>NC_066373.1:16188974-16494474 GCF_013377495.2 Cygnus atratus | reverse complement strand
AGGTTAAAGCTGTTCTTTTTACTGGAGGAAGAACTGGGATTTTAAGCCCCATAATTTTTCAAGGATTTTGAGGGATCTCAGCACCTACTCAGAGCTGCTGGTGCTAAATGCTCCTGAAGGTTCCTCCAGGGGTTCAGTCATGGAGAAATGTTGATGAAGGCAGTGTTGTTTTTAAAAACTATTTTTAGTGATGTTATCTAAGTGATGTATGAAATGAGCTAGTACTAGGAGACTACAGAAGCCCTAAGACAGACATTGTTCATTTGTTTCCCTGTATAAAGAGAGAGAAAAGTTAGCGATGCAGGTGGATTAAAACAAAAACATCCACATGATGCTTTAAAATTACCTTGTTTGTGCAACCCATAAAGTAAATAGATGCACTTTTGTTCTTGTCTTAAAGAGCTAGTTGTAAGATTTTTTTGTGTATCTCACAAACTTATAATACTAAGATTTAAGTGTATTAATCCTTCAGGCACTTCAGAAGTGAAGGTAGGCTGGACAATTATACATGCATTTTATGGGTCTGAATTCCTTATAATGCAGTTTCCTTTTCTTTTTTTTCCTTGATATCAGTCTTGTAGATAATGGCCTGGTGTTCAGACACTGCTTGCTTTCTTGGATACTGTTCATGCAGTTTAGGATGAGGAGAAGTTGGATCTGATGGAGTCAAGTGGCATGAGCCTACACATTTTGGGATTGCAGTATTATACTTCTTTCTACTGCTGTTGTTAACTAAGGTGTCAGTCAACTTTGGGCCCTAGGTTCTTAAATTGATCAGTTAAAGTATTTTTCTGGGTTTAACTGATATCTGGTAACTTTCACACTCTGTTTCTTTTCTAACCAAACTAGTTTGGCAGATACGTTGTATTCTGCTCAGCTGCCTTTATTTGTCCTTTTCTATAGCCTCTATCAAACAGTGTGCTTAATGAGCACCTAGAAATCTCCCGCTCCCAGGCTTATCTTATGTGCTCTAATTCCGTTTTCTAGTGCTCTTCCTGTAGCTGGTGTCAGGAATACAATGTTAATGCGTACGTGTAAATGGGGGATGGAGAAACCAGTTGTCTCTGAAGCCAAACATTCAAGAATTGATAGTTAGCATTACTGGAAATATTTTAGGATGT
Source organism: Cygnus atratus (assembly GCF_013377495.2). Lineage (NCBI taxonomy): Eukaryota > Metazoa > Chordata > Aves > Anseriformes > Anatidae > Cygnus > Cygnus atratus. The sequence goes on along the minus strand of NC_066373.1, from coordinate 16,493,353 downwards.
TATTGGAAGTAATAATATCCTAAATATCCTCTTTCCCATTCAGCAATATAAACTATCGTGCTAAGGTTTAATTATTTTGGCCATACAACAACCACCAGAAATGGTTTGCAGCTCTTTCTTTGGATGAAGGAATTCATCTGATTCTTTTTTTTTTTTTCCATCTAATCAATCCATAAACGCGAGAAAGAGCTGGCCAGATGTCAAAAAGGCTGAACAGAAGACTTTCCTACTTACAAGGGTGTGAGGAGAGGTCTTTTTTAAGCAGTTTTTTGTTTTCTTTTGAGTATTGCATGACGAAGTATGATGTGGTTTGCGATGACCAAGTTTTCGAGGAACTGCAGAGTTCAAAACTTGTGAAAGATCAGCTTTAAATCAAACACTTTTTAAATGGTGTGGTTAGTAAAGCTATAGCTCAACTTCAGAAACTTTTAGCATCTCAGTAACACTTTCAAAATGCATGTGTAGTAGTATTCAGATGGATACACAGATACCTTTTAGAGAACCAGCTTTAGTGCTGAAGTGAAAGGCTACTCTTGGGTTGAGTTCTCCTTTAGTGCTGCCTTTGCTTTGTTACTAAGCTGCTAGAAACAAGCTACAAGAAAAGGCAGTTCTTTTAACTCAGAATTCAGCAGAAGTGTTGATAGGATGTGACATCTGTCAATGAGCCAATGATCTTCAACTTTAACTTCAACTTTACTCTTAGGATTTACCAAGGAGAAGTCAAGCATTCATGTCTTTAGACCACTAGTAAATGGATGTTACTTTCTTTTTTTAAAGAAAATAACTGTTTTCTTAAGGTAAATATTTTTGTTTTCATCTTAAATCAGCAGTTAAAGTTTGCAGCCAGATGGAAAAATTTCCTATCATTTTTTTCTGAAGACAAATAATATTTTTTGACTTTGTTCTTTATCTGAGTCGTATTAAGAAAATTTAATAACTCTGGTTACCAAATGGTTTCCTTCTGCAATGTCTTGTTGGGCATTTTTCCTTGTGTTGCATGAGCAGTATTAGAAAGCTCAGTCATGTTCTGGTCACTAAAATTGAGGGAGTTTTCCACAATTTATTCTGCAACTGGCTTTTATAGAGCAAATTCTTTTATGACATTTGGTCCTTAACAACTCAACAAAGAAAATGTTAAGTTTCATAGCGTTTAGGTCTGTGTAGTGGTATGAAATTTGTCTCTGATACTCCATTTTTTAGAGGGAATCTGAAAAGTAAATTTGACGTTTTTGTTTTCCCTTATCTTGTAGTGAAGCCACTGCAGTTGTTGGCTTCCACCAACGTTTCTATGTGTTAGGGAAGAGATCGGGCCTGATTCCATGGGGCACTGTGCTGCTGGTTTCAGCATCCAGGTTTTGGAAGTATCTTTTTTGCTGTTTTGCAGAAGGTAGGCTAAAATCTAGGTTCAGAGCCAGAATTTCAGGGAAGTTTTTAAGAATTAATGCTTGGTTACCCTTGAGAGACAGATGTGTATTGTCCCATTTCAGCAGGGGAAGTGTTTTAGAAGTCTGTGTTGTCAGATGCTTGTGGCAAAGTATTGGTGTTACAGCAGGAGCCTGGATTCTCTGGCCATCTATTGTAAGTGAATTCAAGAACATATTCATGAAACAATGAAACAAGATGATAAATGTTACTTTGCTTGAGATAATACAGTTTTTCATCGTTTTCTGAAGAATAGTATATTAAACTAGTAACAAACTCAGAAGGTTTTGCTTAGCATGTGTTTGGGAGGGACTTTTTTGAGAAACTTTGATACCAAATTTGCTTGGAAATAGTTTTAAAGGAGAAAAATTACATGCAGCTTCGTTTCTGAAAGATATAGATGAGTGTAATTGGTGAAAAACTTGATGCCAGGTCATGTAGCATGAATCTGAACGTCTCAACCTATTCTGTTGAGTAGAGCGCTGTCATGGCACTGATGTCCATGGTCCTGTCATGTCCTCATCTGGTGGTGTTGAGACTTGAATTTGTGTTGTTTGGTGTATTTTTTTGCGAATTTTTAGGAATTTCTCTCTGTTAGTGTCAAGGCTTTGCTACTGTTGGTCTGTACTTACAGCTCATTTGTAGAACAGATGCGAGCCTTTGAATTGTTCTAGTTGGTACATCCAGGTCATAAAATTGCAGCAGTTCATAAAGATGCTTATCAGATGAGAACATGGGAATTGTTGGGAGTTAATATGCGAACAGATTGTGAGCTGAAAGAGGGCTGTGCTGTGAAGTCTTTTTGTCTGTGAAGGTTCCTTACGAAATCTGGTTTTAGGCCGTGTGAAAAGGAGAGAGCTTTTTTCTGGTTTTCAGCGCGTTCATTTCTCTACCTCTTAAAAACTGCAGTGAAGTTCCTCAGGAAGATACTGGAATTCAGAAATGTGTCTCAGGTGTAATGCTGGAGTTCATGATAAAAGCAGCTGGCAAATAATTAGAAACCCTATAATGCACACACGAGAAATCTAGAGAGCACCAAGAGGTTTTTCTTTTTAAACTCAGAGGGAAGCCTGTGCAACTGCCTTTGTAGTGACCAGAAGTGTAAGTTACAAGGATGTTACACTGAATATGTTGTTCTAACTCTTCTGAGAACTAAAGAGGATAAAAAGAGCCCATTCCTATTCAGTGCAGCTATGCTGAGATTTGTGGGCAGGTCTCTTAAACAGAAGAAGTTATTCTGCAGAGTGGCATTTGCACCTGAAGAAACGAAGACTGGGAAATTCTGTGAGCTGTATTAGCAAAATAAGCAGCACCTCTGAAGTTCTGAAATTTGACTCTTCCCTTTGGAGAAGCAAAATGATGGTAATGTTTAAAGAGCAGAGCAAGTTATTAGAATAGCTTCCTTCAGTAGTCTTGTGGCAGAACCCTTGAACTTTCTAACATTTATGTTCAGTAAAATAAACTGGCTCAAGGATAAGCATTACACTCTTTACAAGAAGCTTCTTGAAACTTTAGCTATCTTCCAAGCTCCTGAACAATTGTACCATGTTACCATCTCCTTACTGCCTTTGTTATTGTTCCTCTGTTGAAATTAATGCCTGCAAAATATAAACGAGAAAATGGAAAGTATGTGTACACCTCAGCCATTTTAATGCAATGTCTAATGCCAAAAGGCTAGGTTAAACCTGAGCTGAGACACTATGCACCGAAGCAGCTGAGGCACATGTACGTGTTTTGTTCCAAGCAATGTGATTTGAGGGCAGTAACCTTTGGCAGATAGGGTGAAAGAAGGAGTTGAAAAGAATAATTTCTCAATCTGCTGCTGTTAAGTTCTCTAAATGGTATTTACCAAAGACCTAAGACAAAAACACACAAGGATTTTGTATGCAACTTAATACACTCTTTTATTAAATCTAGGATGGTGCTCTAAGAAGTAGAAATTAGGGGTTAAAATGATTATTTGAAACTAATTGAAATGCATAGCTTATATCCTGTTACAGTAATGTGCATAAAAGTCTGCATTGTGGGGTCTAAAATGAGAAAGATGACTATTGTTCAAAATCTTGTATGAGGAACAGTAGTTCTCTCGGATTCCGTCAAGAACATAAGAAAATCCGTGTACCCATAGGGAAGTGCGTGGTTTTTGAGTATTTTATGATGAAGCTATGTTAGCTGGTCAGTGGAAGACTTTAAAAAAAAAAAAAAAAAAAAAAATTTCTAAGATAGCCTAATATGTCTGTATCTAGTTCTAGATAAATTTAGTTCTGGTTCTATTTAATATAAGCTTCCTCACGTATCAGCAAATTTTCCCAATTTGAGATTTTAAAGAAGAATTAAGACCATGCTCCAAAGAAGGAAACTTTACAGAACTTTTTTTAACCATATACATTTAACAGATATGTTTATAGTTGTGTAATTAAAAGCTCACATACAACATAGCTTAGTTGAGAATCCGGGGAGACAGATCTTATTTTGCATCTTAAGAAAGTTTTAAGTTCCTTTTGCATGTGTCTTTCTTTAGCACTCAGTGCAATCATCAACGATTCTTTCTCTGTATGAAATACTTCTTATATTTTACTGTTAGAATAATGTGTCGTAGTTCTGTTCTTCTATTTACATACGTTTTTTCTTCTTTTCAGCATAGGATATTTCAAACTTCTAAGTACTCCACAGTTGTCTCCATATTGGAAGCTGTTCAAGCAAGTGGACACTGGCCTGAAGAGTAAGTAGTATCTTTTTGTTTTGAAATTTTCTGAACACACTGCTTCAGGGAGGACAACTATGTTTTCTGATAGCAAAGAATTTAAGATAGTGCTTGTATTATATAGTAGTTACAGGTTAATTAGACTTCTGGTTTTTACTGCTTCACTTTTACAGCTAGGAGCAATTACTTGATTGCAATATAATAATAATATTTTTAATGCTTTTATTCAATTAATTTATATATTGTAAGACAATTTTTAGATAAACAAGTTTAGGAATTAAAATATATTTTGAAATGCTGCATATTACTTGACAGTTGAATAATTTTGAAATTGATTCTAACATCTGGATGTGAAGAGGACTTTTGCATAATGGGAGATCTATTTGACATTACATAAAAGGATAAACGTAGTAATAGTACTCACAAAAAAATTTTACTGGGATGTTGCAGTTTTGTGTTTGTTTTTTTCTCCCAGTGTTAGTAAAAATAGGCACTTCACTTCCTTATTTAAGAGACAATTATAACATCATGGCTACTACTGATTGTACGTTAATTCTGGTGTTCTTGTTTTTATCTTATCTGTTAAATAATTGAGTTCCAACTGTTGTATTTGCATAATAATATGCTATTATTTCAAGTATAATCTTAAAATTGGTTTTGTGTGGCTAGTTTAATGTTTCATTTTCAGGTCTCTAATGATGAGGTGCCCATCTGGAGATAAAGAGCATCTCTGAACTTCTTTCTTCATTAAAGAGATGTGTTCTGTATTCATGGGTAAGGATATTTTTCATCTTGACTTGAACACTTTTATGGAGTATCTTATGGTATATTGTTAATTTCTAAGATTTTAGCAACTGGTATCTTACAGGTTCATCAGATACTTAGTATAGAGCTCCTTAGGTGCATGTATGAGCTCTTAATTTTGACTCAAGCTCTTCATGCAACTTAGGAGTTCATATACCTAAATATCAGTGGTCTGACTTTCATATTACACTAACTCTTGCTTAGATAGTGAGACAGAGTTTTTGTATATAGGTAAATAATAATTCTAAATAATTACAAATTGGTCAGTGAGTTTTAATTCTTTTTTGTATATATACAAGAGTTCTGCTGGCTTTAATTAGACATTTACCATGCATCTTTTGAATTTTTGGAGCTCTAGAAAGACAAGAACTCTGTCCTGGAAAACAACAAACAAAATAGATGTGAATTTTATCTAATTAAAAAACAAAAACAGCTTTTCAATAGTAAAAGCTGTATCTCATCTGAAGAAACTTTGGGGTATTAGTCCTACTTCAAAAAAGAAGACTTGCAAAAATCCAAATAGAGAATGGGAGTTTTTCTAAATGCTACTAATATTTTAATTTTTGTAGGTCTCTAAATAAGACAGCTAAGATAACTTCATAGGTTGCAGAATTTGGTGTAATGTGTTCCCTTCATATATTAAGCACTGCTTGTTGAAATATCATTTTGAGACTATAAAATAAACTTGAGTTATAAATTAATGTTCTAAATTAAACTTGAGTTATAAATTAATGGATCCTTGAAGAAGTACATGAAGTGCCACAAACACTGCTGATATCATTGCATGATGTCATGCAATTTTATATATAAAAATTTTGTGATACACTTTCTCTTTGGTGTGGTTTTGCTCTGAGCTTAAGATAAGCTGTTCTCAATGAAGGATCTGTCCCATACGTAGTGCCTGCCAATCTCTTTGCTAATGGTAGAAATTTGGCATTAATTGCATTGAAAGATGTTTCATTTCCATGTGAAATATCCTTTGTCACGTTGGTTCACTTGAACTTTATATAAAACCTTAAAAAGTGTGTAATTGTCATTTGTCATTTATTTATTTTTTCCTGTAAACCTTCAATATTTATTTCCCAGAGGCTGTCTGCTTCAGGGGAAAGGAGGAGAGTTGTTATATGGCAGTTTGTGCATTTGTGAGGGGTGCAAGGGGGAACAGTGAGTGACATGAAGTATTTGGTGTAAGCAAAATAAGTGCAGATATGCAACCAGACCACTCTGTATCCATATGGCAAGTACACCCCAGTCAGTGTGCTCTGGTTGTATGCTCTTACTCAGAGTTGGAGCCGTAGCCATGGACAGGAATCTACTGACAATTTAAAGCAGTTTCAAATCTTTTTCTGACCTTCAAATCAAAATATGAAGGGCTTGAGTTATCTTTTGAGTATTTAGTATAATGTCTGTGAACTCTTTAGTAGAAGAGTTCTAAACAAAAGTGTCATATTGAGGGTATGATTTTATTGAAGGTATAGCTTATTATTCCAAAATAGTTAGAAATACATACATATGAAAGGCAATTTTAAAATTAAAAATGCGTATTTACATATATACACACATGTGTATGTATAGATATAATATGCAACATACCAATATAATATGGATTATATAAAATAAAATTTGGATGTTTATTCTCTCTTCAATGAAATGGACTACCCAAGCAAACTTTTTACTGATTTTAGTGATACCAGGAAGAGAAAACTCACCTCTTTGATCCATATTTGCTATAGGTACCGTGGCATTCTTATTCAATGACTTGTTTCTCTCTTTCTGTTAGAGAATAAAACATTTCATCTCTACTAAATGTCTAAACATTCTTTTTCTACCTTCTGTGTTTCTTGAATTTGAGCAAATTGTTCTGTCCCTTTGTGCATTTTAAATTTAACATGCACATTGATCTTTAAATCTATAATATACTATCATTTATAATGGAGCATCACTGGGGAATAATTTCTGTATTTAATTTACTGCAGCTTTTTGAACTCAGCCAAAGCTTTGGTTATAACTAAATCGGATAAATAATGATAGTGTAAATGTAATTTATTTTTAATATTGGGGGAGGGAAGATCTCTATCACTTCTGAATATCATGCAGAAGTGATCAGATTTTTCAGTATTGTTTTCTACCACGTTATACCTCTTTATGCCTGTCATGCTGTTGTATACTACATAAAATTTAGCAAACAAAACTATTTTTCAGTCTTTCACAGATCTTGTTTGGAAGCAAGTCTGTTATGCTTTGTTGCCTTGCTTTAAAAAAAAAAAAAACAAACAACACTGTCCATGCATATAATGTAAAACTCCTCCCTAGTTATGGCCATCTGTGTTTACCTCTTCTATTTCCTTTACATGTAATCTGGATTTCTGTTATGTTATGCTTCAATGACTTCAGTTCTGATCTCTTCTACTAACTTGTTGCTAACTTATTTCTGAGGTAGCTTTTATTATGTGTCTGGTTAGCCATTATTTCAACTTCTCACATAAAAAGTGTCCATCAAAGTCACCTGCTTCCTATTATCTGTGATGCTGTCATATGTCTGTCATGTGAAGCTGCGATACTCAGTCCCTCAAAGGATAAAAGAGGAGATGTCATTAGTAATGTGCTGAATTTTTACCTGATTGGCATGCTCATAACTAAAGCAGCTAGTTTGCTGTTGTCACTTCATCATAAGTAATCAGCAATGCAGTTAATGAAATAATCAGGTTTTATTTTCCATTTTACTGCTACTCTTCATTGACTACTACTTCTCTTCTTGCAAGGAAAATTTCTTTTTCTGTTTTCTTACAGGTTCATTCTTTTTTTGATGTATGTGATAAAATACCTTTTTCTGTGCTTTTCGTCTGTTTATTGTATCTTCTACCATTGCCTTCATTTCTGCTATCGCTTGTTTCTATAGCTATAGCTTGTCTTTTTGCAACTCTTATCTTCCATATGCTAATCTACTATAAAAAGAGATCATCTCTTTGAGACTTTCAGACTGTCTTTATTTCTTCTTGGCCTTTCTCTCTGACTAGAGTAAAAGGTTGTTACTAAACTCTGATGGACAGCCACAATGGAGAAAGTTTGCTTTTTTTCCCTTTGCAAGAAGTTATATTAACCTTTTTAACTTGAAATCTCCGTTTCCTAACCTCTGCTCTGGTATCGATTCTGTCTTGTTGCACACAGACTTTTTAATGAAAGGGATCAAATAGGGCCGAGTGTATCCAGCTTCATCTCTAAGTGGTTTTGAATATAAATAAAACTTGAGAAAGATGTAAAGTTTAAAGAAGTTAGAATTACAGAAAAAATAAATTAGCTGATTTTGCAAATTAAGAGGAACAGGAGTAGTTAATTGATTTATATTGTTTGTAATAGAAAAGATGTTTTTACAAACATATAGGTTACCAAGTTGTGTACTTTTAAATGAAAAACATGAGCTATGCAGAAGTGAGTATATTTTCATTCACTTGGACTTGTAAGATCTATTTTAATACCATTTCTTCTGTTTTAAAACTTTGGTTTAGATCTCTACTATAAAGCTTATGTTAGGAACCAGTAAATTAAAGTATAGGTGTTCTGTTTAATGAGTAGTGAACTGATAAAAATAGAAGCTGGAAAATGTTTTTGTTTTAATGCAGGTATGTTTGCAGAATAACTTGATACTTCTTGTGTGCTGAGCTTTGTGTGAAGTAAAATTGTAGAGTTAGCAGTTTGAGAAATTTAATGTTTAAACGAGAGATGCTTTAGAATATACAAGGATGACAAACCTTGAAATGTGTTTCGGCATGTCTGAAGAACACATTTGATGTTTTTTCTTAGCTGTTGTTCAGTTTTCTTGCATAAATCATCTTGATACAAAATTGAGGAGTTAAAAAGAGAGAAACTAAATGCTAGTAAGAAGTGTTGGATGTCTCTGGGTTCCGCTATATTTAAAAAAAAAAAAAAAAAAGTAAAATGTGCAACACCATGGAAAATTACAAGTTTACCAAATGTCCTATACTTGGTAAATGCTGTTGAAGCAATTCCAGCTCATAGGGGGCAGTATCTTCTTAAACTCAAGTAAAGAGACCATGGTTTTCTAATTGCTTTGCAGGTTGTACCTCTGGTGTGGTGCTCTTTTTATTTTCTAGAATTTCTCCAAAAAGCTCTTAGACTTCTCTGTTGTAGAAGGATCTTACCAACTTTAAGCTGGGTCGAGATTAATGTTAAATCAGTATATGGTGATGGTGAATTCAGACATACAAAGTATTACAGTTAGTTTAGTTTCTACAGCAAGTGTGATTATCACAAATTTGGGATATAAGGGACACACAGATGTTGAATTTTATTTATGAAGAGAAATCAAACTGGATTGCTGTAAAATAGTTATTAACCGTAACAGTGTTTGCTTGATGGGAAATAAATAGTTTTAACAAAACAGTGTTGGGATTTTGGGTGGGATTTGTTTGTTTGTTTGTTTGTTTTTTTACATTCTGCCTCTTGTTATTGTAGTTTGCTTCATTGAATAGGGATTCAAAACTAGTTTCCCCATTCTGATTAGAATGTGACTGCAAGAGGAGTTTATCTTGAGTGAGAAGGATTTTGGAAAAATATTGTCTGCACTTGCATTGTTAAACTTCTGGTTGTCAAGTACAATAGATGAAAGTCTTAGAAACACTTATTTCCTAAAATGCTCTTTTGCCAGCCAAAGGTAAAAGAATGTCCAAAATTCAACTTGGTACAATAGATCTGTTGGGGAAAAGAAAAGGCTGGATAAAAGTGTGCTAAAACCTAATTGTAGCTGCTATCATTTTCTGTGTAAGAGGGAGCAAAATAGGGGAAGAGAAGCACTTAAAACATGTGAAAGATTTTCCATGTGAGAATCTTAATGTTTAACTACGTTGGATGTGAGAAGGTAGGAATTTTTTTTCAAGATAGGGACAGAAAAATCATGCTTATTTGCCAGTTTTAATCAGAAGTGTGCTGCAGTTTGCCTTCATGTGCCTTCACGATTTGCAAGCTGAGCATTCAATGTTTTCGTATTTAAGTACAGCAGAGACACAAAAAGCACAGTCACTGAGTAAGTTTTGAAGATGACTGAGTGCAAGGCTAGATATTATTGAAGTTCCCAGGTATGCTTTTCTTTGGGCTGAAGAAACTTGATGCATTTTATGGACAGTGAATTAAAAAGTGAAGTGTGAAAGTGCTTCTCTGGTCAAAAGACAAGGTGTCTTTGCAACAGAGTTGTGTTCAGGCTATCTACAGTGGCATCCTTTTGAAAATAAAGTGTTTTTTGTTATTTTTATTTTTTCCCACTTGATCATCTCTTGTCTATATAAAGGCTTTTGTCATGATGTATTTACATGTATCTGTTTAGCCTGGAGAAGTTTCTCATGTGTCTAGCCTTCAGATTTCTCATTTGGAAGTCCATCTTGCGTGGATCCTTGAAGCTGACATCTTCAGGTTACTTTTCCTTTTCACATCTATGAAGACTTGTTCTTATAAAACTTTTGCATCTTAAAAGGGCTGTTTGTATTAGAAGAGTTTTGTAGTCTCTTTATTTCTTCCTTTTTTTGATTATTTTGAAAGGAAGTCGGAAGAACAGAGATGGGAAACATTTCTTGTCTTTTGAGCAAAGAAGAAAATTGCCAGGACACAAGCTCAGAGTTACAGTGCCATGACTGCAGTGATATCTGCTATTATGCTTTTTTTTCTTCCTCCCCTTTTTTTTTTTTTTTTTAAGTTACTCAGTAATAAAACATGAAGAGATTGTCTGGTGCATGTTTTTTTCAATGGTTGTTTTTACTCCTGTTTGATACTTCTTGACTATTGTAAAGTTAAACTCAGGAGCATGTATAATAGTTACTGTGGAGTTGCTGAACTGTACATCACTTACCCTACATAAAAATACTGTACAGCTGGTTGTATCGATACCACTAAAGACAGAAGTAATTTTTTTTCTTTTTTTTTTTCCAAGTTATTAGTACAAACTTAATAGCCTTCCTTATGAGTCACAATGAAACAGTCTATCTGGGCATAACCAAGGAGCTATGTGCAGTCTGATGAGATGGTTATGCTCAGTCTTGATATAGGCTTCAAACCTGAGTTTTTAACAGTTGAGTCCTTGATAACCTGGAACTTGACATTGTACATGACTACCATAATTTCCACCCATCTTTCCACAGATGGGCATCTCTTAAATTAGATTGATTGTTCTGTGGCTACAGTATTCTTTCCCTGTACTTAATCTTGATTTTCTTTTCTTAGCTAAAATAGCTTTTTCCCCCAACTTATCTTCTGAGTTGAAATATCCTAAGATGAGAGATGATTCTATTAGAAATGCTACAAAAGCTTGAAAACAATGCAGGTCTTTGGAGGTTTTGGTGTGGAGAAATGCAGATAGATATCTTTTCTCATCTTTCTTGGTACTTTTCTGAAAAATACATGTGTTTAGTAGGTCTGTTTTATTCTATATCTCTTACTGACTAGGGGATGTAGGAGCTCATCTAATTCATCTTGGCGTAGCCTAGTTGAATTACCTAGCTACAATAGTAAAATAATTCAGACGTGGAAGTACCTGAAGATGGATCCTTTAATAAAAGTGCTGAAAAATAATTATAGTTAAAATGCTTACAGGATGACACATTCAAATTCCATCAAATATAAATAGTTGCCTTACTAGATCACTTTCTATTGGGAAACATTACCACCTTGATTAAAACAAAAAGTGTTGTAAAATACATCATCTCTATGGATCCTAGTGTTGGCTTATCTGTCTGAAGGTGTTTGGTATGGGGGAAGTTGTCATTCTGTTGAATTTGTTCATAAGCAAATGAATTTTACTTCTGGACTACTGGAAAACAGGTCTGTTACAATTTGGTAGCTTTAATGAAAATGGCATAGAAAAACCTGAATTTGTGCTTAGATAACAGCAAACTGGAAACAATTTGAAACCCATATACTTAAAGCATCAAATGCATAAGGCTTAAACTATAAGAGCTGTAGAGGACATTTGCTAAAAGCAAAAAATAACTCTTAAGTGATTTGTGCTTTACCTAAATTATTAAAATTATGAATGAAATATCAAAAATCCATAGAAATATCGGGAAGGAAAAGGAGGTATGAGGAATGAAATACAAAGCAATTGTGTTATTATGCTTCTCTTTTTTTCTCCTCTCCCATAGGATGCTTTAACACTTTAAGACGAACGTTTCATCAGAAGCACTAATGGATGCTGGTATGCCTTGGATAAGGTGGTGACCACTGGATGTAATCTGTTTCTGTTTACTGCAGAGAGCCAAAACTGACTCCTTTTGGAGTTGAGAGAAGTTAGCAGTACAGACCTACCAAGATGACTGATCCTATGATGGATTTTTTTGATGATGCCAATCTTTTTAGTGAGACCTTAGAAGGTTTGTCAGATGATGCCTTTGTTCAACCTGGACCTGTTTCACTTGTTGATGAATTGAATTTAGGTGCAGAATTTGAACCTTTGCACATAGACTCCTTGAACCACGTGCAAGATGCTCAGAATCAACAGAAGATGAGTGAGTTTGAGCCGCTGAATCAGTATGATTCTCTGAAACTTCACCAAGTAAGTACGTCTTTCAATAGCTCAGCAGACAACGTCTTATCGCCACACTCTCAATTCAATTGTTCACCAATTCATCCACAAACACAGTCTAATGGGATGTTTCCAGATGTGGCTGATGGTAGTCCTATGTGGGGTCACCAAACTGCCACAACTGTTTCGAATCAAAATGGGTCCCCCTTTCACCAAGGACATTCTCAGTCTATGCAGCAAAACAAAAGCTTTGTAGCACACCATGACTTTGCCTTATTTCAGGCTAATGAACCACAGCATCAGTGTGCCTCACTACGATCTCAACAAAGCAGGAACAACACGGGGCAAGATGCTCTGAGTCAGCCAAAAGACTTCCTGGAAGTTAATGTATCTACTTCTCACAGAGTCAATGTTAACCACCCACCTCCAGTTTCTAATCCTTCAACTTCACAGCAGCCTCTGTCTGTTCAACAGTTTTCTCAAACTGCAAGTGCTTCAATACATTTTTGTGGGAATCAAGAAGGAACTTTTGATGGACAGTCCCCAACTATTACTCCGTGTTCTGTCAATAATAGCCAACAATTTTCATCTCCTTATTCGTACTCTAATAACCACATTTCTCCTACCAGCCTTCTTCAGTCTACAACAGCTCTTTCTAGTAGCCAGCAGACACACCCTATCTCTGACTTCACTGGAAGTGATGCCTTTACATCTCAAACAGGGACCAAGCAAGAAACAACTGAGCACATGTTGAATCCTAACACACCTTTGAATTCAAGTAGTTTTCAAATGTTGCATTCTGCGCATCCTCAGGGCAACTTTAGTAGTTCAAAACTTTCTCCTGTGAATATTAATTTTCCAGCTTCTGCTGGTTCTGCTTCTCAGATAAGCCATTTCACAGACCCTATTGAGAGCAATGGTTTTACGTCTTTGGATGAGAACTTACTTCATCAAGTTGAGGCTCCAAACGAACCATTTACAGGACTTGACCCAGATGACCTCCTTCAGGAAGATCTTCTGCCACAGTTTGATGACTCTGCGTTTGTTCAGGATAGCACAAGCCATGTTTTAGAGCATGACCTAGAACACCATATAAGCCCCCATCAAGTAACACAGGCATCTGATATTGGTCGGGCACAGTCGCAAAGTCAAATTCATCCCTGGCATTCTGCAGTTTCCAGTCAGCATCTGCAAGAGAGAAGTCGTATAACCTTACAAGGACAGGTATGTAGGGGTTTAGGGGATGGGGGGGTTGAGCTGCCCGGCCTGATTTGGCTGCTCGGACATTGGTACTTGTGCCAAAGCAGGGTGACTGGAGACTCTGACCTTTTGTTGGTAATTGGTCCTCAAGAAGTCTGTGTAACTCTTAGTTTATGAAAAAACTTTTGATGCAAGCCTGCTTTCTTTTCTGTTTTCTTACCATTGTAGAAAACCAGATTTATATGACCTGAGATATTTGTTCAGAGGAAGTGGAGCCAGTCCTTCTACTGCATGTATTTCCTAAGTACAGCAGAGAAGAACAGTTGTTTTATGCTTCAGGTGTAAATATCATGGCTTATTGTCTTTTAAAGTACTCATAGCAGCATATTTTTAAGAGCTTTAATAAGGTGTACTGGTGTGGCTGATTTCCTGCAGGAGTTGCATGGCTTTGGTCCTTTGGTAACTTTCTGTGCTCATTGTCATTAACTGAAAATACGGGTTTTTTTGTTTGTTTTTATATGATTAGCAATAATAGAAAAGGCTATACCTATTTATTTCATTACTTTTGGGTAAAAGAAAAAAATGTGCAGTTGTTCTTGCATAACATCCGCATCTATTACATGTGTTAAAGCCCTCGGTATGGAGGACATGAAAGCATAAAAATTATCTTGTACTGTTCTAATGGCATACAAGATAAATTAACTTTGCAGACAATGCTTTTCATGTTATCTGAAAAGATAAAAATTGTATGAACATCAAAGAGTTTAGAAAAACAATCCTGCAGTGACATGAATATAAGAAATGCAAGGTTTTATAGACTTTTTAAAAATGTTTTCTCTAGTGAGCCTAGTGAATTTTCAAGTAGCTTTAATTGATTGAGATATTAAGTTCTTCTTTTTTCTTCTTTTTTTTTCCAAACACTGACCCCTATCTTCATCTGTATCACCTTGTCTTTTGTTGAAGGTGTGTGAGCAGTAATAAATTGAAGTATAGACTGGTATTTTGTTCTATTCTGAGAGTAGCTAAACTTTTCAATAATTAACAACAACAACAACAATCTGTTAAAAAAAGCCAGTAAAAATTCTGTATTCACAACTCTGTAACCAGCAAAATCATTTGTTTTCATTACAGTTATTGGAAACCTCACTGTGTGCAAGATTGCAGGAATTTTCATCTCAAAATTGTATTTCAGAAGAGATTATATCTTGGATAAAGAGAGATGTGGTAACCAAATACACAAAGAACTGTTTAAAATCTTTAAGTCATTTAAGCCAGTGCTGCCGTTTTTGAGACCGGTTTAGTGGCTTTCCTTTGTTAAGGCTTTGAGTGCCATCACTGCCTGCATTAGCTGTAAGTTAGTTCCTGAGTGCTGTTGTCTTTTGGCACTGTTCGGTAGCTTCAGGCCCAAATTTGATTGGACAGGAATGACTGAAACTCCTACTCATGGTTTGGCAGAAGGAGATGCAGCTTCTGTATGATACATCTACATATTCAGCCGCTCTTGCTGGTAATCTGGGGCTTCCAAAAGCGTGAGGATGTCTGTTCAAGTCTGTGTGCATCTGAGCAGTAAAAATGAGAAGTTTTTTAAACTGTTGTTTTAAATTCTACTTGGAATTTAGCTTCTAGTTGGGAAAGGAGAGAGGAAATACCAGTGTTCTCTGGTTTTTCATCTGTGCATTTCAAAATAGAGGCAACAAACACCAAATACGTACGTGCATGTGGCCTTAAAAAGCTACAACTGTTGTGTTACTTCTGTGTTCTCTTTACTGATGCACTCTGTACCTTACAATATGGATTGGTGTCCTGTTGGAAGAGTTGTTGGGAAGGAAAGGATCTCAATGGCTGAGTCTTGCTTTAGTTAGCTTGCAAGACACGTGTCCTGTGAAGGAGGCATTGTAAGACGTGCCATCACTTCATGGCATCGGCGGAGAGATGAGGGTCTCACACTTTGCATCTCTGGTCCTGGTTCAGTAGATGACTTTTCCATTACAACTTGGGCTTATGTGCATGGAGCATGTGATTTTCATTTCCTACGAGCAAAACTTTTGGCACTTCAGCTGGTGTAGTGCTGGCGTGTTGCTCCTAGAATATGCATACAGCAATGTATTTAAGATGAGCTTGATGGATCGAATGATGCGGTAGGTGCGACTTGTTGGTGTTAATGTGCTTTTTTTTTTCTTTTTTGGGGGGTAGGGAGTGAGGAGAGGAGGGCACAGCCTATGTGGCTCATCGTGTTGGTTCTGTCTGATATGAGCCCCTAACACAGGGGCATGGAGCTGGGCGGCTGGTAGGGCACTGAGGTACTTCTGGGTTCTGCTAAGGCAACAGAGCCCAAATTCTGTGCCATGGGGCTGCAGGGCAGAAGCCAGAGCTGTTAGGTGCACCTTTGGGTCTCCCATTGGTATGCTGGGGTAAAGCGTGAGCGGGATGTGGCTTCCTGGAAAAGTGGTGGTGGCAAGAAATGCATGCGTTGGGATAGTTTGTGAGGGGTGTGTGGCATACAAGCCAGGCAGTGAAAAGTAGGTCTCATGACACTTTCTGGTGCTGTAATTTTTCTGTAGCGTACATTAGAACCTTTTTAAGACTGCATCAGCTTCGCTGACATCACTGTCAGTGCCTTGTTTTGTAACCTGGAACAGAGGGAAAGTTCTGAGGCCTGTAGAGAGTGTTCAAGTGTTTGGGAGGGTTGCTTCGGTTTTGGTAGCGGTGGGAGAACAGTGCAACTTCACAGGATTTCAACTCTACTTCATCTCTTTTACTTCTTCCTGGAACTTTGAAATAAGACTGGCAGAAAACAGGTAGGCATATAAGCTGCTGGGTGGTTTTTTATTATTATTATAGGGTATGCAATAAATTGTATAAATTGTTTTCAGACCTTAAGTTTATGTAGTAGAAGAGATGTTTAGTGTTTCCTCCAGAAACTGGTTGTGCAGTGGGAGCTGTCATACAGCTGCAAGGAGTGCATCGATGGGGGAATGATAGGAGCAAACCATGTACAAGTCTCTCTGAGCCTGCAGTGTACATAATATGGATTAGTAATAGTATGGCAACTGGAGGAAACAATTACTAGTGGATTTAGTTGTTTTCAGCAGTTTTGCTTTGATAATGATTGAGGGGTTTTGAAAAAACTATTTTTAAATTCTACGAAGTAGTTGATGAACTGTAGCTATTGGAGTGGACCCAACATTAGACAATCAAATATCCCCAACTGCAGTTATACTAAGATCATTTAAAAATGAGACAAGATTAAATACTTATGATTCTGTTGTTTGAAAGAAAGCATGCTTATCGCAGTTTAACTCGTAAAGCTATTCTCTCAGTACAAATTAATTTAAAAATTAATAGTTCAGTGTAATAGCGCACAATTAAAACCAATCTGAAATGTCTTATGCTGCTGTTATACTTTCTATGCCTGCTGTAATTAGATTATAATTGTAAATATATCGTGCCTCTTAATTTTACATCATGCATTTTTCATCATAGTTTGATTATGGAAATGAAATGAAGTGAAGGAATATCCTGGAGATCCGTGTAGTCTCACCTTTGACTAATATAATGCTTCTGATCTTTTTACCTCCTCTTAAAACTGTTTTGAAAATATTCTCTTTGCTTTTCATGAGTGTAAAAAAAGGTGACAAATATAGGCATCCATGTTCAGTTCTGTATGCTTAGAAAAAAAGGAAGTTGAAGTGATATTCTGAAGTTCATAGTGGCCTCAGAGAAGGTTGCCACTGTAAGGTCACCCCGGAGCCTTCCCTTCTCCAGGCTGAGCAGCCCCAGCTCCCTCAGCCCCTCCTTGTAGGAGCAGGGCTCCAGTCCTCTGAGCATCCTCACGGCCTCCTCTGGACCTGATTCAAGTCCACGTCCTTCTTAGGCTGGGGGCCCCGGTGCTCCTCTGGCCACATATCTCAAAGCTTAATGGAGATTGAGCTGGAAAATAATACTTTATTAATGATTGCAAATGCTACATGGCAAGGCGTTGATCTCAGCTCTTGGTATCAGGTGAATCTTTTTTCTACCCCTTTTGTGACTAAATGTTTGGCACCTAACTTGATAATTCAGTGTATTCATGAAGTCCAGTATCTTGCATCTGACGCGTTTGCATTTGTTTTGTTTTGTTGTTGTTTTGAAACTGACTTGAAACCTGAAAGTGCTTTTCTGCTTGCAAGTGTGTGCTTTCCTACCACTTGTTTCAGAGCAACAGGTGATGCTGCTTTTGGAGAGAATTTGTCTTGCCCTTGTTGAAAGCTTAGGAAGAAATATTGACCGTATATTAGAATGGTGTAACTTCATACATGAGGGTATCATCAGAGGTGGAATTTTCACCTGATCAGAGTGCAGGGAAGAGGCTCTGGTGCCGCTGAGGTGTACGTCCTCCGTGGTCACAGCCTTTCACCTGTGTTAGCAGCTGCCTCCCTTTTGTATCGGCTCTAAATTTGGTTTCACAAGTATCCCTTGGATTATCCCACTCAAAAACCTCTTTCTCTGGTCTTGATTGCCGTTCTATTCATATATCAGAACTCAAATGAAAGATATGCCTAGTAAGCAGTGATGTGTTGTCTCGGGTAGTTATGGTTGGCCCAACAAGCCAATTCATTGCAACGTGCGCTTAAGGAAGATGTGTAGAAATCAAGGCTAGAGTATTTTTCAGAGTGCATTTCTCAGATTCCCTGTAGTTTACTTTTAAGAGAGCCCATAATGAGAAATATTTTCAAATACTGAACTGATGGGACTGTATTTAAATTCTTCATAGCAGAGACCGGCTTTTCTGCATAGTAAGCTTATTGCTCTTAAGTGTTCTTACGAGACCATGTTGTAAAATTATGATCCTGTTATTAGCGTTGTTTGTGAAGCAGTGTATGACAGTTTTCAGTGGGACTAAGCATAATAAAATCCGTGACTCAAAATTTGCCCTATTTTGCATTATCTGAGAACTGAAATACAGACATCTGTTGTATTGAAAGCACTTGTATTTGGTGGGGCATTAGCTTGTAATCTGCAAGTGTGTTGTTTTTTTTTTAAAAAGCTCTTCCTTCCCCCCCAAAGAGAGTCCTAAAAAACTCATTTTCTTCTAAAATGCTGTTAAGCATATCCATTGTATTTATATTGTACTTGTTCCTTTTAATTATGGTTAATTTTATGGGTGATGTCACCACGTTAACAAATGTAAATCTCTGTCTGAACTTGCCTTTTAAACATTTCTAGGAGTTGCATGCTCTGGATTTACTTATCTGTTTGAGGAACAATTTTCACCTTCCTTGTAGTTGTAGCAGTTTAATAAACTGTCTGCCACTGTGAGGCAGCAGAATTCAGTTGTCATCTCCCAGCACCTAGCAGGTTTATCATGTCTGTACAAGTACCAAAGTACTCCCTTCGCTGACCTTTTTCGCACCATATTTTCCTGCTTTTTTGCTTTCTGTTTTCAGAAGGGCCCACACAAATGGGAGGAAGTGAAAGTGGCAAAGCTGTGTCAAGTGTGTAGAGTTAATGAGATGAGTAGGGCATCACCTCTGAGCTGAGTAGCACAATTCCTGGAATGAGCAAACTCTTTCAGATTATAATTGTATTTAATGTGTTTCAAAACCAATCTATGGCTCTTTGCCGTAGATGTCTTCATCACTCAAGACAGCAATATTTTGCTAGCTTTATAGTTGGATGTATATGAAAAATTTTGGGTTTTATATGTTTTATCCAAATTTTAGGTAAGCATTTTATACTCTCTGTTTCTTTTTAAAATGAGAAATTGCAGAGGATGGGGGAAAGGAAATATATGTGCATGAAATCAGCTTGTAACACATTTACTGGTAAATATTTGTTGTTATATTTAACTTTTATCCATTTTTTTCATTTGCCTTGCTTTTCTTTAGGAAATACAGCTGCATAACAAGGGAAGGAGAGAATTGCTGGAAGAATGTATCAGGCTATCTGCTATATCATTTTAAAAGCTTTATGAGTTTGTCAGTAGCTAACATCTCCATCAGTTAAAATGTTTAATCATTCTTCTCGGTTTTGAATTGTGTTAGTTGTTGCTAATGCTTTTTATTTCTTTTGAAGTCTCTGAACCTTCCTCAGTTGTCAAATAATTAGGCTGTCCAATTCTTTGCATATGTTTCTTATTTAAAAAGCAATACCTGCTGTTGTAATGATTGTTACAATTTAAGAATGTAATCTTTCCTGAGATAACTGCACACTCATTAAATGACTGTAATAATTGTCTTCAAAATGCTCCAAAAGAGAAACCTTTTCGTAAAAAGTTGTTAATGGGTGGCAGGCACAGGCAGGAAGCTTCTGTCTAGCTCAGCTTACAGGGGTAATCCTCCAGATAGCAGGGTGAGACAGGTTGACAGAAGTAAGTAAAATAGATGGTATTAAAAAAATGCACAAATAAGTAAGATTGAATATCTAAATACTTATTTGCAAACAGATGTCATGTTAACACTGAAGATCTGTAAAGCAAAGAGTAATGATGCAATGGTGCAAGCTCAGTGTCTGAGCTTGGTGCCTAATTAGAGAGGGGGGAAAAAAGGAAAATAAAACTTGTCTTGAATCGTCCTCTAAAGACCATAAAGAACTCTAAAGTCCATACTGTGGACTGTTGAAGCAGGAGTTCAGTGTCTGTTTAAAATATCATTAGATTAAGGGAAAAAGTTCATGGGGAAAAAGCTCCCTTACATCATGTGTTAATTCAACCATTTGTGCTGTGAACCGAACTGCAAAACTGATTCAGGAGCTGCGAAATGGCTTTTTGTTGCCAGAGCTGTTTCTCGAGAATACAAGTTGCTGACTTGGTTTGCTGCATAGTTGGACAAAATTGCATACGCTAGAGACAGCGGCAGTGGGAGAGGAAGGCGTGATGAGCTGGGAAGCACCTTGTGCTGCAGTAAGGCAACTAACTGCGTGCTGTTATGCGTCTCAGATGCTCAGAGGACATCTGTGGGCTCACGGGGGGACTCTTCCTTGGTACTGGTGGTGACTAGCTGTCCAGTGCTGTTAACTAAAGCCTGATATGTTGGTTTGTTTTCTTTCCAAAAAGCTTAAGACCTAGCTTT
Organism: Cygnus atratus; assembly: GCF_013377495.2. Classification (NCBI taxonomy): domain Eukaryota; kingdom Metazoa; phylum Chordata; class Aves; order Anseriformes; family Anatidae; genus Cygnus; species Cygnus atratus. The sequence continues at coordinate 16,472,649 of NC_066373.1, read as the reverse complement.
GCCTCCAAAATTTCCAGAATACCATTTCACCTTGAGACATTTTGTAGAAAATCACTGTGTTTCTAAAGCATTAGTGAAATCTTACTGCCAGAAGAGAAGCAGAGCTTTTAAAGATGTTAACCAGTGGCCTGCTTTTGAAGCCAAAGAATCTTAAGTACATTTGGAATTCATGTGGCTTTTATACAGGTGTCAGTATATTACGTGCACTCAGGTTTTACAATTTCTTTTAGCTGTAATGTTAAGTCTAAATATATAGAGAAACCAAAACAATTCCCAGCACTTCGTCCACTCAATAGCCTTCCAGAACTGGAGGGGTATTGTTTACTTTGTGGTTTATCTAGATAAAAAAAATTTGCACAAGCTCCTAATTGCATGGATTCCCAAGACAGTGTCTATCCTTATATGCTGAGAGTAGATTGAATTTGGCAACTCTTAAAGAAAGTAAATACAAGTGAGTGGGTTTCTAGGGTGGTGGGGCTGAGAATTAATATTTTGATTTGAATAAATTTGATAAATGAATCTAGGAACAGAGCTTTAGGCTAGGAACAGTTGACAAGTCCTATATTTTTTGAACATAGTGTAATTTGTAGTATACTTATTCATGTTTCTTTCATAAGTGTGGTAGGCTTTCTTTTGCGTGGGTTATTTAGCTTGTGCTTGCACTTTGTTTTTTTGCTCTCTCGATGTCTTACTGTGAAGGCTAGCATTTTAATGTATATTCTAGGAAAATGTTCCAATCTTTTCTGTAGTGCCTTTTCAGGAGTTTGTAAGGTAATTTCCATGTTAGTAGCATACTGTGTATGCATACAAAATGCTATTGAATATCAAGTCAAAACTAGTTTCATGGATTAGTAGAAAGACCTACTTTAGGAGATATTCATAACTTCACAACTGAGTTTCAGTTTATATGTTGGGAAGAAGTATTGCCCTTAATGTTGAAGAAAGATATCTCAGTTCTTGTCGTTCTGAGCATTTTGTTTGCTTCTTTTGTTATACTTGGAAAAATTGTTTCAGAAAGAGAATTTCTGAATTCTAACCCAAGGCTTGAAGCCGTGTGTTTGTTCAGAGGTTCCAGGAGCCTTTCTCTCCAGCTGTAGCATTAACAAGTGGCAGGTCACCGGGCTGCAGTTCAGCATTCATACTTGTAGACAGAACTGTGTCAGGGATTGCTTAAACGCAACGTAGAGCCCTGTGCACACAGACTCAGAGATGCTCTCCAAAATGTTTTTGGAGTCGGGAAGTGTTACAGTGCTGAATGCTTTAATAATACTCAGATGGAGCTGTGAAATTGAAGTATGGTTTTAACATCTGGCCTGTCATGATTTATTATGGGAGAGGAGTACCCAGCGGGAAGTGCCAGCTTTTCGATGGTCTGTGTATTGTTGTGATTCTTCGGCAAGCTTTACACTTTGGGACCACTGATTTTAAGTCGTGCTGTCTTGGTTTTAGTATGATTAAATTCACCAGTAAAAATCTAAGTTTGAGTTCTGCGTATTCAGACTAGAGCAATATCTATCCTGTTGAAATTATCACTTAGCCTATGCTTGAGCTCAGTTCCTATTCTACAGGCCAAGTGTTGCTTTCTCTCTTCCTTTGGGGATTTTGTTCTGGAATAAAAATCATGTCAGAATTAAGAGGTGATGTCCTAGACGTGACGTGAATATGTGCTCTTCTTTTCTACCCCCCACCTCCCTGTTTTATGTGGCTTTTAATGTGTTTTTTTCAAAGTCCTGCCAATTATAGCCCTCTTAAATGAGATCTGTCCAGGAAGCTAAGTGGCATGACTGAAAGCATCATTGTGTGACATGAATATGCATCCCTACATGGATACGGAAAGGTGCCTTAACATCTTCTCATTGTTGGTAGGATTCCGTAGAGAGAAGATTTGTGTACAAGCTTAACAAAGTTTCCTAAGTTTGTTTTTATTTTAAGTAAGCAGAGGCAAAATCGGAAGTGTGTCTTACTGTCTGTAAGATTGGTAAGAACAATTTTGAAAAAAGATTAGGCAAATTTATTTTGAAGTTTCTGTGTTGGAGCTCTTACTTCTGTTATCCTGTGGAGGATTCTTTCACCTGCAGTCACTTTTTACTATGAAATCTGATCAAGCTCCTGATATTGTACAAGAGGCATGTTTTATGGTGCTGGCCTGCTGGGCACTTTCACTTAATAGAGTTTAATTGCAAGTGTGAGTGGGCTTTGACTGACTCTGGGAGATTTGGGGACTTGGTGAGTGAACCTTCCTGGTCGGGGACAGAGGCAGGAAGGTGCTGGTGCTCCTGGCTGTGCCGGAGGATGTCCTTGGCAGCACGCGGCCATCTTTAGCCAGCCTGTTGCTCTATGTATGTTAACAGCAGTTGCTGTTGACTCAAACTCCATTAAAGATGATACAAATTTCATTTGTCTTGAGCCCTACACCTAGTCTTGTCTCTTGTGCAAATAGCCAGCTTTGGCTGAGATAGAAAATGACGGCTAGGCTTCCTTCTAGTGAGCTGTCTTAAAACCCTTTTTGGTCCTTACCAAAAGTTCATACTCACTACTGGTTTTTGTGGTTATCCCAGTGAAGCTCTTGGGTTGCTGTGTTCTCCCTCTTTCTCTCTCTCCCTCTCTCTCTCTCTCTCCCTCTCTCTTTTTAAGAGGCTTCTGGGAAAACAACATTTTTTTTCCCTCATGGGTTTTTTCCTTTGTGTGAAATTGAATCCTGCTGATCCCCTATAGTATCCCTCAACTTGTTTTCAAACCAGCACCTCTTTTTAATAAATGCCTTTTCTGTGGGCGTCTGGTTTTCCCTATTCATTGAGAGGAGTGGGTCTTTTCAGGAATATTTGAGAAACCTGTATGCAACAGGAGTAGTTTTGTTAGGCTTATATATATGCTAAAGTGCTCTTCTTTTACATTGGATATTCTAGCACCTTGGCAGAGAAAGCCATCAAAGTAATTCCTTGAAGCTGACACGGCAGATATGCAAGTTAGTTTGAATTTAAGAGGAAGAAGTATGTCCCCCTTTGATTTAAATGGAAATATGCTGTGCAGTCAGCACTGGTTTTAATGATATGTGACTTCCTAGCTGGTAATGTTAAAAATAAATTGCTTTTCCCAGTTTGCGTCAGTATCTTCTAATGTACATAACATGCTCATTTTTTTGTTTCACTGAAATTGCAAGCATTGAAGATGTTTTGGTTACTCTGTTAGGTATCAAGGAATCCTACAAAAATGCCATGCTCACAGATTGAGTGAATTTTTAAACTTAAGTGCTTTTAATGAATAAACTCCCTATTTGCAAATAAAGAGGTCTTGCATGTAAGACTTTCTGAAGATGTAGCTTGTTTCAATTTACAGATAGTTTATGATCAGTATTTTCCTGTTCATGTGGAATCAAATCATATCTTTTTCACATCTGTTATCTCTTTCACAGCACTTGATTTTTTTTTTGTCATCAACAAGCAGTGAAAGTACATGCCGTTTTTAAATAATAATAATAAAAAAAGAGGGTGCTATCACAGAATCATTTCCTGACGTTGCCCGAGACAACGATCAGTTGCAGTTCCAGGAGCCTTCATGTTCTGAATAAGCTGGTTTGTTTCGCCTCCCAAGTGAACTGTAAGGCTGCACTCAATGCATTACGAAATTTGAGTTGAATTTGGTAAGCCACGCTGTTAAAACATCTGATGGAAGAGAACCCGTGTCTGTTTTGTTTAATCCGCAGTTGTTTCTGGGGCCTAGCCCAGCGTGCCTTTCTGTCAGTAATTGCGGTGAGGTGTGGAGACAAGAGGTGGGCAGGTTTGCGCTAGTTCAGTGGAGCTGCTGCCTCCTGCCCTTCGCTCCCATTGCCCCAGCAGGTTGAGTGGCTCCGCTGAAGAAGCAGAGTGCAGAAATGAGAGCGGGGACGGCTCTGTGTCTGCCACCCTCGCCAGCGGCTGCCTGGCTGCAGTGCTTACAGGCCTCAGGCTCTGGGACAAAAGACAAACCTGAGGGCTTTAGGGGGAAGAGCGAGGAAACAGCGGCATCCTTTTCATAAGGATGAAAGGGGATTGGGTTATAATTATAAAAAATCTTCTCTTATGAGGCCATTCACATCAGCAAAAGGTGTAGAAAAGGAGCATTTAATGTGAAATGGAGTTGTGACTAGAAGCAGCTACCCTTCAGGCCGCACGGTTTGTTGCTGCTAGCTGTATGCAGGCCGTGCTGGTTGCTGGCGGTAGGTGTGCTGAAGCTGATCTTGGGGTGGATCATCAAGGTGATCAAAAAGCTCCTCGTGTTCTTTTAGGGGGTTATTTGGATGGCTTGGGTTTGTTTTTGTTTGGTCTCCTTGTCCTCCCACTGGTTGGTAAAGAAAAACTGGAGAAAATCTCTTGACAGCGCACAGGAGTGGCGGCAACTTAGAACATGAGTGGGCAGGTAGCAACTTGGCAAAATGGCAAGGGGGAGAGCTCTTCTTTTTTTTTTCCCCCTTGTTTGTAATTGTTTTCTCTCTTCTGCAGGCTTTCGCAGCCAAATCTTTGTAGTTTTACATTGAAATCAGCATTTTTAAGGGTTTTGCGGTCTTTTATAGTTTCTAAGCAGAAACAAAATGGCTTCATATAAGACCAAGTAGCCCAAACCTGAATACTTTTCAAGTAATATGGAAGTTGACTGAAGGCTATTAATCTGAGTAGTGCCTGTGTTGTTTAAATTGCAGTGAAAAGGTTGGATAAAAGCTGTCTCAGCATATTCAACCTGCCTGAGTTCACACACCTTCGTAACACCCGCCCTCGTGTCAGTTTTAACGTGGGGTAGTTTTATACACAGAAATGGCGAATGATAGATATGTCTTTAAGTGCATACAGCTGCAATGATCAAACGTAATTGTCTTCAGTTTTCACAGTGTTTGTTTCACAGTACACACAGTAGTTCCCATCTGTTTTGCTATCAAGTCATTGACTTAAATTCTATTACTTGGCTGCCTGGACAAAAGCACATAGATGCTGTGGGTCAGGATTGCTGTTCTGCTTTACCTGTGGGTTGGCTATAGTGGTTTCTTCTCTGGAACACCTAGAAGTTGGGCTGTTGAACAACTAGCCTGCATCTGCTTGATAGACTTGCAAGGGATGGTCTTTGAGCTGGTTAGTAACAGAGTTCCAGTGGATTGGTGCCAGCTTATTTGAGCCATTGTCAAAATTGTGTACAAAAAAAAAAAAAAGAATGGAAGCTTTTGGTGAAAAGGAAAACTTGAAGAGTTCAGTGTATTCTGTGTGCAACGTGTCTTTTTGTCGTATATTGTGGATGGGGTGTATCTTATTTCAGGTGTTAATTTTTCACCTTTTTCTAGGTAGAGATGAATTTATTATTCATAAGACTCTGATTACAGAACGCTAAAAGGCTTTCTGGGTTTCTGAGCAAAAACAAGCTTGGATTTTATTTGGCTTTTTGTTTTTGCTTTTTGATCATTCTTGCAGTTTTGGAAAAATGCAAATGCTTAGCTAGCTTCCTCTTCTGACTCATAAGGCATCTAAGTAAGCTGCTGCATTATGGCAGATCTTGTTCCTTTCCAGACAGGTGCTTTCTGAAAGATTCTTTCCCATTGGAGACTAACTTCCTTTCTGGGAGTAAGAAAAAAAAAATAATTAAGTTTTAGACCACTGTATCAGACTTGTCTCTACATTTAAATCTGAGTATGTGAATTCTTCCTGACTTCAGACAGCCAAACTTGTGAATTTATCTCCCTTTCAGGGTGGGAGAGAGAAAACATCAAAAGAAAAAAGAAAAAAAGTGTAGAAAGTAGTAGTTTCTGAAACTGATAGGAAGGTACCTACAGCACTCTCCTCTTCGTTTTGTTATGTTATTATTATGCATAGAGAATTGAAGTAAATTTGAGTAATCAGGATGGAAGTACAGAAATTAATTTTTTTCATGATATATTATCCTAAATTGTACATTTCCTGTATTAAACCTTTTTTTGAAGAGGGAGGAGTGATAAACCCTGTGTTTCTGTGAATATATAATTTTCTTGAATCTCCAGAATTGGTATATTTTAATTTATACATTGAAAAGTTCCTTTTCAATCGTGTTAATTCTAGAGAACAACACTATGCTTATATCAGTTAGGCCTTCACAACAGGATCAATAGCTTAAATGTTGTAATAAATGGGCCTGTACGCTCTACAGCCTTTGCTTTTTTACAAGAGTTCAGCCATTCCGTAATGTAGACAGTTCAACTGTCCTGTCAGTTGGGCAAGTTGAAGGTGCTCCGATGAGCCGGTGGGAAGGAAGACTAGAAAACTCAAGGTGATGTAAACGCTGCTCAGCTTGAATTTACAACAGGAGTAACAAACCGGGTGTGAAAGATGGATATTTTGGCCACTCAGACCAAACACTGCTGAAGAAATCTGGGTCCCAATAGGATATCCGTGGTTCTTTCCTTTTGATGCACTGTAATGGCTTCTAGGAAAGGGGGTAGAGGAGGAAGGTAGCAAGGAGACTGCTTAGAGAATTGCCAAGACTGCTCTTTAGCAGAGGGAAGTTGAAGGCTTCTTTTGTTGGAGTAGGGAGAAAGGGAAGGATGATGTGGTGTCCAAGGGGTGCCTTTTGCAGCTGGTGGTCCCAACACCTAGAGCATCTCAAGTGGGTGCTCGGAGGTCTAGGGAGGACTGAGCTCATTTTCCTTGCCTCAGATCCTGCTTAAATCCTGTGTGCTTCATGCCATTTGCCAAAGAACAGCTATCAGAGATGTACCTAATTTGGCTAAATTTGATCAATGGGTTGGTTAGAAATTACTAAGAACTTGGAGGCGTAAATGCACAACCTGGTATGATGTGGTTGTGTAGTCTTGCTTTTTTTAAAACAAACTGGAGGAAAACTGAGCAGCTGTGAGCTGGGCAGCAACCTCGCTGAACGTTTTAAAGCTCAATCTTTCTTTTAAGACACAAGTCAAAGAATGTGTGATTATTGACGCTGCCTTAGTAGGTTTCTGGCTGCCACGGGATGTGTTGGATGAGGAGCAGTGGGACCAGGTCTGGTGGTGCCTGCAGAGTGCTTGCTGTCAGCAAACAGTTGTGATGCTGGCATTTCTGCTCTCCTTGCTCATGGTACCACCAGGCTGCTTTTTAGCAATTCAGCACATAGTAGCAGGAATAGAAAATGTTCCACAGTAAGCTTTTACTTGCTACATTGTGTTGCTACATGCTATATTTTCAAGAGACCTTGTGTTTGCAAACAGGAAAGAGGGAATACTGAATCATTCTCCTGGAGGAGAATTTAATTTCTATTTGTGTATTTATTTTGGTGGTGATTGTTTATGAAATTTTATAATACGTATTTGTATATTTATCTCTTTTTGCAAAGCCTCCAAAAATAACTCCAGGAAAATGTCTGAAAAGATGACTTACCTTGTGGGAAGAAAAAAAAAAAAAACTAAAAAAAAAAGAAAAACCACCCTTCAGCTAAGTCATTTAGGGGTTTCCTGTTGCTTGCTTCCATTTTGTGATGTGGTTTTGTTTTTCCTTTATCAGTATTATGAAAGTTAGGAAATAAAGTGTAATCTTATTCTACTTTTTTTGAACAGAGAACACAAGCTTAGTAAGCTGTCTTCATTTTTGAAATCGGAGATGTTATAGTACTTTTGTCTAAAGAAAAGCTTACATTCAGTACAGTAAAAATTATTTCTTACCTTCCCTAACAGCATTTTATATTTACATGTAATATCTGTACAGGGAGTCCCTTTACTTTGGATCTGCAATATAATGTAAAATTCAACTGAATTCAATCTTGTCAGAGAGTAGTTTCATACAGAACAAAGTTAACAGCCTATTCTGCTTTGCTCCCATATTGTTACTTAGCAGGTTCTTGAAGCACTGCTTGTGCTGGAATGAGAGATGATTTTAACTAACCCATGTTCAGTGATGAAAGACTAAAACTCACTGCAGTTTGGGTTAATAATACATTTTTATGGAGTACAAAGGACTTTAAAAAAAAATAAAAAACAGATAAGTTGGAGAGAGCTGTTCCATTTTGCTGCTTTGAAGTATTCAATTCCACACTGTTACAGAAGCTGTTGGACTTCCTTGACCTGTTAAATAAAAGTTTTCCTATTGCAAAACCAGGAGTATGTTTCAGTAGAAGCTGCCTCTAACCTGTACTTTTTAAGAATATCTTTGACGTTTTGAGATTTCAGTGGATCAATACATTCATAGGGCTTTGTTTGGGGGTTTTGTACTCTAATGCCCAGTCTCTTTAAAATCAGAAAGATCTGTGTTATTTTCTTGTCTGTAAGTATTTGGCAAGTTATCTTACACGTCTATTTCTAGATACTTGCACAGGTCTTGTTTGAAACCAGTGAGGTGAAATGTGACATTCCTTTTATAGACTATTGAGTTAAGTAAACTTTTTTTAAGAAGTTAAATAATTGTAAAAATTGGCAGGTAAGATCAGTCGAGAGTGTAAGAAAGAAACCAAGTAGAGGTGCTTTTTTTTGTTGGAAACATTCACGTATTTGGGAGAATAAAGCTAAGACTTCTGGATCCAGAGGACTGGCATTAGAGGCTTTAGAAAGTCTGCAGAGATATGGCATGGCTCCAAAACTGCTCTGAACTTTAGTAATTCAAATCTACAGTGCATTCACAGGTCCAGTTGACTTGAATGTGATTGTTGCCTTTTTTCGTACGTAGGAGCGCAGCGTTGAGGCTCACGCTGACTGCAGCGGTACTTCTGGCAGGGTGCCCGCCCTGTGGCTGCAGCAAAAACCATGCCGTGCATCAGCCTGGGATCAGTGCAACTACTCAGTGCTACTAGTTCAGCATGTGACAGACAGCACCTGAGAAATGCCACCAAGGAAGTTGGTTTTGTTGGTGTTGTATGTAATTTTCCAAATAGCTGTGTTCAGTACTACAGACTAGAACAACAGAAATTGGTACGTGATGGGCACAGCACTCCAGGCCACTGAAAGCTGACATGCATCCAGTGCAGTAGCTTGGCAGGGTGAGCAGGATGAAGTTCTCAATTTCTTTCATTTCCTGGCAGTTTAATACACTCCATTACATAGTACTTCCTTTAAGATATACTGGGAGACAGTTTTTATACCACTACCGAATATTCAGAAAAACAATTCATCCGTGTTTGGTGCTGAGCCCCCAAAATGTCTCTGCTCACACAAAATCTTCCACACGCAAACATGCACACTACAGATTCGTTCTCCAGTATCAGATGCTGCCTTTGCAGCAACAACCTGCTAGTATGTGTGTGTGACATGAAAAGCACTTGCTTCTTTCTTCCTAGGAAGATGAGTAAGGTTGCTGGCCTTTATATCAACGTTTTCACTTCTACGTAAATTTAAAACTTATCATAAGCCTGGTGTTAAATGTGTGGTAAGGTATGACCTACAGTAGCCAAATTTACATTCAAAAGTGACTATTACACAGACACAGACTGTTGGCTTGTCACTTGGCTGTAGTTGTCAGCCATTCATTTATCAACATTACAGGTAACAAATATGGGAGACAGCAAAGGTACTTTTTTTTCCCTGTATCTTTGTTTGTTTGTTTGTTTTTTAATCTGTCTAACACTTCAGTGTTAGTTTGGGTTAGGTTTCATAAATGTATGTCTTAAAATTCAGTAACCCTGAAACACTGAATCGTTTATAAGAGCTGATAAGATACAAGCAGAGTGCAGAGTATTCTCAGCATAACGAAAGAATCACAATTTAGAACGTTTCATTGACTCTCCTAATAGTTCCATATATACACCAAAAAGGAAGGAAAAATTATAGAACCCCATGGATCTTCATGCAACAGTGCTCTTAGTTCTGTAGAGCAATCCCAACAAATGGTATGGGGCAACTTTTGAACAGAAAATAACAAGGAAGTCAGAAGGAACTCCGAAGGGGAGGAAAAAAGGGTTTTCTGGAGAAAAGAAACCCTCTTGCATGTTTAGATGATCTTTCTGTCAGTTGTGTGGAAGCAGCTTGATTTAACTGAAGTTCTTGTCACAGTAAGTCATCAAAAGACAAATCACTGCCTCTTCTGGAATTGCCATTCAGCAAAGGATTCTGCGTGCACGTGGGGTGACACATTTGTCTTGTAAGTGATCTTCTACAAATAGACTGTACAGGGAGTGAGCTGGTATCTTCTTTTTTAATAGATTTCTTTTTGATTATAAAACTGTCATAAAACCACCACTAGAGTTAATTATGCAGGCTTCTGTAGAGAAAAAGATTTTAGAATACTAGAATGGAATTCAGAAGTCATTGAACTGAGTTCATGCATTTTTTGATTTGCATTCCTAAATACAGTTTTGTGATTCAAATGATAAATGTATGTTCCTTTAAGAGTTTTCTCTGGGATAGCTTAAAGCAATTGCAGTTTCCGAATTCTGATGTGATTCTAATATGAAAATATACGACAGTCTAATTTGAACAGAAATACAAACAATACTGATCATGATCATATATACAATTCTTCCTATATTTGTGTCACAGCTGGGATATTGATACTGTTTTGGTGGCTTGACATGCACAAAGGGATTCCTTGTTTAGTAATAAACAGGGACAAAGATGATGAAGTGGTAATGCATGAAGATCAGGTTTCCAGGTGGCTAATTTTAGCTGCTTTCAGTGTAGTAGATGTCAAGGTCATCTTGATTTGCCTAATGATCTGGTAGACTAGCAAGAACTTGTTATGCTCTCGCCATACAGTACTTCGTGCTTGCAGATCTTCTGCATCTTCCTGCAGATGTCTGCTGCCAGTAGAAGGAAGAGTCTTTCAAGGCATTGCAAATGTAACCCTTAGCTTTCTATTTTTTAGGATGGTTGGGATCATAATTTATTTTGTAGTGGTAGTTGCTGTTTGGGTGAGCTGATCCACAAGTGAATATAATTATTAAAAAAAAAAAAAAAAAAGGAAGGGGGTTATATAATTGTAGTCAGGAATGTGTGACTAATGAAAATACCAGGGAAAGGCATCACTAGGCCTTAGAGTACATCAAGAATGGACACAACTGAAGAGAGAAATTTGGTCGTAAAGACTCTGTGCACGCAGAAGGGAGAGCCATACTGCTCCAGCATGGTGGCCATACCTACTGCCAAGCAGGGTTTCTTACAGTAGAAGCAACGCCTGGTTTGTGGAGCAGGTAAGGCAGGGCCTGTGAGGGTTTTCTAGGAGATGGAGGCTTCTGCTATGTTAAACTCCTTTTTTTCTTCTTGGGACTTCCTTTGTAGTGATATGCAGGGGATGTGGAGAAAGTGTGTGTTGTCATGGAGCAAATTTAAAGTGCATTTAGGTCTTGAAGGGGGGTGGGGGTGGAAAAAAGGCAAGCACAAACAGAGGTTTGTCCTTGCTGTGAGAAATGCTGTTAGGCCAGAGAAGTGCTGGGCTGATGAAAGCCATGCTGAAGTGTTGCAGAAATTCCTTCCTGTGAAAAGCCTCCTCAGTAGGGTATTACCAGGTATCGGGAAGACTGCTGTCACGATTGTTTCTGGGTATCATCTGGTAATTTGATTGTTTTTACGTGAGTTTAATTAAGATACCAGTCAGACGTGTAGAATACCTTCTGCCCCTTTAAGACAGCACGTTGGTGTCTTTTGAATGCCGTTGAAGAGAAGATGCTTTGCTGGCAGCTGTGAATCAGGGCATATGTGGGGAAGCCTACAGCTCTTGTTTTATCTGTTCCACCCTTAATATTTCTTAGGGATAGCTCTTCCACATGACCAGCAGGCAGCCCGTACCTGCTGCTGCTAATGGCTTTAGTGGGCGGCAGCATGAAGTCGACACGGGATTGATGTGGTTCCCCACATTTCCATGCTGCCACAGCTCTCCGAGCAGCAGCAGGGAACTGCCACGAGCTCGGTGGTGTCCATGCACGCCGAAGCTGTCAGCAGCACCACAGATCCTGGAGCTTGCTCCGTGCAGGCTCGAGACAACATCACATTGGTTTACATTCGGTTCTATCAGGATGATTATCTTTGCAGCCATGAAAACTAAAAGCATATTTTTCCAAACAAAATACTCAGTTTTTAAATACGTCTGCCTCAGGGTTTTTCTTTCCACCTTCTCCTACATGTTTGTCAGTTAAGCATTTCTATCTCGATGCTGATAGATGAAATAGGTTTGTAAGCCGCTGGCAAAAGGACGTGCTCCTTTAGGGTGTTTGATCAGCATCCCCTCTGAGCGAGGGGGAAGGGGTGTTTTTGGCTTGGCAAAAGGCTTTGTCCTTTTTCTTGTGGATGCTGTGTAGCTTTCAGAATTTATTTCCAGTGTGCATGATTTTATAACTGCTTATGAGTTTATTTCAGGATGAATTGGTAATCAAAATAAAAGACCTCTGCAGCATCAGATCCTTTATGTTGCTGTGGTTGCTAAGTACATGCAGACATTGTCCTTTGTAATGCACGGGTGGTTCTGGTTCTTCTAATCTCAGCTCAGTTGTGTTGCTTCCCAGTTTTGTTTTTCGTGACGATGGTGACTTCCCTGATGCAGGTTTCACTATGGCTTTATTTAGCTTAGAATGGCTGGCTGGTGCCTTCCGGTATCTTCGTCAATGTCATTCCCGTATGGTTAGAAATGGCACAGCAAAACCGAAAGAGTACGTTCTCAGTCCTCTAACCAACAGTTAGCTTACTGTTGGTGGAGTGCAGGAGTTGTAACTTAAAAACAGAAGGAATAGTATGGAGCACAAAGCAGTGGGCCAGCCCCAGGAATTAAAACACACAGTAGCCTCATCCAGCATACTCATGATTTTACAATAAGAAAGTAAAGCAAGTTGTTGAGGAATAACTTGCGGGGCAGCTCTGAGGAGATGTAGCCTGAGAAATTTCATCTTAAAGTAACAAAACACTTAGGAAGAGGATTTCAAAAGAATTACCCAAAAGCTACCATGGTTATTCTTGCCCACTTAATTATCAGGCACGCTTTTTTGTTTGTTTCCAGCCCTAGAATGGTTCAGGAAGGCATCCGTTCATTCTAAAAGTCCTTTAACTGTACTAACTTCAGTAGTATTTGGCTTAGAGCTGAAATCATACTGTGAGTGCCTTAGGAAACTTCTTTTTGTTTAACTGATCTCAAAAAGCTAAAATACTACATTATTTAGCATTGTCCTGAGTTATGAAATGGTAACTCTAACAGAAACTGCCGTCATTTATCTTTCATATATTGCATAACCGTAACGTGGAAGCATCTTGGCTAGAGTTCTAAAAGCAAAATTAAAATTTAATAATTGTCTCTGTGGTGAAGCTGCATATGTGCAGAAATATCTTCTGGATTTAGGTGATGCTGTTAACTAAAGGATTATTTCATGTACCGGTACCACTAATATTTTTAGTGGACAATTGAAGTTCATTTTGAAGTGAATCTTAAATAGAAGTAAAATCCTGGTCAAGTGTAAGGCCTAGTCTTAACAGTCAAAATCCTAACAGAAATCATATCCTGAGCTATTTCTTGATTCTTGTTCAGTGGGCTTCTGAGGAGGAAAAAAATAAAAGGAGGTTTTGCTAGGAAATAGCTGTGATGACAAAGGTGGGTTAAATAACTCTGGAGAGTTACTAAAAAATAACTTTTTTGTGTTCTTTGAGAACACATGTGAAAATGCATCTGATCTTTTAAAATAGCACTTGAAACAACCTTAAAATAAGGAGGACTTTTCCATAAAGCCACGTCCCATGTAATTGAGGGGGCCCTCACCACAAGGTCTGCATAGACCTGGGCTGGGGGAGAGGCTGAGATCCGGTTCAGGATTTCTTCCTTCTGTAGGAAGCAGCGAAGCCTGTAAGCGAGTCCTTACGTGGTCACTGTTGCTTGCTTATAGTGCTGAACTGCCTTTGGAAGGGGGAAAAAAAGAGCAAGGTATGTCGGAGGACAAACTGGGTTTGAGGCCCGAGGCTCTGAGTGCAGTGTGCGTCGCCGCCCCCCGCGTCAATGTGAGACCTGGAGCGCTTCAGGGAAGCCCTGGCCCCACAAACAGTCCGTGTCCCCGTTTCCAGCCCGAATCAAGGCACAGCAGTGGTGTACTGAGAGCGGTGGAAGGGGAAGAGTTAATCCCTGTACCACATGTAGGGAAGAGCAGTCCGTTGGGGGTTAAATTGCAGAGCCTAATGGAATAATAACTGGTAGCACCATCTGCTGGCCTACTTCCGCAGAAGGAGTCAGTATTTTTAACGACATCTCTAATATTCATGCTGATGCATTTTGATGCTTTGTGCATTCATTTCTTTCTGTGCTTTGTTGGAATCTGGCTATCTGCTTACGGCCCTGGTGGAAACCCCGCTGCTGAGGGGCGGCAGGCGGGCTGTGCCCTACCTGAGTTGGACGATCGGTGGACAGACGCCTGTCAAGGGAGAAATATGTTGATAAATCCCAATGTGTGTTTGTGGAGGGTTGTGCATATCTTGGCTGCAGCTTGCTAAATAGGCCATTTAGCAATCTTCTTTCAATGCTTTTTTCTTGAGCACTGCCTGGGGTGCTGAAAAAGCAGAGGGCAAGCCTTTGTCTGACGCCAAAAATGTCTTCAGTGAAGAGGCCAAGAGGAAGGGTAAGTGAAAGCCTGAATGAGTGGGAGGAGGAGGGGTTCTTTGGGCTAAAAGGCTAATGGGATTGAATAACCTTCCTTATTACTGGCTGCTGCTGCGGGAGCCGTGCTGCATCGCCATCTTGAGCTTGTGGCTGTTTTCTCGAGTCTCGGTTATTTGTTATAGCCTGTAGGCCTTAAGGTGGCATTTTAGAGAGTGATCCTAAACCCTGCCTCCTTCCCGCTGCCGCAGCACTGCTATTAAGCCTTTGATGAGGCACGTATAGAAAATGTATCCAGTGAAGTGCACTGGATTTGGCCTGAAAATGTGTTTGGAAACTCCTGGTGGCTTTTCTTCATGCTGTAGTCAGAGGCGCATTTACGGGTGAGAATGTAACATAACTGTTATCTGCTGGTTGTTTTTTTTTTTTGTCTGTTTGAATAGGAAATTCTTTCCATTCCTCAAAGGGGGGCGGGGGCAGGAGGGAAGAAAGCAAAAACATGTCTTCTGCTCTCTTTAAAGAGCGGCTGCTCATTTGGAATTGAATTCTTTGCGTAAACAACCTGCATCAATGAAATAGTGCTTAAAAACCCGAAAGCAAAAACAAGACATGCATTTTCGAATGAATGTACTATGTTGATTTAAATAAAATGATCAGAAAGCAGTATTTTTGGATTAATACAGAGCTGCATGGGCTTAGTTTTGGTTTTGTCTTTTTTAATCTCGATTTTGTTCGGCATCAATTCTGGTTACCACTGAGTTGTCTTGTGGATATTATGTCTACCGTAAGATCTATGTGGTCCTGGTATCATACCGAAGAAGAAATACTGATGCTGTTACCTTTGGGAGTTCTTGGCTTTCTCAGATTTTATGAGAAGAATATCTACTGGAGATGTGAGATTTGTGTCAAACGTATGGGAATGCTTGGAAGGTTAGGGATCGGTGTGTCTAACTACAGAGGAGGAAAGAACGTGGAGAGAATTTTGTGAAGATTTTTTTCCTGATTTTCAGTATGTAGACTGCTTGTGTAAAACCAACAATTGATGTACTTATTCTGAAACCCACGCCATTCTGTGGTAAAAACAGAGTTTCTTCTTTGTTGTGTCTGTATAAGTCTCTGCCAGTTTAATTTTTTTATGTGCGATTCTAGATTAAAAACACTTTTCTTTTAAGAAATATTCAGATTGTTAAAATAAGGGGATTTTGTTTACTTTGTCTCTTTCTACAGCCTCCTTCCTCCAAGAAGACTGATGGTTCAGGATCATATACTAAGTTGCAGAATACCCAGGTGAGGGCAATGTCTGAAAAGAAGCAGAAGAAAAAAGCAGACTGTGAAAGTAAACAAGAGAAGGCAAATCGCATAATATCTGAAGCAATTGCAAAAGCAAAAGAGAGAGGAGAGAGAAACATTCCGCGAGTAATGAGTCCTGAAAACTTCCCCAGTGTTTCAGCTGAAGGAAAAGAGGAAAAGAAAGGTAGAAAAGTTAAAACCAAACCCAAGGACAAGGAGACCAAAAAACCAAAAACTGGTTCCTCAACCAAAATTAAAGAGAAAACAAAAATTGGGTAAGTAGATTTAAATGTTGTCTTCTCTTCAGATTGCATATCTGTGATTAAAATAAAAACTGCTTACTGATAATATTCTCCTTCGCTGCCTACACAGAATTCTTACTAATTAAGTCCATGTGTGGACTTTGTTGTTCAGGAACAAGAATGCTTTTTCTCTTCAGATAAGATCATTTGAGAACTGTTCTTTGAAATGAATGGCTTCTGTGTTTTAAATCCATTTCCTACATTTCTTTATACTTATTTCGAAGTATAAACAATGCCAAAGTCTCTTAGTATCTTTTCGTCCACTGTTGTAATCGGTTCCGACTCCAAATTAAGTTTATCTAATATTATAAATGCTGTCTTTATCAATTCTGGTATATATCTTTAATCTGTGATACTATGAATGTTCTTACAGATACCACACGGGGTATTATAAGTAAAGTGCATATTGGAAAATTTGTATTCTAAGTATTTTGTAGTCTTCAGTCATATTGACTTAATCTGCCCTCTTAAAGGTTTTGCAGACTCAGCTGGATCAAGCTGGGTTGATGCCCTGGGGGTAAGAAGCCTTCAAAAGACATGTTAGATGTTAGAGCGCTGCAGAACATTCGATACATGGCACTCCTCCTGACTTCAGAGCTAACCTAGTTCTCCAGTATACTTTTAAAGGAAACAGTGTGATTTCCACTGTTAAGTGTGTCAGTCAGGACTTGAAACGGAAATTTTAGCTACGATTAGATTTTTGTTTGAAATGGTATGCCCTTTTTTCAGTAACAGACGTAGGGACTGGCATGTCTGTCCATATTTAAATGTCTCATGCATATGTATATTTTCATTTATATGGAGGAGAAATGAATGTTCTTTTAATCAGCCTATTTCTCTGCTTGCATGCTCCAAACAAACTACTTCCATGAGAAGTTATCCGATAGTATAAAGGTTACTACTCTAAACCTAACTTGATTCTTAACCTGAACTTTCCTGGTCTTAATTTTTTTCCCTTCTACTTAAGGGTTTGCAAATGAATGCTGCTTATACTTGTTAGCACTTCATTGTGTTTCCTTCTTCTCCTGCTCTCCCCCTTCACCCCTCTGGTCTTGTTTAAGGGGGGCAAGTTGGATATATACTTCCAAAGTTGATTTCCCTTTCCCTTTTCTGAATTTACTCATGTTCTATAATAGGTAGGCGTTTTGTGGGTCTTTCTTACCAGGAAACTTGCGCACTTTTGTTTAGCTACTGTCAGTTTCTGGAACCTTTATGTGAATTGCTCTAGGTGCTTTGTAGCCATTTGTCTAGGTAATTAACAAAACATACTGGAAAAGAATCCTTATGATATGCTACGTAATTCCCATAATATTTTTGCTGCCTTAAAGTCAGAATAGTGAAATGAGCTTTTACCTTTGATTAACACTTCTGCATTTGGTTTTCTGTCTTCATGAAATGCTTAGCTGTGCACATCAGTTTGCATCAGTTCTCAAGACTGCACAAGGTAGTATCAAATGACAAGTAGACATTTGTCAAACTGGGTTTTTAAGTGATGTTTGTGCTTGATCCCAAGTACGCTGAAGCTGGCAGACAGCTTTAATTCGGTAGTCAACTCTGTAATTTTTCATTGAACTGCGAAGGTTTGCCTCCCTGTTATTTATCAGTCTAATCGAGTAATGCCCCAGTAGCATGCTACCTTGCAGCATGGGTAAGTTAAGTTAACAATGTGGGACAGATACATGAAGAATTAGGAGTCAGATCATATTTGAGAGCTGCGAAAGGAGTCTTCTAGAGCCACAACTTATGGATTCTACCAAATTTCCATATACTTTAGTGGACTGCTGTAAATCTAATGCTTCTGGATGCCCATGTGCTTCATTTTTGTATCTGAATATGTTTTTATGTTGGGTTAGCACTATTTTACAGTTTTATAAATAAATACATATCTTTATATAAATAAAATACCAAGTGTTTAGCATGAGTGTATACCACAGGGTATACACTGAATAGCAGTAATTGCAAGAAGGCTCTGTTTTCTGTTTAAAAATAATCCTACCAGATTTTGTTTTCTTTGTAATTGTACCTTTTGATCTTATGGAAGTAGAACACTTACTATAGTATGGCTATAACTGGCTATTCAAAGGTGTTTAAGAAAAAGTGTGGTTACCAAGGTTTTTAATAAAATTTGATTTACCTAGGGAAGAACAAAATGAAATCCAATAATTCATAAAGGTTTTAGATGATTAAAACACCTTTTCTAAAGGTTTCTTCATGTCTGACATTACTAGAAAAACACTTCTTAATGAATCTCAGCACATTCTGCAAATTGTGATATCAAAATAGTATTAGGATTTTAAATGTGTGGGTTGCTACATCCATTTTCCCCTTTATCTTAAAATAAAACAAACTCCTATTGAATCTTGGGAGAAAGTTCTACTGTGTTCAAGTAATACTTGATTAAGATTGTAAGATTGAGTGCTTTATTGGGCAAGGAGATAGGAGGACTTGAATTCCGTGAGAACTTTGTGTTTGGGAGGTGGTGTGGAACTGTGAGTGCTTGAGAGATGTGAAGTCACACTCATTTTTCAGGTGACTCCTGTTTGGCTTTAATCTCATCTCTCACATCCCTTTGTGCATCAGACGTAGCCTGTCCAATACGAGCACAAGTGTACCTTCTCTGGTGCAGTACTCGAACAGCAAGCTCGTACACAGGTTGGGATCAAGGATTTAATGAGGATCTTAGGTCCCAACTGTGTAGCGTGTCGTGTGCTCCTCTCGAGGAGGATTGAGAGAGGTACAGTTACCCAGCTGTGAAAATGATACGCCCTGCCTGGCTGAACTGGCAGAGCTGGAGCTGGCACGCTAGTTGCTGAACAGACTTCATTAAAATGGCCTGCTAGCCAACAGGCTTTATTAAAAAGGAAAAAAGAAAAAATGTGCATTTAAATACCATGCAATGCAATGCAACTTTTACTGGCATTGAGTAGCCCTCATCTAGGATCAAGATAAGTTTTAGCTACTGTGTTTCTGGATATCGGGGACAGCATGATTTTAATCTTTTTCTCCCTAATTAAGCATAATTAATTGGTGTGTCTTTGGGGGCTTCATGTTAACTGTTTACCTTTTCTGTCATGATTCCTCTGAGATTTATATAAAAAAAAATAAAAACCACAATAATTCTTTCCAATTGATCACTGCTAGTTATAAACTACTAGGAATTACTTTCTAGGCAGGCTATATTTTCTTTCTAAAGGTTCCGATTCAGGTTTTTATCCTCTGACCTGTTGAAGTCAAAGAAACAAGACTTGTTCATTTCAGTCCTCTGGTTTAGAAATAGAATCAATAATTAGTAAAGCTTCTGTGCTGTAAGCATTGCTGAAAATAAATGACTAAATTCCTTTATTACCAAAAGTGTCATAAGTGTATGACAAATTATTAGCAGTATAAGAATGCATGTATAATGTATTTAGTATTACCAGATATGGAAATGGTTATCTTTATACGTTCATTACTTACAAAGTTAACTGTTTAAAAATTAAGTTACTTCAGTGGTTTCTCAGGACTGCAGAACTGCTTTTCATGTAGTGTTGATTTAGCAAAGCATATTGAGTTTTAGAAATCTAAATACTTAATATTTTTGCATAGAACTTGTATTTATTTACAAGCATTTGAACTGCTTATGATTCCAGTTCTTCCATTTAAGGTGATACATATTTAAACTCGAAAGTCTACCTTTAGCATTTTATGTAAAGGATAGAAGAATTAGGAATTTGTGAACGTTCTGTTGTTCAAGAAAGTAGATTGGCATTTAGATTTATAGCTCTCAATGTACTCCCACCTACTCAAACACAAAATTAAATATCATGGTCCTGATTAAAAGCAGTAGCTCAGCATTAGTGATATAAAAGGCAATACCATTAGACTATATTTAAGATTTTTTCAATTGGTAGGTAGTTTTGTTTGTTTTTAAATAAATAACTAAATAAATTCCCCCAAACCATAGGAATTAGATTTACTAAAGTTCATTTGGGGATCATAGCCCATAAGTTCAAAACTGTTTCCTGTTATCAGAAATGGGTGTATCATTTCATGTGCTAAAAGGACAGTGCTGATTTTTTTATTAACCCTTAAATTGCATAATAATGAATCCAGCAAGTCCTACATGATCCTGTTAACTACCCAAATGAGTAAATATTACTGTCTTGAAATGGGTCTCAGATGTACTTTTTACAGTACAGAGCCTTTTTAGGACCCAAGATCCTGGTAGAAAAATCTTTATATTATCACTTGTTGATATGGTACTGTCAAGATGGTTTGAATCCTTTCTAAACTCAGCAGCAGGAGACATGGGGATGGAAAAAAAAAAAAAAGGAAGTGATTCACCTATTAGCTGATCCTGCATCATTTAAGGTTAAATGCAAGAACTTGGAGTGAACTTCCTAGAAAGTAGACATTGTCGATTGTCTTGTATGTTTTATATAAGTTGGGAAATGCTGGCTCTATGATCTATGCTCAAGTAGAGGAGATGTCACTGAATGTCTTTGTTCCATCAGATCGTAACCCTCTTTTTTCATGACTAGAAATCGCACACATTTCAGATTCGATCGTCTTCCTGGGATGTGTTTGCATTGAGCCATGATTCATTGGTGTAGTTTTCTCTGCTCCCAAACTCTAGTTTTGGTGCACCAGTTGGGTTTAAGTGACAGAAACTGAAGTCTGCTAACCTACTACGAAGTATTTGAATGCCAAACAATATGGACTTATTAACAACAACAAAAAAACAACATACTTGTTTTTTCTCTTGCATTATTATTCCAGTTCTGTCTGAGCTTGAAATGGCTGCTTGTTCCAAGTAAGATTAGATGAGTGTTTTAAAAATCTGTTTCCAATTCAAAAGTTACTAATTTGAGATATATTTGGAGAAGGAGACAGTGGCTAATATTAGGGTGTTGGTATTATTTTACTAAACGTGCTAAAAGGATGAGAGCAACTGTTTTCATACCATCAATATACTTCTCATTTTAAGAGGATATGCTATCTTGTCAAGGAAATGTCTGCTTTCTATTTTGCTAATAAATAGGATTTTTAGCTAAGTTTTTGGTGATAAACACTAATGATGTAGATAACCAGCATTTTATTACTCATGAGTTAATAAAGTGCTTTGACTACAAATTAAGTATTTGGGAGGTGGCTGGATACTAATGATTAGTTATTTAGTGTTTCTTGATTTTGAGAAAACAACTGAAATGCTACTTTCAAAGTCAGCAATATCTTTCTGTTTCTTACACCCCTAATACAAATTTGCCGTTTTCCTTTTTTTTCCTCTTTCATACTTGCTCACGTTCAATATTTTTAAGGCTTTGAAAATTGTTCTCATAATTTTAAAGCTGTTAAGTGCTGACAACTCTTCCATCGCATTCTTCTGCTATTAAACAGGAGGAATGGACCAGGTTCTAACTGGTTGTTAATTTGTAGGAAAGTAGTTACACTGTCCAGAGATTTGTTCCTCAAATAGTGGTTCCTGGTGGTCTTGCTGATGGTTTCTTCTAGTTTTGAGACCTAAATCACTTTAGGAGTTATGTGCTAAGGATCAAGAGTAATACTGGCTCCTCCAATGGCTTCTTTCTAATCTCTTCCATTTGTATACATTTCTCAACATTTTTGGTTTACTTTGAAGATAGAGAAGAAAAAAAAAGTGTTGAAGCAAACTACAGTATTTCTAGATGTTATGTAATAAGATTTTAAGTTTAAGAAGGCAAGAAAAAATTAAATTGGAATGGAGTCGAGTGACATTATTTATCCTGTGTCTACAGTGTGCTGCTTCCTTTTCATAGAAACAGAATAGATAGTTTCTGTTCAGAAGAGTTTGTTTCAGCATGGAAAAAGGGATTTTAGCCAAGGATCTTTATGCTTTCCTGCAGAAATCTATAAACTGGCAAGGCAACTTGCTCTGTCAATGAAAAAATTTCACAGAATTGATCCAGTTTACAAGCTTCTGAAAATCATTGTTTTCACATAGCAGATTTTTTAGAAGTTTTTGGCCAAAATATGAGCAGATCGCATTTTTACTAAGAGAAATGCATGCCTTTAGCACTATACTGTCATTCAGCAACTTCTGATACTAAAGTGCATGGTAGTTCTGGGCACTGGATCAGAAGGAAGTGAAACTGCAATTATTCCTCATTGGCATCGTATCCACATGGAGGATGAAACGTTCTGATCAGTAATGTGTAAAGAAGATGTTAAGAAAATTTCAGGGAGATGCATGTGAAGAAAAGTACCGGGGGTAGGGAATACAAGATTAAGGTAAGACAACAGCTGATGGACAAGTGGAATATTTGTAAGATTGCAGGGACAGATCAAGAGGTGAGCACACAGGGAGACCAAAACTACAGAGAAGGAAGGGAAAAATGTGCAGGAAAAGATGTAGAGAAGTCTGTAATCCCAAAACAACCCCATGTTCTAAAGCTGAAGATCTGCTATTCCGTGGATGTCACTACAAGCTGTAGGAAAATGGTCATGGTCTTCCATCACGCTGTGCTGCTTGAACTCAAAAGGAACCTGAACCTAGAATATTAGGCACTAGGGTATGAAATGAGGATGAACCTGGTTGCACAGGTACAAATGTTTAACATGGCAACATGCATTTATGAAATATTTTAACCCACTGTTATGTAGAAAGAGTCCAGATTTGGATTAGGTTGGCCAGGGAGGTGTATCACCTGTGGAGATGAGCAGTGCTTGGCAGGGCAAGGCCCTGTCTGCCGCTGGCTTTGAGCAGGAATTGGACCAAATGTCCTCCCAAGATCCTGTCCAGCTTCACTTGTATTCAGCACTTAGTTAATGAAAGAATATTTATTGGAGAAAAATAATAATCTACAAATTATGAGTTCAGTAGTCTGAATACATTCTATGTCTGGTATTTCAGTGAAAAGATCAGCAAGGGACAGCTAGAGATCAGCCCAGCGTGTTTCACTTACTGATAACATAAGACCAAAGCTAAGAGTAGTGCCTGACCAGGTCTGCCTGGAGTTTCATCTAGCCTAGTATTCTGTCTCCAGCCATGGTCAGAAGCAGATGTGACAGGCAGAATTTAAGAGCAGGAGAAGCGTTCCTGATGCTTCATGTTTTCCCAATCTCCAAATGTGCAGCTCTAGAACTTGTTGGGATAGGGATGGTTTTGTCAATTCGCTGGTCTTCCAACAAATTCTATCCCACCAATTTGTTGCATTTTCCTTTAAATCAGTGTTAAATTGTAGTATCCGCAACTCAGTATAACTAGGTTCAGAAAGTCAATCAGTGTGCCTTGCCTATACTACTTTCAAAAATACTAGCTAATTGAGCACATTAGCTGATAAGTGCTGATATAACACCTTTAAATTCTGAGGAAGAAAGTGGCTTATCCAAGCCTATCTCCAGAAAGAAGCATATTTAACAAATATCTGAGGATCCAACAGTATTAATACATAAATAAACTCCTCATTGGAGATGGAAAAGCAAGGGAAAAATCAAAGTCTGTTTTCGTATACAGTGGGAAAACCATTGTATTCATTCTTGAAATTATTTCCAGCAATTATGTTAAGTGTTTTCTAAATAACAAGCTGAGGATGCCTAATGAAAAGCAAGGACCTGAAGAACAGAATTTCCCTCTGAGCAGGCAGCCCTGTGAACAAGGAGCTCTGCGATCATGCTTATTGCAATGCCATTTCATGGTGCATTTTCGAGCACTGTTCAGTTCATAATGAAACAAAAAAATGGGAGTGGAAAATATTTTCTTTATTTTTTTTGACCTTTCCACACTTAGCAGCTAAATACTGAAAATGTGAAAATGTTCAGTGTTTCAAAAAATGTCTATAATCTTTTGGCAGCCATGTTGTTTAATCCTACCCATCATATTTTGGTAGCTTAAGATTTTCATTTTCTTTCTGGAGTGCTGATTTGGTTGTAGCAAATAAGTGATAGTTCTTTTTTTTTTTGGACACTTCCAAAAAAAATAAATACACGAGATAAGTGTTTCAACCACCACTCCATTCTCATCAGTGTTTTTTCAGGTGGCCAATATATTGGATGCTTCTTTGGCATAAAATAACTCGAATTGTCTGTCTAAAAGCTATTGTCAGCCGCTTAATTTGTGCCGTAAATAGCAGAGACGTGTGTGCTGGAACAGTTGTCTCTTTCTCTGTTACACAGAGCTGATGATCAGATACGATGTGAAATATGTGTTTTAGGACAGATTTTTATGTCTGTGTTTTTGGGTAGTTTGTAATCATTCTGTGATTATTCCACTGAAAACATATTTGAAGAGTAGTATTTGGCACATCTTGAATATGAAAAAAGAAATATTTTGACACCTTTTAGATACAAACAAATTAGATGACATTGGTACCATAATTTATAGTATAACCTTTAAAGCTCAACTGAGAAATAATTGGTGGGTTTTCATTAGAATTTAGCCAATTTTTTCAGCACAGTGTTGGCTCTCAGAGAATACTAAGAGTTCTTAGAGATAAAACTACTGGGGTTTGAATACAGCTTCTTTTTAATTTTCTTAAAGGCAAAAATGATTTGTGTAATTCTCTCACTTTTACCATTAAATGACTGGATTAAGCATACAAGCTTTGCATGTCAGACAGCTTTGAATTGTTTTAGATTGTTGTCCACAGCTAATCTTTTAAATATTAATAAGAAAAGATACGTTTTACAATGAGAAGTTATTTGCAGCAAGTTATTTACTGTCATCACCTGCAGATGATAGGTATGCCAATTTTTGTCTGTATAATTAACCATTGTCAGTTAGTTTAAATGTTAGATTTTACATTTCAGTTATTCATTTATAGATATAAAATATTTGATAGAGGAGTGTAAGGTAGTTGGATAACTGCTTACTTGTAGAGAAACCCAGACACATGAGTAGAAAATACCTAGTGTTAAATTGTAGCTTTTTGTTTTGAGAAGTATTTTTCCTTTTTAAGGGCGTGGTGCTTCCTGATTTTTATAGTAACAAGGGTAATGGAATTGCTAGTCTATGTGGCATTGTTTTTAATCTTGAAGTTAAGTAAACTTAGTATATAGCATTCACTTGGAACTGTTTTTTAATTTTCTTCCTAACAGAAAGCTAATCATCACGCTGGGTAAGAAGCAGAAAAGAAAAAATGAATCTTCAGATGAATTGTCTGATGCTAAGCAGACTCCGCAGCGGCCAGTGAAAGATGAAGACTCGCAGGTAAGCAGTGAGAGTTTTTCTCTTAAATTTGTATGTGCTCTTATGTCTATAGGCTTTCTTTTTCCTGTCTCTCCAAAGAATTATATTTCTGTTGATAGAGTGAGTTACTGTCTTTCTCTCAGTAATATGTGTCGCTCATAGATACAATCCTCACATTATCAGCTACTTTTCCCTTTTTGAAATAAGAGAATCCTGTAGGTTAGAATCCCTCTGTAGTAATGGGACATCAATGTCCTGCTTGCATCTGCTGCATTTCAGTACAGAAGTCTGTAGATTTGAGACTGTAAGTACTCATCTATTGAATTGGCAGTTAGACCTGACGCTTACTGTGGGTGACTTTGTAATAAGAAGAGGAGAATGTGGTAATTGCCCAATAGAAGGGGCATTTATCAGTGATACCAGCTCTTGGAGAACATTTAAAAGGCCTGTGGCAAACTTTGCTCTTTTTCTGAGCACTGCTTCTGTAGAAACTGAAGAATTACTTTTTTACAGTGTTGGATCTGAAGGAGCTATGCTCAGTATGCTGATAGGCTCTAGTTGCTTCTGAAATTCACCTGAAGGAAGTGCAGGATTGAGAACTGAAGGGGTGGGGTCATTCTCTCCTGGCTTCTCTCCCTTGTAACTTTTTTGTCTTCATTTTGTAATAGATTGCCCTGGTATAGTCATTTAATCATTTACAAACTTTATGCACAAAGAAATATGAACTGTGTAAGAGATAGTACCCTATTTATATGCGGATTAGTAACAGAATTGCAACTCTGTACCTCTGGGCGGGCAGCATTAAATTTCATTCTGAATATGCACAGGTTTTTATTCTGTAGCAATTTCATTGAAGGGGATGTAATCAATATTCATAATAAGTTGCTGAGTAAAAATTAATTGCATGATCTGATGACAATGTCAGAAAATAATCATGAATTGCAGAGCTGACCTTTAGTATTTTGCAGATGATAATGCTGGGGAGAAGAGGATCCAAAGCCATTTCCAAGAATGGCTTTTTATTAATTTAAATGATGAAGTGCCTTAGGTAAAGGTTACCTGGAAGAGACTGTGGAATGATTTATTCCTTAGGGTATTTGTCTTGGTGAGGAAGGCCCATTTAGCAGACTTGAGAGGAGGTGAAAGGTTTCATAGTTCTGAAGTACTGTAACTTACCAATAGAGTTCTGTAAACACATGAATATAATCCTTTGGGTCAACAACTTTAATACAAAAGACTGAAGTTCATTCCTTTTTGGTTATTGTTTTGGAAGGTTTTTTTAGCTATTTGATTTTTAGTATTATATGAGCCTTGTATGAAGGGAACAGAGGGTGGAGATACTGATGGGTGGAATGGGACAGCAAAAAATCATGCTGCAGAATGTCATGTAACACTGCTCTGCCTACCTACAAGAGTTAGGGAGAAGCATAACAGGAAAGACATCTGTTGCTTTACTTCAGTCTCTGCTTTAATTCATTGTTTAGTATTTGAACATGATTTTCTTTTCCTATGGCAAGTAGCTTTCTATTTTAACCCAGGTGGGGAAGGTTAGTGTATTTTTAGGTAATTTTCCCTAATTCATTTGGTATGTTTAGTTTCTCAGTAAGTATATTCCTTTAGTACGTTGATTTATTTGTTGGAAAAATGTGTGATACTACTTTATTTTGTTCCTTGTATCATTTTTATGACCATACTTCTCAGCTCAGGGAAGTATACAGCCTCTTTCAAACAAAAGAGGTTATATAAATACTTTGGAGAATGTAGGTTTGTTGATGTTTTGTTCATCATTTCATAAATTAAGAGAAGACATACTGAAAAGGATTGAAAATGCATTTTAATGACTCAATAGGTTAAATAAAACATCAACAACTACTTAATGAGTAAAACTGGAACCTAGTTCTTAACCCTTTTGTTCTTAATTCGTGCATCATTTTGCATTGCTTCTATGAACTAGCAGTTAGTATAAAAACTCGCCTACTTTCTTCAAAGTATTATTGATTTAAACTGTAATGTCACATTCTTAGAGTCTGTTTAAATCTGAAGTTTATTTTTGCCTTAAATTATCCCCCATGCACACTTACTATCGATGAATAGCTAGTCTGGTTGTGTTTTTTTGTGGAAAGTTGACTGTTTTATGCACATTTAGCTTCTACAGAAGAATGGTCTGATGCTCGTTCTTTGATGTTTACTGTATTGTATATATTTTACAACTTCTCTACCTTACTAAAATATTTCTCAAATAGTTGTTAAAGTATAGAAACATCTTTACCAGAGACCAGCCAGACCAAGGCTTGAATTTAACAGTCAGGAAGAAAGTTCCTGTGCTGCAATCATACCGTTACTTCATTTCTGCTCTGCAGAAGCCAGTATGACCACAGGATGTTGGGGTTTGGTCTATCCACAAATTTTTCTTTTCCAGCTGGTTACTGCAGTATACTGCAACCAGCAGTGGCTTTTCCTAAACAAAAATATGCTTTCTGTGTAGCTCAGTATAATAAATTTTATTAATATAAGCTATTCTACTTGGATTTTATTTCTGTGATGGTCAGTTCTTCAAAGCGGATTCCAATGTTTTCAAATGTTAGTGGCTGTTTGTTAACTGACTGTTGTGATCCTGCTATCACTATTTATGCAGTAGGTTTACAAGTCAATCCTATGTTTAAACATGCAGTGTCCTATAAATTTGTACTGTGGGAAGGAAAGGATACCTGAAGGTAATCTAAGTTTTTGAAGCTTAAACAGAGGGATGAGAAGAAATTACTGTCCTAGACAGGATTTCTTTAATATAATATAACATTATTTCTCCAGCTGGAGCTTGTTGTCCTCAGATACTTGCAGAAACAAGAGCGGAAGATAGAGAAAAAGCTGAGTAGGCAAAATGCTGTGATAAATAAGCTTGATCAAGGTGGAGGAGAAAAACATGAATAAAGAAACAAGCTATTAACAATCAAATCAGAGTTGATCAACAATTTGACTAACAAGATCTAATAATCTTTCCTCTTACTGTTTTTGAATATCTTAATTTTCATATTACTGTTGTTTAATGGAGATAGCATATTTTGCATCTTTCACTGAGATTCTTGAATTGGACAAGAACATGCAGCTGTTCAGCAGTTGAAACAGTAAACAGCAGTTGAAATACTGATGCTTTCTTAAGGGAAATCTATTGTGTCAGTTTAGTTCACCCACCCTCAAATTACTGATCTGTGTTTGCTTCTGAATGCTAAAAATAAAAGCATCAAATGTTCCTGTGAAAAGCATTAGGGGAAAAAATAATCTAATTGGTCCAAAATAGGATTTGGCTACTTCTTTACCCTGTGGTTCACATGCTTGATGTATTCCATCAGATGCTGGCCATTGATTTTAGATAGAGCTGAAGTATTGCTTTAAAAAACCCTGAAACTTGCAGTTCATGTTGAAGGAAGTTTTTGGTAAAGCCTCTTAGTTTTATTCTACTCCATGCAGAAGAGAAGATCAAATCGTCAAGTTAAACGGAAAAAGTATGCTGAAGAAGGAGAAGGAAAGCAATCAGAAGAAGAAGCTAAAGTTTCTGTGAAAATCAAAAAGAATTCAGCTCCTTTACCTGCTGAACAGCCTTTACAATTATTTGTGGTAAGTAAAATCTACCTTGGTCAGTAGTAGGAACTGCCCAGTTGTCTCAAGGAGTTAGGTGAATAAAGCTCAGAATTATTATTACTAATCTATAGTTTATTCAATGTGACATCTTGACAAGGTCCTAAGAATTGAAATAAATGACTTAGAACTATTTTCTTCTTCTGTTAAAAGCATTTACTGACTTAACTGAAGTTAGGGATAAGTGTAAAGGTAAGACAAAGGATAGGTATGACTGGAGTAACATGTTTTACTTTGTTGGTACAGGATAAAGCTGTGCACTACTGTTATCATGACTTCCCAAAATATAAAATTAATTGAGCCTACAGGGACCTCCGCTTAGCAAGATTTTAAGAAGGGTGCTCCTTTCCTTCCTCATTCTCCCCTCAGGTTCACACTTTACTGTTTAACTTGTGCCAATTCTGGCACTTGAACTTGGTGTTGAACAATTCCAGGTAAATAAAGTGGCAGGAAATAAATTTAATAAAAGTGTTCTTGAGACAATTGAAAGAATATCCAAGCTGTAAAGTAGATGCTATGGTTGGGAACAAGTTGGACAGGAGGGAGGTTGACCTTAATGGAAGCAACCTTTAAACATGGGCTCACTGTCTCTGGAACAACAGCTTGAGCGTTAGCAGAGCTAAATAATCCACTGTCTTTCTCACACCTAAGCCCGGCTGGAATTCACAGGCATGACCTTGTCTGATTCCACAGCATAGTTCTGTTATCTGTGTTCAGAGTAAATCTATGCTTGACATATTATGCTACAAGGTTTTCATTTTACTAATTTTTAACCTGGCTGCTAGAGTTCTTGCTTCTCCATCTCTGTGTAATGAAGCTCAGGGTATGTTCGCTGTATCAGATTAATTTAACGGGGCATACACAGCGAGTCTGTTTCTGGAAAGCATCAGAATCACCGTTGCTTGCACAGTAAGTGTGTATGGCAGGTGAGCACTGAGTCGTCTGGTCTTTGGAAGATGAACTGAACTTTTACTTATATTTCTCTCTGGATAGATATTGACCTTCCTTTTAAGATAAACATCTGGAAGTTAACCTCCTGCATCCTAAGAAAAATATTTTGGTTTAGTATGGGAACATATTTTCTTGGCCTAAATAGTAGTAATAAAATATTAATCTAAGATAAAGACAATCATCTTCATCTGCTTTTGCCTTTCCATTAAACAAAAGTCTATGTTGAAGGAGTAATACTCATTGTACTTTAAATTTCTCTACTAGTATGGTAGAGACTGCTACTGATAAAACTCCTATTTACCTTCACTGTTGATCTTTTAACAAGCCACTGGTGCTGATGAAGCCTTTAAGCCTGATCAGTTTGAAGAGAGAGCATTTACTGCTATTTATAATGATGTCATGGGTTTTCTACATTTGTAGGAGAATCCAAGTGAAGAAGATGCAGCAATTGTAGACAAAATCTTATCCTCTAGGATAATAAAGAAAGAAGTAAGTGATTGTCATTGGATGAAATTGCATATTTGAAAATGGGTTTTGCTTCAGCATTTTACAATTCCCTGAAATTTCTGTTCTAGATATCTGCTGGGATTACTGTAGAAACAGAAGAGTTTTTTGTAAAATACAAGAACTAGTAAGTATTAGAGTTGTTTCACTGAAGCTGTTGACTAAAGTAAGGACCATATTCGTAAAGTTTTGTGTTATTTGAAGATTACTTGTGAACCCTTTTTTGTCTTTTTCACATTTTTCTTTGTAAACTTAAAATTTTAAGATTTTCTTTTACCTATGTGACTAATTTTATTAGATTCTTGCTAACAAATGTAGCTTAGGTGTTTCTGGATTCACATGTTTTTGGAGTGTCAGGTACTGTAAGAGACCTTTATTTAACTTTATTTAAGTTCATGTTAAATATGTGTGATTTTCTTCTCAGATCACTTGAAAGAGATTTAGGAATCCATAGAGTTCTTTGGATCTTAGAACAAAAATATGCCACCTTAACTAGATGCTGTAATATGATTATTTGGAAGAATAAATCTTTAATCTTTACAGTGAATTCTGTCTTAAATGATAAAATAGTCTCTTATTTGAGTGAATTTCTGGTTTATGAACTATATTACTTGAACTGTGTGTTAAAAATAGATAGTAAGCTTTGGCTTACACTAATATATTAACGTTAATCTGTGTAATTTTAGCTCTTATCTCCACTGTGAGTGGGCCACAGAACAGCAGCTTTTAAAGGATAAGAGAATCCAGCAGAAAATAAAACGGTTCAAACTAAGGCAAGCACAAAGAGCTCACTTTTTTGCAGATGTGAGTATGAAATATGCAATTAAAATAAGCTGCTTTTTTCCTTGTCAAAATTGTGATTAATATTAGTTCTTAAAATACAAGAACTGAATGCTGAAAAGTGAAGTTTAGCCATCAGGACTGGGTGTTGGGTTGCAGCAGGAGGTGGCTTGTTTAACGTAATTCTAAGAGCAACTCTTCTGGAATCACTGAGCTAACCTGACTTGCATGTTTTAAACACAGGATTATTTGGGTAACTACTTAAGTGATAAGGAGGGAAGGGATATTTTAGTATGGCGAGGTTCTCTGCTTCCAAGAGAGCACTTCATGCCTAAATGAATCTGCATAATGTCAGATCCTTCTTCAGTGCCAGTTGTCTCTTGAAAAGGGTGAGGGCAGGGGGGAGTTGCAAAAGCCTCAGTCCATAACTGTCGAATTCATACATACCCGATTGGATTTTGTGTATGATGAGACCAAGTCTCAGCATATGCCAGCTTTTTTTGGCCTCTCAACTAATTTTATTAATCTTGCATTGCAGATGGAAGAAGAACCTTTTAATCCTGACTATGTTGAAGTAGACCGGGTATTAGAAGTCTCTCTTTGTGAAGATAAGGACACTGGTGAGGTAAATATATCCTAAAGCAAATCTAGAAGATGCACCTCTGATGATTGTATTTCTAGCAGGTTTCGGAGTAACATTTCCATGATTTTAAGCTTTGAAGATGTATTTAATGAGCCATGTCAATCTTGTCATTTTCTATGCTAGTCATGTTTTTGGAATAGAAATCACGAAGTATAATGGCTTCTCTTTTTATTAGTATTAATATATAATAGTAAACAAAGCTTAGGTGGTTATTGATATAAATGCAAGTTTTGGTAAGAACCATGTGAGTTCAGACAAAAGACTGATTCTCATGTACAGTCCTGTCTCTGATAGTGATGAGGGATCACTGCTGAAAAAAGCACAAGAAGGCAGGCCATAAGTATGTCCAGTGGTGATACCTTCTTCCTCTCTAACTCCATTCCTAGCCTTTTGACAATCAGTGATTTAGAGTTTTTTTGATAGCCACCAGTGTGGCTATCAGTGAACCTTTTTCTCTGTATTTATCAGAACCTTTGTTACCCAGTGTATCTCTTCTGGAAAGCTATTACAGACCAAGAATGCAAGTTTTAAAAAATCAAAAAAGAAAAACCCATCAAGCAAATAATGTGCCAAAATTCAGAAAGGGTCTGAGTGACAAGCAGAGACCAAAGACTGGTAAATTTGTCTATTTAAGGGTGTTGGAATAGCTGTGATAACTTAATCTGTTCTTTCAGATAGCAAACTGAGCAGACTTTTAAACAGTGATTTCTGCTGTAATCTTAAAAGAAGGTTGAGAGTTAAAATTACTTCTCATTGTGTGCAGCAGATTTGACATTATTATGCTTTTAGATAACAATGTTGTTCCCCCACACGTTGCCCCGAAAACTTATTTAGCTTCTAAATCTTCATTTACTGATTCAAAATAAATCATCTGCCTTGGTTCTACCTTTTGAGACTTTTCTTAAATTTTTATCTAGGTCTGCTGGGAATAAAAGCTTTCTATTTTATATAAGAGATCTCTGGTTCAGGTGCACTCTTGAGTGCTTTGTTTTAGGCTTAGGTAGCTTGATATGGAGAGTAGAAGACATATTCCAGGTGGCACCTCTGTGTTAAATTGTTTTTTTTTCTGTTTCCACAAACATCACACTGTAGTAATTTATATTCCCAAAGACTGAAACTTACTTGTGGGAAAGTGGAATTGAAAAGTACTTTGGGGGTCTACACCAAGTAAAAGAGTATGAGAAGCCAAGGATAAGTAGATTAGTTAAGAGCCTACACAAATCACCGTAAAAAGTATCAGAAATGTATTTTTGTTTCTGGGTCTGTCACCTAAGTTAGGTCCTCGAATAGTAAGGTATATTAACTAAGGTATATTAGTGTGTATACTAAATTAAAAGCTGATAACATTCAGAATTTTCTTCTGCAGCCTGTTATTTACTATTTAGTAAAATGGTGTTCATTGCCATATGAAGACAGTACGTGGGAGCTGAAAGAAGATGTAGATCAAGCAAAAATAGAAGAATTTGAACAATTGCAAGCTTCCAGGCCTGACTCAAGGAGATTGGTAAAATTATACCTAATTTACTTGTCTGTCTTGGCAAATTGGATTTGATTTTCCTGACTGTAAACTTCTGTGTTTAAAATGTAAGGCTTATTGACAATCTGTGTAAAGGATCTGTGTGCCTTGTTAGCTAGGAATAATAATGTTTTCAGGTAGGCATAGATAAATATCTAAATTGTTACTCGGTTTAAAAAAAAATAAGTTTTTTGTTTAGGAGAAAATATGAAGTGTTAGAACTTGCTGAGCTTTTAACTGAGTGATGAACACTACATTGAATCTGGCTATTACAGAATCTAAACACCATTAAGACGAGGAGAGAACAGAATAAAATGAAAACATCCTCTTGCGAAGAATGGTTAAGTCTTGTGCTTCAGCACTGAAGGAAATTGGCAAACAGGCCTATCAAACAGATTCCATAATTGCTTCCTGCTTTTATTTTTCCTCTTTTAATCGAGGACTAGCTGAAAGGAAGAAAAATACTTCTAATGAGGAAATTCATGCTGTCTTTAAATTATCAATCTTCTGTCTCAGAGGAGGAGGGGGAAAAAAATACTTGTTCTATTTAAAGTCCTGTGTTATTGGTCATAGCTTACTTGTATTTAAGGCATATCCAGCGTGTTGTAGTATGCTTGTTCTAATTTATTTTACGTATCTGAATATGCACAGTATTTTTTTATAGGCTTTGGATTTTATTTTTATCTTGTCTTTTATGTTCATATAGTGACAGAGGTCATGGTTAACCTGTTCAGATTACATTTATTTCATTTTTCTAACATTTATTTAAAATCCTGCCATTTTGGCATGTGGGAAGAAGGGCTTTATACATCTCCGTTACCGTATTTGGCTTGGGGAGAAAAAAGATGATTAAAGCGCAACCATCCAACCGATAGGCATCTCAGCATCAGCAGCAAGCGTTTTTTGTCCCAGGCTCCGGCATGTACAAGGAAGTATGTGCTGACTGCAGCCTTGCGAGCGGCAGTGCGGCCGCTCCTGGGGCTGGGCAGCAGCCAGATGGCTGCTTGTGCGCGAGGGGAGGAAGCTGCAGCTGCTGGGGAAGGACAGCCGCTGCCGCACAGGGACATGGGGGCAGATGCTGCTGATGCTGGCAACAGGCGCACAAATTGCATGTCTGCAGTTCAGATCCATCAGATAAGGCCGCATCAGCGTAGAGTAACAGCAAGCTTTTAGAAATCCTGAGCAATGTCAAAAGCACAGCTGATCAGAGAAGCTCTTAGGAAGAGTATTTTGCTTGAATTTGAGTTTATTCACACTGAAACTTAGAATCTACCTGAAGAGAGTCTTCTGCTGCAATCCCACCTAGCAGCAGTTTGTCTTTTCTCAGTTGCCTTCTGTGAGCTAGTTGCCACCCTGTTGAGCGTCCAAGCTTGGAATTAGTCTATGCAGCCTCTCAGCTGTCTTCTAGTTTGCTAGGGCGATGAAGATAATGCACCTTGATACGGTTACAGGTCTGTTGTGTCATGTCCACGGTATCATGATCCTGGCTATGCTGATGCTGTCTTTCATCCGATCTCGTGGTGAAACTGATTCAGGGAACTAAACCTCCCTGTATTTACACAACCTTTTTGTATTCCCAGCATTGGCTTTCTGAACTGGCTGACTATGCAATCAAACCGTTATGGATGACTAGGGCAAGTTCTGAAAGGAAAGGGCAAGATCACAGTTAACTCTGTAGACTGCCCAAGCTATTTCAGAAGGACAGTTTCAGAATCCAAAGTTACTCAGACTTTGGGGATCTTGAGAAATATCACCTAAATATTCAGGTGCCTGTAGTTGTGGGACAGCTCTTCTTAGAGCTTACCAAGTCAAACTTCAAAGATTCTTACAAGGTTCTCTGAAGGTTCATATGAATGAATTAGTGTTTCAAATTAGCAGGGCCGAGCTATTTGTATGTTTAATTTTAGAAATCAATTGCTTGATATTATAATCTCAATTCAAAAAGTATTAATTTAAATAAAATACGAATTTCAGGTTTCAGCAAACTACTTATTAGCAAGTAATTTCAACAATGACACCATCCCAATTTTAAGATTGAATAATTACATTGTAAATCTCAGCTGTTAGACTCAAGAAGTAGTGGATAGAACTGTTTTGGGGAAAATAAAAAAAAAAAAGTGTGCCAATTTGCATGTGTGTTTTTCCCTTGAAGGACCGACCGCCTTCAAACTCCTGGAAGAAGATAGAACACTCCAGGGAATATAAAAATGGCAATCAGCTCAGGGAATATCAACTGGAAGGACTTAACTGGCTTCTATTCAACTGGTACAACAGGTATATTCATAGATCTTTTTTAATGCAAATTTTAAATATGGGGGTGAATGAGTGTTACAGGGTTGAATACTGTTTTGACTAAATATATCTTAGCTTCTCTGCTCACAGCTAAAAAGGTGTAACTGGAAAAAAAAAGGGAAATTTTCTTCCTTTGAAATTGGGTATACAGCTATGTTTTTTTATCAATAATGGCAACAAAAAACAAATCATAAAAGAGCAAAACTAACCTAACTGAAAATAAATTTTCAATAGCTGTGAGGAATTATTTAAAAAAAAAAAAAAAAACCTTCCACCAAAGTACAAACTTTGAGAATTTTTGGAACTGGAATATAATTTTTTGTTATTCTCTATCAAAATACCCAAATAAAATTACTTCTTAAAGGTTTAAAAAAAATATATAGTCTCACTGCTGCACTTTCGTCTTGCAAAATATTTTCTAGAATTAGTATATGTTTCAAATATAGTTACCTCTTTTCAAATGTAAGACTAGTAAATAATTATTTCCTTATATTAGAAGCTAATTTAACTTTCATTCATAAATACGGTACTGTATTAACTGGAGTATAAGTGCTTTCAAGATTTTTTCCAGAAGCATGTCTCTGTATCTAATTCAGATATCTATTCATGCATTGTCCTGCTTGCTTTCTTTTCAAAGCATCTTTTGCTTGTCCTTTAGAGGCAATGTCAGTGAGCATACCATTTTACCACATAAGTTCTATGATCTGCAAAAAAAAAAATAAATTGTCTTAAATTCTGCGTAAGGCACTCCATAGCAGTGTGAGCACCTATGCAAACAGTGAAGGGCTGGAATACATGGCTGGGGGTGAGCAGCTAGTGGTTCTTTGCATAGTCATTTGGTTATATGCATCTGTCCTAGTTTGGGAAACATGGGGGAAGTTTGGCTGTGATGTTAGGATATCCTCTGTTAATGTGAGGGTAGCTGGGATACTTGGCATCTGTGACTATTATGGAATCTTCATTGATTTGTAGCAGACTTGTTAAGGTGAACATACATGTAGGAAATCCAATTAATTTAAATTCCTTTAACTGGGACAGATACAGTCCCAGAAGAATATTTGGAGTAATTTTCTAGGAGAATGTCACAGAACATTCCATTCCTAAGGTTTTGCTAGTGCTAAACAGAACTGAAAGCTTGTGGTTTTGTGTGCCAAATTCATTCTTTGGCCTTAAACAGGGAACATTTAGGAGCATCTTTTGCAGTACCTTGATTTCGAGTATTGTTTTAAACTGGTGTAGTTGAGCTTTGCTTTTATATTTTTATCCATTTGAGTAACAGCTTGAATACTGTACTTTCTTTGACCTTAATAACAAATAAATATATCTTACTTTCAGGCGAAATTGCATTTTAGCGGATGAAATGGGTCTTGGCAAAACCATTCAGTCAATTACATTCCTCTATGAAATCCTCCTGTCTGGTATAAGAGGGCCTTTTCTGATCATAGCTCCGCTTTCCACTATAACAAATTGGGAAAGAGAATTCCGCACGTGGACTGACCTTAATGTTGTAGTATATCATGGAAGTATGATCAGCAGGCAGATGATTCAGCAGTATGAAATGTACTTCAGGGACTCCCAGGTATTGTAATGTTGCTCGTGTTAACTATCTTACCCAAAGACTGCCTCAGGTAGTAGGAATGAAAAGTACGTTTTACATTATCTGTACATAGACTTAGAGAAAGTCATTGTACATCCAATGTTGCATTTTAAAGCTTTTTGCTTGCCTAAACCTTTAACATATGCTTACTGAATAAGTTTTGTGAAAGTGGTTGCAGCAAGATACATGTTTCAGTATGCTGAGTGATTTTGCAATTGAGTAACACTAATGCTGATACACATGTGGAGATTAAAGTGTATGCAGCTGGTTTTAGTTGGGCCCTGAATGTGAAGAGCAGTATGAACAAAAATACAGCTGATTAAGCTCTGTTGCCTTTATGTAGCTGTTAATTTCCTTTCCCTACTGTAAACTAGCCTTGCCCATGTACAGTTTGCTTTTCTGTCTTAATTACTTTACATTAATTGATATGAAAAAAGACTTGAAATCTGATTTTTTAACATTTTTTTCCTTGTCTATGTATTCTGCATAGACAAATGTTTTATTTTTAAAAAAACAAGGCATTTCTATAAAATTGATAAGGCTGGAAACTTTTTTTTTAAGCAGTCCTAGATATTAGATACTAAAATTAAGTCTTGTTTCTCTAGGGGGTTACTGTATGCTGTCTTATTGAAGGCCTTCCATATTCTTTATCAGACCAGTGGAGTAAAGCAAACTAGATAAAAAGTGTTTGCTTAATTGTCAGCTGATATTTTTATTATGTAACTGTGTGACGGTTAAATGTATTACTGCCATATTTTTACTGACTAGTTTTTTTTTCTGTTAGAGAGTCTTTCAGATTTTCACAGATTTAGAAATGTAGTATTGCCAACAAGTACCTTCAAAGACATTTTTATTATATGGGCTATATCAGTAATTTTGAAGTGGTTAGAACTTGATTGTTGGTTAGATAATATTGAATTCCTGGTGCTGGATAATTGTTAGTATTAATTGCAGTGTTAGATAAATGTGTATGGGATGACAAAATGTTCTATAATGTAAGAACTAATGTCTGGCTTTGGATAAAATTTCAGCGACAAAATCTTTGAAACGAGTAGACTTGAGATAATATAACAAGTTTTGTGTTGATGAATCTCTATAGGGACGTATTGTTCGAGGTACCTACCGATTCCAAGCCATTATCACAACTTTCGAAATGATTCTTGGTGGCTGTCCAGAGCTAAATGCAATTGAATGGCGATGCGTTATAATTGATGAAGCACACAGGCTGAAGAATAAAAATTGCAAACTCTTGGAAGGACTAAAATTAATGAACCTTGTGAGTAACTTTATTACTTTTATTTTCTTCTGTTGTTTGATTCTATTTGTTTCCTGTACAAATAGTTATGTATGGTATGATGATAAATCATAAGCTTGTTTATCTGTCAAAAAGAGATCTTGAGCAGTCTTTCTATGGAAATATCTGTTCCTGATGCTCTCTTCAAATGTCTGTATTTTTGAAACCTGATATTGGTATGTTTCTGATGGAGAAGAAAGTGTGAAAAGCTCTAACCATAAGCAGAGTCTATTCCTGATGATACTATTCTATACCCTGTTTTGATTACAATGCTGACTTCATTTAATATGGTCTTTGTAATACTAAAATGTTTTTAATGCAAATATTTGTTGATTAATTAATGTTTAAACTATCTTGTAGCTTCTTAAAAACAAGTTAGTTAACAATAAAAGCAAGCAATGCTAGGAATAAATTCCTGTTATTTGTTAAGGTAGAGTTGTTGTCTAAAACTGTAGTTCAGATTTTGCTTGATACAGTGGAAGATTTTAATAACACTACCATGAATCTTGTGTATATTTTCAGTAGTATGGAGAGAGGGGATTGTATGGGTGAATATTACAGGGAAAAGTTGAAGTATTCAGTCATTTATTACACATGAAGGAAGACAGAACTTAAAGAAAAGCTAGTTGAAAATACCATTCTTCTTCTATGGATTCTTTTATCTGTATTGCCTTTGTACTTAGTGACACACAGAACTGGTCATGTCAAGTTACGACAGTCAGACTTGGCAAAAAAAAAAAAAACTTCTAGCAAGTGTTTGCACGTAAGTTATGAGACTTTTTTGTTTCCTTTTATAGGAGCATAAAGTGCTGTTAACTGGTACACCACTGCAGAACACAGTAGAAGAATTATTTAGTCTCCTTCATTTTCTTGAACCATTGCGTTTTCCTGCTGAATCTACCTTCATGCAAGAATTTGGAGACCTTAAAACAGAGGAACAGGTATTGGAAGTTGAATTAGTTTGTTTTGAGTTTCAGTATTTGTAGGAGAGGCTTTTGTTTTGTATAGGAACCATTATTGGTTTTCCCCAAGCCCTTTCCTGTGTACCATCTCAGGTCTTTTTTTGTCATGCATGTAATATTCCTAAATCACACAGGCAGAAAAAAGTAGTTAAGTATAATATTTTGAAGTTATTCTAAGTATTCTTAGAATTTATTCTAAGTTATTCTGAAGTTATTCTAAGTTATACTTCTAAGGAGGGGGAGTGAGAGAGCGGTTGTGGTGGAGTTCAGCTGCCTAGCACGGTAAAACCACTACAATCTTGTAAGTATAGCAAGTAAATAGGGAGAATAATAAAAACTGAAGCTTTCTGGCTTTGTAGACAGTTTGCAAACAAATGCTAAAAAGATGCTCTTTTTTTTGAATTACATCAAACATTTCTTTAGTAATTTAAAGTTTAAAAATCAGACTATATTCTATCCGGAAGATATTTCATATAAGTCTAGAAATGAAAAGTGATACTGAGTTCAAATTTTTTCCCCAACAAACTTGATTCATTCAGGTTCAGAAACTACAAGCTATCCTGAAACCCATGATGCTGAGACGGTTAAAAGAAGATGT
Source organism: Cygnus atratus (assembly GCF_013377495.2). Lineage (NCBI taxonomy): Eukaryota > Metazoa > Chordata > Aves > Anseriformes > Anatidae > Cygnus > Cygnus atratus. The sequence continues at coordinate 16,432,680 of NC_066373.1, read as the reverse complement.
AGAAAAAAAGCTGGCTCCTAAGGAGGAAACTATAATTGAAGTAGAACTAACTAATATTCAGAAGAAATATTATCGAGCAATTCTGGAGAAAAATTTTGCTTTCTTATCCAAAGGAGCAGGGCAAGCAAATGTACCAAATCTGGTTAACACTATGATGGAACTCAGAAAATGTTGTAATCATCCTTATCTCATCAAAGGTATATACTTTTCTACTTTTATTGAAATTATATAACAACTTTTGCTGGTGATCTTTGACATTTTTATCAGACTTCTGAAGTACTGGATTAGGAGGAAATGTTATTTGACAGATGTAAGGCAAAGCTGTGAGGCAGTTGCATATTTGAAATGTGAAATAGGAGCTTGTTGTTTTGTACAATTCCACAGAACATTTAGAACTGATTACCTTATGGAAGTGTTATTTCCCTTTGAAAGCAGTATGAAGGAATGCTTCGAAAGCGAACTTTTGAAGTTTTACTAATTGCAATAGATATAGTCTGTTTCGGTGTTTTTTGCTTTTGTTGCTCATTTTAATGTTTTTTTCCTGCTTGCAAGAAAATACACCTTAAGTTCTTAAAGTTTTTGCTATGTATTCAAACATAGTGGGACTTCAGAAAAGGTCTTCAAAATACTGTTCTTAAGACTCATGTCCCACATCAAATATTACAGAGGTAAATGGACTTGTGTTTTGTTTTTTTTTAAATTACTTTTTTACACAACACTTGAAGTTGTATTTTTGATTTTGCAATTTGGGGTTATTCATCTAATTTTAGATATGTTTTTCTGTGTTCTGCTTAAAAATACAAGACTTCTTTTCAAAGAGCATAGAAATAAATCTTCTTGTTAGACTTCAGATCCATCCAGAATTCTGTTCTGTCTCCTGCAGTGGCTAATCAGAGATCTTTAGAGTACAAGCATTGATTTTGGGAACTTATTCTTCTATGTATATGGAGATATTTGTGTAGGTATGCCAGTAGATACAGACATTTATTCTTTGATAGGTGCTGAAGAGAAAATCCTTGGAGAGTTTAAAGAAACGTACAGCCCAAGTGCCCCTGACTTCCATCTACAAGCAATGATCCAGTCTGCTGGGAAATTAGTTCTTATTGATAAACTTCTTCCAAAAATGAAAGCAGGAGGCCACAAGGTCCTTATCTTCTCTCAAATGGTGCGATGCCTTGATATTTTGGAGGATTACCTTATACATAAAAGGTAAGATACTGCATGCTCTGTCTTTGTAGTATATTGATGTCAGTGGACATGTTTTTGGATATTGTTGTGGGGCTAACAATACAGCATACCAAAGATAGGAAGGTTGGTGGGTTTTTTTTGCGAATCACTAACTTACTATGTGATGTCTTATCAGTTGTTAAGCAACAACTGGACAACTTCACAGAGAAACTGAAGAGAGCTGGTTGAGTAAACCTTCAGTTAGTTGCTTTTTCTATTAAACATAATTATAATTTAACATATATCCACACTGTTGGCGTTACCTATCAGAAACCAACCGAATTCAAGCTCAACACTGCTCATTCAACCTCCAGGAAGCATATAATATGTTCTTTATATCATGTTGACCTTGGACCTGACAGGGGTAGCACAGTTCCTTACTACAAACTAGTAAATAACTGGAGGTTTAATTTCTTTATTAATGTCAAAAATGGGCTTCCTGTCTTGCCTAAATTAGTACTGCTTTGAATTTTGCAACAGAACGGAAAGCCAGTTTGTTTACTGCCAGACATAATGCAGCTCCTTAGATTGCCTTGTGCTGTCACGTGTAATAGCACCCTTTGGTTATGCTGTCGACTCCACAGAAACTAAGCACTTACAGATGTACATGACTAAGTACTACACATAAAGCCTTAGCACGTAAAATCTGCCCTTAAACTCAGCTACAACCAATAGCTGCTATATCAACCTGAAAAATGAAAAAGGTTCTGGTTATTTGTTAGAAATTAAATACTGTTTTAAAATGTATATTTGTCAGTAAACTGCACAGTAATACAGAGTTAACATGTTACAAAAAAAAAGGGGCATGCCTTCATGCAGTGCAATACTGGAACATATACTGGAAATTGTGGATTACTAGTATCTCTTTTTATCTTAATTGTATATAAATTACATGATTCTTTGCTTTTTGTTTCATAAATCTAGTTACTTGAACTGAGCTTAACGTTTTGTATTTTGTATGTGTTCACTTTAATACACTAATTGTAACTTCATAGTGGTGCTTACAATTCAGTATGAAACTATTCATTTTTTTATAACAATCTGGCAAGATTTAGATTGGTGCATCATAGGTACAGATACAATCTTCTGATATCCACAGAAGCTGCAGCTCGCTTTATGCTGCTGTTTGATTAGAAATGTTAGAGTGCACACATGATTAGACTTACCAGAATTCATGACTGTAGGAGATGGCTGCCTGCCAAATAGCCTGTGGTCCTGTGGATTATCTGCTGTCCCATTTTATGGCTGATTAGAAGAAAAATGGTTGTGAAGCTTTTTAACTAGATACACACTCGGCATCTTACTCTATGTACATTTAGAAGTATTTGCTCCCTTTTTAAGCAAGACAGAGAGGGTCCGTTTCATTTCCAAAGTTTTACAGGGGTCTTGGTAATTATCAAAGGTAACGGAAGCGGCAATTACACTTTGGGCTTCTGATTTTGCCACTTTTAGTTTACGTAGTCATAGATTCATTGATGCCTTGATAAAAGATAGTGAGAGGTGCTGTGAAGTCCTTTTTGTTCTATTTCTCTTGGTTTTGCCAGAATTGATGTGCAGTTTGCTGAATGACAGCTGACTAAGTATTCCTTTGTGCTGGTTACTTGGTTACCCTTCCTGTGCTCAGACAAGTTGGTGTGTAATACAGAAGTACACTGCTTGCTTCTGTGGCCACAGGCTGAGATCCAAGAGTAGGATGGGAAAAACTTCTAGGTGCCCCCATTAGCCGTGAGTTTGTGGTGTGTTTTAATGCAACTAAATGTCGTGACAATGCATGTTTCCAGGTATGTATAGTCAGGTACTTGCTCTAATGGACAAAGAGCATCTCTTAAAATATTTGCCGTTAGGACTTCCTGATGTGTATTAGTACTACCGTGCTCTGTCCTGATTTCTGGTAATCAAAGTTAGTTTGTGACTTTTATTCACTGTAAAGAATAAATATGCAGGCAGATTTGTTCTAATCCCCATTTAAACTGTGAAAAACCTTGTAGTGATCTGTGTGTGTGACAATTTCCAGATATTTATATGAACGAATTGACGGACGAGTACGAGGTAACCTCAGGCAAGCTGCAATTGACCGGTTCAGCAAACCAGATTCTGATCGCTTTGTGTTCCTTCTGTGCACCAGAGCTGGTGGTTTGGGCATCAATTTGACTGCAGCAGATACGTGTATAATTTTTGATTCTGACTGGAATCCTCAAAATGATCTGCAGGTAAACTTGTTTAATATTGAGAGTGAAGACATCAAACTTGGTTGATAGAAATTTGGTCACTCAGAATGTTCAATCTCTGTCGTTAATGTGTATCACATTTAAATGTTCAGGTTTGGTTCTAACTTTTTCTTTCAAACTGATTAAATACCCAATACAAGAAAACTAAGTCAGTGAGTTTATAAATCTCTTAAGATTTTGATGACATTATGAAACCTGAGGCAGCAGTGGGGTTAGATTTTTGCATATATTGAGTAACACAGTTTACAGAAATAGAACCATTCCATTAAAACATAATTTATAGAAATGAACAAATTTATATAACGAAACAGTGAACTAATCAAATTTAGGAATTGGATGCTGAAATTGAATACATTCCCAAATCGCAACTTTTAGCATTTTTATCTGGAGATCAGATAACTTTGGGGTTAGCATGTCTTTTTTGTCTAGTGCTACTGGGAGATAAATACCATTCAGTAGCACGTTCATCTGCATTTTATTTATTACTCTGGTTTTGGAAAAACTATAGGCACTTGACTTCTTTTTAAGGTTATATTTTCTTTTTAAGGCTGTGCTACAGCAAAACAAATTTATTGGAAGAATCTTACGTTATTCCTAGATCAATCTAAATTCTTACTGTTCTCCCTTCATTCAAAAGGCTCAAGCCCGTTGTCACAGGATTGGTCAGAACAAAGCAGTGAAGGTCTACAGACTGATAACTCGTAACTCATATGAAAGAGAGATGTTTGACCGAGCAAGTCTGAAACTGGGACTCGATAAGGCTGTCTTACAGAGTATGAGCGGAAGAGAAAACAGTGTTGGTGGTGTATGTAGACTTCCTGAATTAATTTTCCTTTTGATTTTGTAGTCGTGTGGGAAGTATTTTAAATTATAGAAGTTAAACTTTTTTTCTATTGTTTGCATCTCTGCTATGTTTTCTGATGTGAGCTAAGAATAGTAGAAATAATTTACAAGGTACTTCAGTAATAACTTATCAGAGTTTGTGCCTCTTAAGGTAAACAATGTCAAAGTTAAAGGGAAAATTTTCTTCTTGTTTTCCTTTTATCCTCCTGTATTAATATAATGTGTTACTTCAATATAAGGCGAGATTTACATCTCGTGTTAAAGGGTAGGTTTTTAAACCTTATATTCATCACAGTATTGAGACTAGCCAAAACCAGAGACAGGCACTTGTGTGAGTACTGTAAACACACAGCAAATTACTTTAGCTGTTAACTAGATGTATCTCTGTCTTTAATAATCTAGATTTCAAATTCAGAAATTACAAGGCACCGTTAGGTCGCAGAAGCATTGGAAAGGGAAAGAAAAAAATAACTTTGGGGATCTTTTCTAGACTTTTTTAACACCCATTTTATTTACTTAGATCCAACAACTCTCAAAAAAAGAAATCGAAGACTTGCTTCGAAGAGGTGCATATGGTGCCATAATGGATGAAGAAGATGAAGGCTCTAAATTCTGTGAGGAAGACATCGATCAAATTTTGCAGCGCCGTACTAAAACTATTACAATTGAATCAGAAGGAAGGGGCTCCACATTTGCCAAGGTAAAGAAGCAGCAAGTTTTTCTTTGATAGTATAGACCTGTAAACTTAATCGAATGTTATAAAAATTTATACTTAGATAAAAGTAGACAACTTTTGTGTGTGTGTGTTTGTATGTTAGATACATTTTTGGAGTTCTTATATATACTTACTAGCATATGCATATAGCAAAATCCAGTTTACACATACACCTTGAGTAAATGCCAGACACAAAGAGACAAGTTGTGTGCAGCTTTGGAAAAAGGCTGGGACTTGAGAGACATAATGGACTGCAGTAACCAAAAATATTAAAAGCCTTTAGCTTACAGATTCATTCATATTCAGAGCAAGGGAAAATGCATGTAAGACAATTATTTAATAAGATTACAGATAGTTAGCCTTATTCTAGATCTAATTATAGCTAGGTTATAGTTTGAACCTGATCTTTTTTGGTAAGAGTTTGAAAAGTTAAATAATACATAAATATTTTAGGAGTAAAGATAAAAGGAGTAAAGGGGGAGGGGAGAATAAGAATATAAGGCCTTAAGAGTAACAGTGTAGAAAAAAATTGGACAAACTCTGTTTCTAATTTGTGGTGCATAGGCAAAAAACAATAATTTTGTGGCATCTAAAAACCTGTGCTGGAAAATTGAACAAGCAGAACAAAAAATAAGCTTGAATCCTTTAATTTCCAAACTTGCAAAAATGAACCTGAACAAATACAAATTAAGGTAAATTAAAAAAAAAAAAAAAACTCAGGCAGTATAATCAAATTTGGAGCATGCGTCCTTCATTAATGCAGTAATGCAATTGTTACATTTAAAAAAGACATGAAACAGAAAACTTTTTATACTGATGTGTATGTATTATTTTGAAATGTATATTTATTGAGGATCTCTTATATCTTGCTGATTTCTGAGTTAAGTCAAAAAAAAAAAAAAACTTTCTAAAGAAGCAATATGAAACCAGTTACGGAACATGATTGTGACTTTCTTTTCATCACAAGAATTAGAAAATTTTATTTTTACTTACTTTTTTTTTCCAAAAAGCAGTGTATCAGTTTTTTTAAAAGGCCTTCTGAAATAAAGCTTATTCCTTGCTTTCAAGCTTCGATTGTTGGTAGCTTAAGTACTCCTTTGAAATTTCCCTCAAGCGGGTACTTTTTGCATGAGATGAAATCCCCAAATGCTGATAAGCCTCTTCAAACGATTCTATTTTTTTCCATTCAAGTAATTTAGATTCAGACTTGGAAGCAGAATAATCTTGCTGCTTAATGTTGTTCTCCCCTGATGGTGCATAAAAGTTCATTAGATTTTTCTGATATATTATGGGTCTGAATTTAAAAAATGAAGGGGGAGGAGAATTTTGAGTTACTTTGCACTGTTAGTAACTTCTAAAGGCTTAACAGCTGCTTGGGAGATTTTGATGGAATAAAGTTATGCCGCACTGAGGCATTCAACTCTACAAACTTCTCATGAATGCTGTTGGTAAGATATAATTATATTTTTTTTACAGGCTAGCTTTGTTGCATCTGGAAACAGGACTGATATTTCACTAGATGATCCCAACTTTTGGCAGAAATGGGCCAAAAAAGCAGAAATAGATATAGATGCCATCAGTGGTCGAGTAAGTATTTCTCTCATAATGTATCATTTTTTTCCAAGTATGTGCTTGCTGTCGATGTCTGAGATGGCAATATAAATTTTTGGTGCTGCTTTGTTCTGTATATCTATGAACCAGAGTTTGTGTGATGGTTACTTCGTGCATGGGTAATCAACCAGCAGATAGCTTTAATATTTCCTAGCTCCCTGTTGTCCCAAAAGAGTTTGGGCATTTTTGATTTTTTTGTTCAAGTCCTGGAAAAAGTTGAAAGTGTGTAATTGTTCTGATTGCCTTGTTTCTTTGGCCGTAACTCCTGTTCTGGAATCTGCAAAACAGCAGACAGAGGTGTTATTACTGGTTTTACAATACTGGAAGTTGTGACTTACATGCAAAGGCATTCCTATGAAGTCAGTTCTAAAAAGGTTTCATTGACCCTTTTTACTGATAGAGGCTACGTCATATGTAGTCAGTGGAAGTATTCAGCTCAGATGAAATGTTCAATATGGCTTTTAAGTAGTGTGCTGGCATCATTGCATGAAACCCTTTTTTTCTTGTTGTTGCCTTAAATACCACAAAATGTTTTACATGCTTTACAGGTGTTTTCCATGATGTCTTTGCAAAAGACCTATTCATGACATTAGACAGAGGTTGTTCCTTTCTGAACTAAAGCCAGCTATTTACAGAAAAATTTCCAGCTGTTTTTCTGATATGGTTTGCTTGAAATTTTGCAGAACAGCCTGGTTATTGATACCCCAAGAATTAGAAAACAAACAAGGCCCTTCAGTGCTACAAAAGATGAGCTGGCTGAATTGTCTGAAGTGGAAAGCGAGGGTGAGGATAAACCGAAACTCCGCAGGCCGTGTGACCGTTCCAATGGATATGGAAGAACAGAGTGCTTTCGGGTGGAAAAAAACTTACTGGTCTATGGGTATGGTATACATCCTTCTTTGTTCTAGGAAAAAAATAAAAAGAGAAAAGAAGGGGGAAAAAAAAGCAATTGTTTTTCCATGTACTAAATTGTATTTATGGGAAAACTTATATTGGTGAAGTACAGATCCTGACCAGTTAATAAATAGGTATTTGTATAGTGCATAGACCCTATATATATAGCTTCTTTAATGTACGTATTGGATGTGATCCTAAGCATTTTAAGATGAATTACTTTTTGCAGAAATTCTGAGGCATAGTAAAACACACCTAATCACACAACTGTAATTTTAGGTCTTTGCTTTTGTAGCAAGACCAAGATTTACCTTGGTCTTTTGGGGGCTTTTGGGTATGGGTACATAAATGGTGATATTTATACATATTGCAATATCGAGGTAGGAATAAGCATGTACTGATGGCATTCATAGCATTTTTGCCTTTCCCTCCCTCCCCTACATTTAAAGGAGCTCGTTTAAATCTTTATTATGCTTTTATTGTTTTAATTCCTACCCTCTTTGTTGTTTAGTCTGTTAAAATGAACTACATACAAGTTTTAGATTAAACTTGCAATAACCTGGTGTGTCTATAAAGAGATTTTATTTAAAATTTGAATTTTATTTTATGAATAAATTTGCTATAATCATGTACCCTGTATAAATCTTTCTGACAATTTGTAATTGAAGAAATATTAAAGAAAACAGGTAAAACCCTTTCTTCAGGGAAGGATAGACACATCTAATATGGGCACTCCAGTAGTCTCTGTAAAAATAAATAAAAATATTACGGTAAGGGCTGCAGGCAGGCTTAAAACTGTATACATAAATATCTAAAATAAGCTAATGAACGGCTTGGTAACTGTCTTGTTCATAATTGCAGAACATCCTGCACTTCCGTGAGGTTTGAATAGGAACTGAAAATCTAACCAGTCATTTTAAGCATACTTAAATCAGATGTTGTGATTTTATAAATAAAGTCTTAGGTGTTCTTTTCATCCACCTGAAAAGATAAATGACTGTGCATGTTATCATTGAGTTCCAGTGAGTTTTGTGCCTAAAACGATCTTTTTTTTTCTAAACATGTAGTTTTTGTTTAAAACCATTTTAAACAGGTAGTCGTGTTGGAAATGTTACTTTCATATTTCCACTCAGTAATTTAAATGGAAGGAAAAAGTAGAATTTCTCTAAAATTTTGGTATTCCTTTTTATAAAATAAACCTGCTGGAGTGTTTCACTTTTACGTGCTAACCTGTGATTCTCTTTGGACTAGGTGGGGTCGCTGGAGAGAGATTTTGTCACACGGTCGCTTCAAGAGACAGCTAAATGAACAGGATGTGGAGATAATTTGCCGAGCTCTCTTAGCCTACTGTCTTGTTCACTACAGAGGGGATGAGAAAATAAAAAGTTTTATATGGGATCTCATTACCCCAACAGAAGATGGGCAAACACGAGAGCTGCAGAATCACCTTGGTAAGGACTGAAGTGGTTTTGCGGTTGAAAAGCTTCACATACGCATGCTAGTGACAATGGGATAAAAGCAGCTAAAAATTCTCTCTGAAAGTGTGCTACTTGAAACAGGTATCTGGAGTAAGCTCCATTTAATTCAACTGATGTAAAAAGAAGTGTCATTTCTGTTTCACTTTGTTTTTTTGATTGCTTAACGAAATGGGTTGGTATACTGTATTTAAGCTTTCTTTTCATTTTGGTTCATAAGAACCTATTTTGTTTCAAAGTAGGTGACAACATACTCTTGTCTCTGTCCCCATTTCCTGCTTTGTCCTTAGCTTGTGAAATGTAGTTCAGAGATGCTCTAACAGATCAAACAAAACAAAACTTGTATTCACAAGCTGGAAGGCTGGTGTATTTTCTAGTAGGTCACAATACTGGTATAGGATTTTGTAGCTATAAATATCACAGGGGTTCTGTACCTACCTGTTGCTGTTACTGTATTATGTTTTAAATTATATAGGCCTATCAGCCCCTGTGCCTAGAGGAAGAAAAGGAAAAAAAGTGAAGACCCAGGCTAGCACTTTTGACATACACAAAGCAGAATGGCTTCGAAAATACAATCCAGAACATCTGTTGCAAGATGAAGGATACAAAAAGCACATAAAACACCACTGCAACAAGTAAGCAGTAGTTGAAGTGTGAATGTTTTTCACTTCTTATGTAAGGATTTTTTTTCTTCTAATTCCTTGTTGTCTTAGACTTTGAAGTACTTGTGTTGCTATGAAAAAACAAGTTTTCATAGTGTGTTTGACTAGGACAAGTGGTCTGTCTTGTACTATGAGGTGAAATAAATATTTCATATTAAAAATAACCTTGTTATCCTTTTTAAATAAACCGCATGTTTGTACATTGCGGAGCTGGGGGCCCGAGAGAGAGAGAGAATCTTGCTAGCATGTTTTTGGAGCCTCGTAGCAGCCAAAGACTAAAGAACTTGGGAGTGCTTAGCAAAGAAATTGAAAGTGCTAAAGTTGTTGCTCCTAAATCTTTTTTTTTAACCTGGTATTGTTTCTAGGCTTCTGAGAATCTGAGCTGGCTTGCTTGTTGAAAGCTTATCCATAATGATGAACGAGGTTATTTTAGATAAAGCACTTCTTTATAACAAAGCTTGTCATACTCTGCTTGAAAACTTCAGGCAACTATAGACAAAAATTGAGATAAAGCATGGACAAGCCATTGAGGTCATGAACTAAATTTGAAGTGAGGAGGAATGAAAAGGGATGTGAAAGATGTTTATCGTCAGCCTGCTGGAATCTTTTTAAGGGAATCTTCCAAGTAGGAAGAGGGAAATTAGAAATTTGCTCTTAGCAGTAATTTATGAAGCAAGTGAGTATTCTGCTGGCTCTGGTCTTTCTCTAGGATTTGAAAGGTATTTTGCAATGAAACAGTAGCAATAAAAAAGTGCAGAGTGACTTGAATTGGAGGTTATCTCCTCTCGTAACTGAAGGAAGTATGTTTTAGGAAAACGGCTTGTAAACCTTCTGATGTCACAAAAAAATAATGAAAGCTTTTAAAGTACTAATATATCTGTTTCTAACCTTTTTTTTCTTTAGGGTCTTGCTTCGAGTAAGAATGCTGTATTACCTAAAACAAGAAGTCATTGGTAATGAATTCCAAAAGGTGTTCGAAGGAATTGATGCCAGGTGAACTATACGGAGGGTTTTTGCCTGTTTATTTTAGATGTAAACTTATCAAATGAATATTCAGAAGTCTTAGACCCAAATGACAGATGTTGCAAGCAAATATTTCCATTTTTAGGTTGTGAGGAAAACATGTTTTTATTTGCCATTTTAACAAAACACTTTTTATTTACTTGACACAGGAAGTCTTGATTCCTATTTGGGAGTCTAGCTATATGAAATTATTAAAAACAAATAGAATGAGAAAGTAAGTGAAAGATGAAATATGTTTGACATTCTAATTGGCAGGTTTTCCTTGCCTCTTTATGCACACTTTTAGTTAAGTGCTGCAAGTTCCATTAATTCTTTTATGGAAGTATTTCTGTGTGAGAATTCTTGAGCTCATGGCTGCAAGAATTCGCAGTAAATAGAAACTTTGATTTGGATTCAGAAAGCTGTTACAAACATTTACGGATTAGTCCATCTCATGCTATTAAACACAAAAGCAGGTAATATTTGGTTTTACTAAGGTTGGTAAACATGAACTGCTAGAAATTGGCAGAATTCAAAGAGAATATTGTATGCTCCTTCTGCTTTCATATTCTTTCCCTGTTATTGGTCTCTGCCAAATACAAAATACCAAGCTGTCTGTCTTGTATTGCTGTTTAATACTGTATTGTGTAGCTTATGTACCTCTTAGTAGCATAGTCCTACATTAGTTAGTTATTACTTGCTTTTAAATACCGAAGTGCATTTAAAAAAAAAAAAGTTTCTATCCAAAGAATCTCTACAACCTTCAAAATAATCTTTGAATTGTTTTGTTGGACATGGAATATGGTACATGGGTCTTTGAAAAGAGAAGTTTGAAAACCTTCCGTAACGTACAAATTCCAAATTAAAAATGTACTTCTGCCTCTGAATATTACTGACGTTGATGCTGTTGGTGATTCTCCGTAGTGAAATTGATGTTTGGGTCCCTGAGCCAGATCACTCAGAAGTTCCTGCTGAGTGGTGGGATGCAGATGCAGATAAATCCCTTCTAATTGGAGTTTTTAAACATGGTGAGTAATATGAATGACTGCATATGTACTTCCCCACCCCTCAATATCAACTTCTATCATCTTTTCTTTTATAGTTTACTTTAAAAGATGACTTTGTGCCACTTTTTTTATAGGTTATGAAAAATACAACACTATCAGAGCAGACCCAGCACTGTGCTTCTTGGAAAGGGTTGGCAAGCCAGATGATAAAGCGGTTGCTGCTGAGCAGAGAGCAAATGATTATATTGATGGGTAGGAGTGCTTCAAACTGAGCATGAATGTTTTAAGGACTTAAAATAAACAAGACTCAATTTGTGTGTGTTGTACTTTGTTCTCCTCTTAACTAGCTTTACGCTAGTTTGATGTCATTGTTGTGAAGAACAATACTTTGAGCAGAGTTAGGAGAAGTGTAACAAAACAATTTAAATATCTGGGATTTCACAGTTAAGGGAGAAATACATCAACTTTATGTTAAAAGGATTGTGCCTTGTGTTGCTACTTCAGAAATATTACATGCTGAAGTGTACAAGTCTTCAGAGGCTGAATACTACAGATCTATTTAACTTGATTTTAGGTTGGTCACCTTGGTGTGTTTTCTTGTGTAGTTAACCAGTGACACCAGTAGATCACTTTGAGTATTACTGGATAGCTTCTGAATACTTTTCTAATACTAATTACTGGATAGCTTCTGAAAGGGAGAACTTCCTTTACTCATTGCTTCATTATATTAGCAATTGTGCTCAAAAAGAATGAGTGAGGCAGTAAATGGGAGAGGGGGGCAGGATTCAAGCAAAAGTTGTTATGAAATATTTTCCTTGTTTCAAATATAAAATTAAACACAGTGTATGTAACTAAATTGAAATGTGTTCTGCTTGATTTGAAAGAGTGTAAGGTCTTCCTAAATATTATTAAAACATGTTTTGTGTTGAAACTTTAACAGGGACGTAGAAGATCCGGAATATAAACCAGCACCAGCAATGTTTAAAGATGACATAGAGGTATAACAGGCATTTATTAATAGCTACTTTTAACACACTTAGAGTGTAACACTTCCATCTTTTTATTGAGCAAATAATTACATTTTTCTATGTTTTTCAAAATTGATAGACCTTACTCCATGTTTCTCTGCAGTTGGGGGTGGGGAACAGGAGCAATTTACTGTAATTCTGTTGTGTGCCTTGTTAGCTGTCTGTCCAAAATGCACGTTACTCTTGTTCTTTGTCATATTTGTAAATTGTCTACAAGAAGTGCATTTTACCTAAATCCTTGGAGAAGGATACATTTATTTTGTTTTACTTTTGTTTTTCTACAGGATGATGTTTCATCTCCAGGTGATTTGGTAATAGCAGATGGAGGTAAATACATAGAACTTGAAATCTGCACCTTATTTTTGGTTAATTCCCCTGACTTAACTAAAACTTGTTGACATTGCCTTGTGTAGACCCATGGAGATGAACAACAATTAATTTATTTATTTTTTTCTGTGATTTTCTTTTAATATAGATGGACAAATGATGGAAGGAGACAAAATCTATTGGCCCACCCAGTCTGCCTTAACAACACGTCTTCGACGCCTAATAACAGCTTATCAACGAACCAGTAAAAATAGGCAGGCCCAGCAGATCCAGCCAGCATTCCCAATACAAGCTAGTATGATGCAGCCTCCATACGAAGAAGCTGCTCTAAACCCAAAGATGGCTGCTAAGATAGAAAGACAGCAAAGGTATATGCATTATAGAAATACAAATGTTTATGCGTACTTATTTAAAAATATATATAGAGAGAAATAATTGCTTACTACATGATAGAAAATTACAGATTTTTTTTTTGCTTGGTGGTGAAGGTGGACAAGAAGAGAAGAAGCTGATTTCTACAGAGTTGTGTCCACATTTGGAGTGGTATTTGATCCTGAACGGGGACGATTTGATTGGACCAAATTTAGAGCAATGGCTAGGCTACATAAGAAAACTGATGAGAGCTTAGAAAAGTACCTGTATGCTTTTATGTCAATGTGCAGGAGGGTCTGTCGTCTCCCCTCAAAAGAAGGTGGGTGTATATATTTTTATCTTTAGTTTTCTCTTTACTTTTTATTTAAAGTGTTTTTCTTGATTATTGCCTTCCTTGTTCATGTGTTCTGAAATAAAAATGGGGGTGAAGAAAATTAGTAAAGATCTTAAGTGAAGCGTAAAATTATAAGCTTATAATGGGGGAACATAACTGATTGAAGCCATCTACTTCTAGTATTGCTTTGCAGTGGTGGTTTTTGTTTAGTTTTGTTTTTTTGCCAGATTCTCATCTTTGTTTTGTTTTAAAACAGAACTCGTAGACCCAAACATTTTTATCCAGCCGATTACAGAGGAGCGTGCTTCCCGGACTTTGTATCGCATTGAGCTCCTAAGGAAGGTGCGAGAACAGGCCCTTAGACACCCCCAACTGTTTGAGCGACTAAAGCTATGTCAGCCAAACCCAGACTTACCTGTCTGGTGGGAGTGTGGGACTCACGACAGGGATTTGCTTATTGGAGCTGCTAAACATGGAGTTAGCAGGACAGATTATCATATCCTTCGCGATCCTGAACTGTCATTTATGTCTGCCCAGAGGAACTATAGTCAGAACAAAGTGGCGCTCTCAAGGACTTCTACTCCACTCTTGCATCAGTACCAGATGGCATTAGCTGCTTCTCCTCTTACACCGCAGTCAAGATTGCTAGATGCTAAAGCGAATGCTCTCGAGGATGCAAAAGTTAAAAATGAAAATCTGAAAGAGGATGCTCAGTCTTCTGGAGAGGAATCTATGTCTACAGAGGAGACACAGATGATAATGAAATCTGAACCTCTGAGTCCAAAAAACGGCACACCAGTACAAAATACAGACCACAGACCTAGTGTGAAGACTGAAACAGACAGGCGCATGGTGTCAGCAAGGACAGAGCCTCTAACTCCAAACCCAGCTTCCAAAAAACAGAGAGTCAGCAAAAGAGGATCTGACTCTAGCTCTGACTCAGACTCTGACTCAGATAGATCATCCTGTTCTTCCAGGTCATCTTCTTCATCCTCTTCGTCTTCCTCATCTTGTTCACACTCTCGATCAGGCTCTAGCTCTTCTTCATCTTCATCTTGTTCTTCAGCATCTTCATCCTCCTCATCTTCATCCTCCTCCTCCTCATCGTCATCATCATCATCGTCTGAAGAGAGTGATAGTGATGAAGAGGAGGCACAAAAACGTGGTATGTTGGTAGTCTTACTACAATTTTTAAATTGAACAAATTTCTTCCTAACGGAAGAATGTCCAAAAAAGGTTACTGAATCCCAAAAAAGTAAACGTAAACAGTTTTGCTTGATTTGAACCGAGTCAAAAGAATTTCAAGAAGAGAGCTTTTGCTTTGCTTTTTATCAGTGCTTTGGATGAGGTAGTTGGTTTTGCTTTTTTCTTTTTCCTCCAGTCTTGCTTTCCTGTATGTGTAGCTTCCTCGCTGTGCTTTCAGGAAATCTGCAAGTGTCCTTCTGTACAAGTTTGTGTTGTAAGCTGCTTTTTCTTGAAAGCTAGAGGTGGCCTAGCAGTGTACTTGCGCTGAAAAATTTCAAACACTTAAATACATACTTCAAAACTGCAGTGATTATAGAGTATAGGACCAAAGAACCCATTGAGACACTTCTGGAAGGTTCAAAGTAAAAAACATAAGCCTCTGATCAGTGAAGTGATTTAAAATGTGCACTAAGCCAACCAATCATTATTTGAAACATTCCTTACTTTTAGATACTCTGACCTGTACTCAACTTTTGCCTTGTTCAGACTCCGAATGTGGAAATATTTCTCTGCTCTGTAATAATAAATGGTAATAAAAAAGTGAGGAGAATGAAGTTAAGCAGTGGCATTACAGCATGACTAAATAAGCTGACTTTTTTCCCGATACCTCAAAAGGAAATATTTAATCAGGTGGATTCTGTTGTCTGTGAAAATGAGAGATAGAAACCTTAGGGTTAATTTACTGGGAAAAGTGGGCAAGTTAAATGCCTGTTAGGCAAAATGATTAAGATGCTGCTCCCTGTAGCGGTGGGAGGACATGTTCAAAGGAAACAGCTGTATGAAAAATAAAAACAGTGAGAGAAAAGGAAAGTTTACATGACTTCGATCTTCAGTTCTAGATGGTGGATACCATAACATGTGCTACAAGTCAAAATATTAGCCTTGCTTTCTGCCAGCTCAGTCTGTTTATGCAAGTAATTGTGCCATCCTCAGATGTGCAAAATCTTACAAATCAGTCAGCCTTCCTTTCTGTGGCTATTTTACTGTAACTTGGTATTGAAGAGATTGGCAAATGCTGGAAAGCTTCTCTTGAAATTCATCTGTGCATTCAGTTTTAGGCCCAGTTTTTGCGTCATATATTGTATGGCGGAACCTTTGGTGTACTTTCCATATTTGAAACATATTTTGAGAGAGAAAAATAGTATCAGGTCACTGAATACATAGCTATTGCTAAGAACAGATACGAGTTCAGTAGAATTATCCTGCTCTTTTTGCTGACGTAGTATTTACCTTGTTAGGCAGCACCTTTTTTCCAGTTTGACTGTTTCCCTGTGACATAGTGAAACTTGTATTGTGAGACGGAAGCAAAAGTAAAATAAAGATGGAGAGAAATATAAGAAAGTCAGGGGACACACCTAAAAGTTATGGGGGGGAGGGAGAATCAGTGATTTAAAAAAAAAAAAAATTACATTTATGCAGAGGCGCATTTCCAATATGAGTAAATTAGAACATCCAATGTTCCATCTAGTAAATGAAATGGCATTTTTTAAAAGTAGTTTCCCGATAGATTTGCCACACTCTGGTAATAGACACCTTTCTTTTCAATCTAATTCTGTATTTTAATATGTTTACCTGTAAACGAAGTACTAATTTTAAAGTAAACAAGGACTTCCTATCAGCTTACCCTGTAGCATGCCCATTTTCAAATATCTCAAGTTTGACATGTTAAGCTCTCAAAAAATTAACAGAAATATATATATATACACACACACACACACACACACACACACACACACACACATATATATATATATATATATATATATGGAATTTACATGCCTAGGAAAGGGTCATCAGTCACACTGAAAAAACTCGCAAATTAATTCTTCAGTATAATTTTGAGTTTGGACTTTCTTTGAACATTTTGTGTTGTTTACCAGAGCCTCTTACAGTGAGTCTGTTTTTTAACTTACAACATCAAGTGATTTTAGTGGTTTTATTTAGCAGAAGGAACTGCTCATATAAAAGCATATGATGAAGAAAGTGTAGCTTCTCTGAGTACAACGCAAGATGAGACGCAAGACAGTTTCCAGATGAACAATGGGACACCAAATTCCAGTTACCTCCTACAAGGTGGCTACATGTTGGCAGCATCCTATTGGCCAAAGGCAAGTTTATCGTACTACTTTGAAAATCAAGGTTATATGGGAAGGTGGGCTGTGACATTAGTATTCAATTAAATATGCTAACACCACATCACAGAAGATCTTGGGGGGGGGGGGGGGAACAATTGACTTCAGGGTAAATTATAGTAAAACTGCAGTTAAGCAGTTTATGCATCAGTTGTAGAGCTGTATATGTACATGAGAGAACATTCATGTGGCAAGCAAAATTTGAAAGAAAGCGTATGTTGGATGTAGATGAGATAAATGATCAGGTATTGGAATTTTAAGTCAGTGATTGTACTCTTCAGAGTAGTTCAAAAGTATGTCAAGAGTGAAGTAGAGCAAGAAATCATTTATGCTACATGTTAGAAACTATTTTATTTAGGGATATCAGACACCTTCTGCTACATTGTAAAATCCTAGTAAAATTCTGAAGTTGTGCTGAAGTATAGACTGGGTAAGGCAGTGATCTAATACAGCTCTCATGTTAGAATTTTTACTCTGTGATTCTGTATGTTGAAATAGTCCAGTATACATTGGAAAGATACTAGTACTAATGGACTGTAAATTCGTCATCTTTGAAATAAGTACTGAATAGTTTTAAGCTTTTTAGTTGTGTCCAAATTTCTATGACTGACATAACTAAGTTAAATTCTGTGGTTGATTGCTTTTCAGTCTTCCACAATATATTTTTTCATTTGAGTGTTATGTGCTTTTTTTTTAGGTGTTTTTCAGTAGTCAGAGAGAAGATCCATGTGATTTGATTCGTAGTTAGGAAGTTCACAGAGTAGTTTGTTGCATACTGCATAAATGTAATGTATGCAGTGTCACTAAGCATTACACTTATAAAAATACTTCCTCTGTTTTTTAGGATCGAGTTATGATTAACCGGCTCGATAGTATTTGTCAAACAGTGTTGAAAGGTAAATGGCCTTCAGCAAGAAGGAACTATGACAGCAATACGGTGGCATCTTTCTACACAAACAAGCTTCTGGATAGTCCGGGTGCAGCTGCAGATTACAGTGAGCCCAGTGCACCAACACCCCCTCTTGCAGGTGTTAAAGAAGAATATGATCAGTCACCACAGATGTCAAAGGTGAAGAAGCATGTACGAGAAAAGGAGTTTACAGTGAAAATCAATGACGTATGTTTATTTTTATTGCCCTAGGACCTGATTGCGATTGCGGTGTGCGGCATGCTTTACCTGCAAGTGGCTGCCTGCTCTTATTCTCACTTCCTTCACACACTTGTTTGTGGGTATTTGGGTCTGCTTCTTCTGAGGTTTTTGGGTTTTTTTTCATTGTTGGTTTTAATTTTCATAAAACTCTGGAGGGGAATCACCATTATTTCCCTCTTTGAATTTAAATTTCGCTGTTATATTGCTTTTTCAGACTGACTGTTTTATGCATTTCCTTAAAAACTGGGTTAATAATAAACCGTATTTCTGTTTGGCTTTTTTGAATGTTTCAGCATATCCTATTCAGCAAATAGGTTTTTTTCATGGCCTTTTAGAGAGTTACAGGTACGTTTTCAAGTTAAAATGTAGGCTAGAAGCTTCAAACGTTTTTCTTACGTATATTCTGTGACCTGTTGGTAGCATGTAAAAAATACACAAAACTTTTCTCTTGCAATTGGATTTGTCACTTGTTTAGGACAAGATCAGGTAGGCAGCTGTTTAGTGTCTATATTTTTCAATTAGGATGTTTTATAAGGATGTTATATAATTTATATTCTTAGAGGCAATTTCATGAAATTTCCAGTCAGTTTCCTTTACATGGAGGAGAATCAAGACTAGTTTTAAGGTCTAATATAAGGTTTTTTTGTTCTTCTTCAACTCCTCTGGAGTAACTGTTCGTATTCTCATACAAACCGAAACTCACACAACAAAAATCCTGATTATGAAGGATTATGAAGTAGTCATTCTGCTTCAGAAGAGACTCTTCTAACCCTGGGATTTATTTAACAGGAAGGTGGTTTGAAATTGACTTTTCAGAAGCAGGGACTGTCTCAGAAAAGGCCATTTGAAAGCGAGGAAGGTGCATTGGGACAGCAGCAATACCTGGCTCGGCTACGTGAACTCCAGAACGCTTCAGAAACCAGCCTCGTCAACTTCCCCAAATCACTTCCTGAATCGGGTATATACTGTGAATTCCTAAAATGTCAGAGGACATGAGGATTAGTAATAAATCTTTTCTTCTGTGTTCTTCTGTTAAACTCCATGTATATAGGCAGTGGAGAGAGATGTTGGCAGTGTTATTTGCTCTAAACTGCCATTTAGGGGAATTCTGTGCAGTGTGTTAGGGAATCTGGGCACCTGAGTTAGGATATTGGACCACGAGTACTCTCACAGTGTCAGTTATTGTAGAATTCATTTATTAGAAGGATGCCATCTTGCATTTTAAACACCCCCACAAGAAGATCTTAGTAATTATAAAGCTCATCAGTCTCCACTGTAAATAATGAGTTTAAATTACAGGTTATTAGGGCTAGTTTGGAAGTAAAGATGAAGACTTCTAGACTTATGTCTGTGTTGTCTTTGCACTCTTCATATTCTTGCCTGTGTCTCATGTAATGAAACAGTGGAAGACAGTCTAGAAAAAGGTTTGTGGCTTACAGCCAAAAACTCATAGCGTATTTTCATAACAGTAAGTGTACATGGCTAATTTAAAAAGCATTTGAATTTAGCAGTTAAAATTTGGATTAAAATATTTGTAGTACTAGAATTGGGTGCTTGCGTTAGGCCAGATTCTGATCAAATGGCTGTAATTGATTGCACGCTTATGCATATTAAAATATCTCCTTTGAAAATACCATCCTTAGCTTTCATTTTCTGCTAGATATATTACATGTAGAAATTATCTGCACTAGCACAACTTCAATTTTATTTCCTTTTTTATCTTTTAATTCTGAAGTGTTTCTTGTTATAAACAATTTAAGCATCGACATTAATTTTGCTGTGTAATTTCATTAGGTACTTCCAGTCACTTAACAGCCAGCGCCAATGGAGTGATAGTTGACAGTCAGCCTGTAGTCAAAAAGAGAAGAGGAAGAAGGAAGAATGTGGAAGGAGTTGATGTCCTCTTTATAAATAGAAATAAGCAGCCTAACCATGTAAGTAAACTCCATTCTGTATCCAAAATAAGGCCTAGATTACTGTTAATTCCTTACCTGAGTGTAACTGGTTGTCAACATTCAGTGAAAAATTAATTACTCGGCTGTTTTTTTCTGAAACTGTTCACTGGATGCATATAACTACACAAATAAGAACTGGTGGAGTTTCACTAAAATATTAGAAACATTACAATATCAGTATTTTTTTTAAAAGAGTCTAGTTTTGATAAGCTGTAGTTAACAGTGTATTATTAATAACTTGATATTTGTCTTAGCAACACCTTCTGATGTTACACATGTTCACGTGTTACGGCACCTGATCTTACAGGGATTTAAAGGGAGCTTATCTTTATGCACCTAATTAGTCTCCCCGAGTCCTTGAGTTTGTGCGTAATGATCTGCAGGACTGCGGCCTTTATGGTATCATACACGAAATAATCGTGATGGTTTGCTTTCTATGGAGAACTTAGTCAAATGTTTTGAATTTCTCCAGGTTAATCCAGGTATTAACTCCTGCCAAGTTGCTGCAGGAATAAACCCAGCACTCACCTACACGCAGTCACAAGGCGTGCTTGATGCAGAGAGTCCAGTTCCTGTTATTAACCTAAAAGATGGAACAAGGCTTGCAGGTGATGATGCCCCCAAAAGAAAAGATTTAGAAAGGTGGCTGAAAGAACATCCTGGCTATGTTGAAGATTTAGGAGCTTGTATTCCTGTGAGTATTCCTTTCAGCTCTACTTTGGCGAAACAACAAAACATTTCTCATAAAATACATTTCAATTGGTATTGCATGTTTCATGGAATTACTCTTTCTTTCTTTGTTCTTTTTTGTTGTTTAGGAAGGAAAATGTCTTTTTTCTTATACATTTGAGCTCTACAAGCCTTTCATTTATTTCCCTTCCTTCCAAATGTAATTGCTAAGAAAAGTACAAGGATTAAATCTCTTTGTTTAGTCTTATAGTTGTACATAGGATTAAAAAAATTATGTAAGATAAGAAACCTAATTAGTTAATCAATATCATGGTAATATGAGAAATTATGGGAGCAGAAAACATGTAGCAGCATAGTTAGTGATGTGCAAGAGGGGATGTACCCCCTATCTACGTTACAGGGGTATGGTAGTGATCTTTATGTGGGCATGATTTTTCTCAAGTTACTTCTGAATTCAGATTTGTTAATGTTGCACAGAATGCATGAAGTCTTATTTATGACATCTTGAATAACAGCCTTATTTCTTCAGAAAGATGTTATAATACAAAAAGAAACAGCATCTGTGCTAGTTAAAACACTGATGAAAACTGAAAAAATATTAAAAAACAATGGGTAGAAGCTGTTTCCTGATCTTCTCATTACATAGTTGTGATTTGTAAATGAATACTGTTGTTAACATGTTTCTGAAATTAATTTTTACCATTTTTTTAAATAGTTATATCAGAAACATAATTGGCTTTGTAATCTCTTTATAATAGAGAACACAGCTGCATGATGGGAGGCCCAAACAAAAAAGACATCGTTGTCGAAACCCTAATAAACTGGATGTTAATAGTTTGACTGGTGAAGAACGTGTTCAGCTCATAAATAGAAGAAATGCAAGAAAGGTATTAATATTGCTGTTCTCATTCATATGTTCCCCAAATGAAAAGTTATCTGAAATGAAGTCTAGTATTTTATCAAGTGTAACTCTACGTACAAATTAAAGGTTTTCTGCTAGGGGTTTGGCACAGAACAAGAACATTGATCACAATCTTCTAGTAAGCATTTTATGAGTATGAAAACATACAAGATACTGTTAGAAATTTACCTTGTGGTTAATGTTGAGAGTGAATTGAACACTCAATATATTGCAGTATTTATGCCATTGACTAACACAGAGGCATGGCCACTGAAATCTTTTTTTCTGTTGTAAAAATGACTCGTTGTACCTCACTATTTCAGTTTAACTGTCCGACTTGTTACAGAAACTTTTTTCAGGGAAAGTTCTTAGTCTCTGTATAATCTTAATTTACTTGAAGACTAGCAGCAAAGACAAAGCTTCTAAAAAGGACCTGTTTTTAAATTTGACATGTTTTTTAGTGTAATTCTTTGTATGTTCTAATCAAATAGCAGCATTCTCAGAAATGCTAAATTCTGGGCATACCATCTCATTTTTACATAATTACTTTTCAAAAGATTAAAAGTAGATTGGTAGTGCATCTCTCATAGAATCTCGTCCATTGGTGTTGCTTAAATCCTGTGTACTGGATCATTTTGCATTTTTCTTTATTTTTGTTGTTATCTCTGCCATTCAGCCTTTATGGGTCACCAGTATATATGCATTGTACATCAAATTGCTGGGTTATGATCAGGGGATCAAAAGTAGTGGTTGTTGGTTTATTTTTTTTTTTTGGTCTAAAACCTGAACAGTGGAAGATGGGAAGCCAGTTGCTGAATACAAGTTTTCAGATATATGAATATATGGTCAAAGTTCAAAAGATGTAATGCATTTGAATGTGCTTTGGGGAAGGCAAAAAGGCCATACTCAAGAAAAGCATATAGAACATTCCTGTTATTTATGGAATGAATTTAGATACTTGGGATGGTGTCTTTGAGTGTCAATGTAGTACTAAAGCAGCAATCCAGGGAGAGTCTTCGAGGTGTTGATTGCATCACCTTCTGGAGCATTTCCTCTTGTGATGCTGCCAGTTTCTGTTAGAGTAGTTGCAAGGAAAGCAGTTTTTTTATTATTATTTTTTTTTTAATGCTGCCATTAAGGTCAGAAGCTTTGTGCATCTGTAGAGGAAAGTGAGGCAGAGCTTGAGTCTTTAATCTCTTCCGTGCATTGGGATAGCTGCTCTGAAGAGGAACATCTCTGGTTGCTAGTTTCTTGAAAAACACTTCTCTGTAGTAAGCCGTGCCCTGAGGAATCTTCAGAGTTGATGACTGACAAATGAGGGATTTGGTCTTTGCTTGCTGTAAGAGCCTATGCTTTCATGATGGCTTTTTTCTTATATTTCCACACCCAAGTTGAGACAGTCTTCCTCTGTTACCTTATTACTCTGTTTCCCCAGTTATAACCTGCCCCCAACTTCTTTGCATCACTGAATTCTCCAAACTATTGTCTCACTTTCTTTTCTTAATTACACATTTAGTAGCATGGGGTGGGAGGACCGTAAGTAGTAGCCTAGGAAATGTGAATTTAAGCTGCAGTTTATAGACAAAGCTGAATAGATACTGCAATTCTTTTCCCTCTCTTTCAGCCATTTCTTCTTTCTTTCTGGATCATAGAATAGAATCGTAAAATAATATGGATCTGAGTAATACTTCTGGTTAATTTGAAAGCTTACTTTCTTGCTTATATGATTTTATTAAGAAATGCTGTCTAGCACTCTTAACTCAAAAGTGACCTTTGCATGGAAAAAATACAAGAACTTCACAAGAGAAACAGAGCCTCCCAATGGAAGTATTTTAGAAGCTGAGATAAGAGTGATTTAGTGAATAGATGAAAAGGTGAACAAATGAGATTATAGCTACAAACTTGGTGTTACTTGGTCACTATTTTCTATTCATACTGTTGCTCTTTGATTCATTACATGTCTAAATAATTTCTTGATGTTTAACATAGTATGAATGTTAGATACTGAAGTTGTGGCATATGAGTGTAATAGAGGAGTTAGCGCTTAGGCTGAGAACAAATCAGGAGTATCTCACATATACCAACAGAAATCAATTAAACGCTATGCTATACGTAGTGATAATTGTAAGACTATATGTGTGTTATTATATGAAAGACAAAAATGAAACAGTGTCAGTTATGGTTGTTGCCTTTTTTCTTATCAGAATAGAAATATTCACTAACTTCTCTGTTCTGTTTCTCAGGTGGGGGGTGCATTTGCTCCCCCTCTGAAGGATTTGTGCAGGTTCTTGAAAGAAAATCCAGAGTATGGAGTGGCTCCTGAATGGGGAGATGTTGTAAAACAGTCTGTGAGTATTTGCAAAATGAGATATCTGTGACGTGGGGGTGAAGGCAAGGTTTTCATTTCTGGTACTAAATTATATTAAATTTGGAATATGAGTCAGTGTTAGCTTTCTTTCAGCCAGCTCGGTTCCCTAAAGTGGTTTGCTGGCACAGCTGTGAGTAGGCGGAAGAGAAGGGACAGTAACTGGCAACCCCAAATTAGAGATTTGGTTGAAGGTGCTATAATGCTGTGACTTCTTCATCTCATAAACGTTGCCTTGAAGGCTTTAAAAAAGGTACTAGCCCACAGAACAGTTTCTTACCCTTAGAGTCAGAAAGATAGGTACGATTTTAAGTATTTACTTTTTAGCCAACTTACTTTTAGTTTTAAGAGGTCAATATCACCAATCAAAATGTCAATCAAAATGTAAATCAAGTATTAATACAAATATTTTGTACTACTTAGGATTTCTGACTTAAAGGTTTTATTTTTAGCTGAAAACTAATGTTGAAATTCCAGTGGAGGGACCAATGTTAATATATTATTATATTGTTAGGAAGAGGTTTGCACAACAACTTAGAGTTTGCCTGTGCATTCCTTCTGTATGGATTATCAACCAAGTTAGAGGTAAAAATAGTACCTTCCCTGGTAATCCTCACTAAGTTTCTTGCTAGTAGCAAGATTTAGTGAGTAGCTTTTTCCCAGATGCTTCAAAGGGGTGCATCTAAGTGTGTGTCCTCACATTTGCAGGCATGTGTGTTCTTCCATGCATATTTGTATACATACACTGTGTTGCGTTTAGACCATGGCTAATAAAAAGCTTACAGAACTACATGCATTTATAGACAGAATTTGTACGTGTTTACATCCATCAAATAACTGTGCACCTGACTGATAAGTTACATGCCTTGCAACCATAGATATATAAACAAATCTCTGAGAATGATTCCAAGGTTAAACAACTTTGTTTTCAATCATCAGGCACCAGTATGAAAAAACTGCTAGAGAAGAAATAATACATGTTTATGTAGTAATAATAAAAACTCTGATTTATTAAAAATGAATGCACCAGAAATTTCAGAGGTTTCGTTTGAGGTTTGCATTTGGTTAAATTTCAAACAAGAAAGTTTTTTGATAGACTTACTTTGTCTGTTTCCAATGAAACAACAGGTATGAATTCTTGTTATGGGAACTATTAATTAGCTGATCTCTCTTCCCTTGTAAGTGCCATTGATTCAAGTATGCCATATGGTTCTGAGTTCACTGCGTGTTTGCCTTGAAGATAAAGACTAGTCTTTCTGTGAAAAAGTCTTAATAAATGCCTGTTTGTCCAGTACCCTTGTGGGGACATGGTGGTAGAAAAAATGTATGTAGAGAGAGGATTAGATTGCAACAAATATAGATATAAGTAACAGCAGAATTACTTCTAGAATTTCATAATGTGCCACAGGACGGAAGAACAGTGTGAGTTCTGAATTCCTCTAGATGTAGTAGACTAGTTTAAATTAGAGAAATTTGCTGGGGTGAAAAAAAAAAAAAGCTATTTTATTATGGAGATGATTAATAATCGATCATATGGTTGCCATTTTTAAGAGAAATTTTCAGAACAATGCATTTCAAAGAGAACATTAGCACACATTGCAGTTCTTCCATCATTAGGTAGGAGGGCTTACAGAGGTGAAGCAAATAGTATGCAAGCCTTAAAAAGAAGTGGTCTGAATTCCATTTTAATAGAATTGAATGTGAGTCTTTATTCTTAAGTTTATGGATAAGATGAAATATAAAGACATTAAACAGACACTGGCAATAATAAAAAGGACTTGGAGAGTGTTCTCTGTGCAGTCACATGTCTATATTTAACCTTAAACTGATTTTTTTAATTAAGCAGTATCAAACTAAGTGATTAGAATGTGATAATATTGCAAAGCAGTGCTATGTTTTAGATCTTGAAATAAGAGTGCTCCTCTAATTAGCTGTATTTGGGTTGATGTGCAAACAAACCTCTGAAGACGAGTTAGCAATGGGTCTGAGAAGACACCTGCTTAGACCTGACTGTAGAAATGGCACTTGAGATGTTTGAGATGTGATAGCACAAAGCCACCATAAATTCCAGCAAGTGGTCAAGAGATCGAGCTGCTGTGCTGACATACTGGAATCATCTTTGACACCGTTACTGTATGCTTGTGGGGTTTTTGTTTTTTGTTTGCTTTGTTTTACTTTTGCATCTTTATGCTATCAAAACACTGATGATACACAATGTCTCTTGCAGGGATTTCTCCCAGAAGTTATGTTTGACCGTATTCTCACTGGGCCTGTTGTGCGGGAAGAAGTAAGTCGGAGGGGAAGGCGCCCGAAAAGTGAGATTGCTAAGGCAACAGCAGCTGCAGCCGCTGCCACTGCTGCGAGCGTGTCCGTTAACCCTCTGCTATCTAACGGATTGCTGCCAGGAGTGGATCTGCCTAGTCTTCAGGCCTTACAACAAAACCTGCAAAACCTGCAGTCGCTGCAAGTAACGGCGGGACTAATGGGAATGCCAGCTGGCTTAACTACTGGAGGAGACACCAAGAACATGGCCGCCATGTTCCCCATGTTGCTGTCAGGGATGGCTGGATTACCAAACCTGCTGGGCATAGGAGGACTTCTAACCAAGTCTACGGAATCTATTTCAGAGGATAAAAAGGGAAATGATTCAAAAGAGGCAGATATAAAGAAAGAAAGGACAGAAGACCAAAATACAGATACTGGTGGTGAAAACTCTGTTTCGAGCTCTCCTTCGACATCCTCTGCTGCTGCAGCTGCCAATCCTCTCTCTCTTAACCCATTACTTTTGTCCAACATACTTTATCCAGGGATGCTTCTCACTCCAGGCCTTAATCTTCATATCCCAGCTTTGTCTCAGTCTAATATTTTTGATGTACAAAACAGTGAAAGTAATGACACAGGCTCAGCCAAGCCCACAGAAGAAAAGGAGGAAAATTCTAGGGTTAGAGATCAGGAAGACAAAGGGGGAACAGAGCCAAGCTCTCACAATGAAAACAGCACAGATGAGGGTTCAGAGAAAGCAGATGCTTCATCTGGATCTGATAGTACATCATCTTCATCTGAGGATTCAGATTCTAGTGATGAAGACTGACCCCAGACTCTGCACTTAAATTATGAACTGATTTTGAATTTATTCTTTAATTATTTCATTGTAAATAACCCAGTGTTGAGTGCATCAATGATTTACTGACCGAACATTTCAGTATTTGTTTAGAAGTGCAAACTGCTTTCAGAGACGTTTTGCATGTAATATTTCTTGAAGTTCATAAGTTTCTGAACTTGTACGTACTATCAAATACACAATGGTGTAAAATTACAACAAAAGGCATTATAATTTTGTTGGGGGGTTAATTTTATGAAAATAATGCTCAAGTAAGAGCTGTATATTTAATATATTTGCAGTGAACACAGAATACTTTATGCATATTATTGATTTAATTTGAATATAGTTTTACAGCCTCCTTGACACTTATAATTTACAGATCAAAACTCAGCAATAATTTGGGCAGCTAATGAATGTCATGAAAGCTGTAGAATCTACATCACCATCCATTGCTTTAATTACATGAAAATGCTCTAGTGTTGTGATGCACTGCTGTTTCCAATTCAGGTACAAGTGTGTTTAAAAAGATAAATTTTTCCCAATCAGCCAATTAAACTGGCTACCTGTTACCTCAGCTGAGTTAGTTTAGGAAGTTTACATTGGTTTCTATTACTTGTTTTCAGGTTTTGTTTTGTTTTCTAAAGACATCCTGTATAACATGTTAAAATCTGAGCTGAGATATGACTGTTGGTGGTTTTTTTTCCCCCCGTCATTACAACTGTTCTGTGACAGCAGTAAGGGGGAAATAACAACAAAAACTGTCTTATCTCATGCTACTTGGCACCATATAGATCTATTTAGTTTACACCTTGCAAAGTTTTGGGCTCCCTCCGCAGAATTAAAACTCCCCAAATGAGGAGTAGTTTCCCCAAGACTCAGAAGAGGCAATCTGTCATAAAGTGCCACTGAAAAGACCTTTCAACACTGCATACTTCATGTAAAAATTGTTTGTTTGCTTTGTTTGTGTAGATTTCTATTTGTGTTTTATGTCATAAAACCTCCTGGAGTTACCAGTTAGTAATGGTAAATAAAGTATAGATAGTTTTGAACTCCTTTTGAGTTTAAACTTCTCTGCAGATTTAAATCTGACTAAATATTAAATATTACCCCAAATCATTATTGGGATATCACTTCATATATGTTATGCTGAGTTACCCACTAAAGAAAAAGCACTTTGAATAGTAAGGAAGATAAATTATTCCTAGAAACAACAGTAACAGGGCATAAAGCATCTGTTGAAGTCCAAAACCTTAGAACCCTTTACTATATAAAATCTGTCTAATATTTGATGTGTGATCTGATCCTTCCTCCTTCTTAAGCTGCTATTACACTGCCACAGTAAAGGCCCAGATTCACATTTACAGAAGATTTGAAGTGACTGAGATTTCAATTGACATTTGATACATCATTTGCAGTCCAAGAAAAGGCAAGTGTTAAGAGAAAATAGATACAGGTACTAGTAGAAGTCATTAAAAAAGCTTTACAAAGGGATAAATTTAAAAATAAAAACAAAAACTGTATATTTTGATATAGTTCTGTTGCTTGCTTGTACAGTAAAACAACTGTGTTGTTTTTTTTTACCGAGAACTTTACCAATGAAATATAAGTTTCTATGTGCAAAATAACCCCATGATTAGAAGCAGTATTACATGTAATTACACAGCTATACAAGTACCATTTGGATTGTGCTGGTTACATATTTTCCCAAATAGTATTCTGATTTTTGGCCCTTCATGCAGTGTCTTAGCAATAGTGAAAATTAAAAACTGCCAAGAGAAGGGGGTAGCAATTCTTCATCATGGAAATAAAAAAGAAAAAAGTATTGCATATTTAATATTTTGCCCTTTGTAATATAGCACTTTTATTTAACTAGGATGCATCTATGAAATAGCCAAAGTTCTACAAACAGTTATTAACTTAGTTTGCTGATGGATTATGTCAACAATACCATCAATTCCCACCCTTACCCCACAAAAGAAATCCTAAATCTTGTGGCTAAAACCTAATTTATATCAGATTTATGAAATAAAGTATTTTCCTAATTATGCTCAAGTGTTTGGTTACCATTCTAGTGATTCTTTCTATGTAATAAGGCAATTACAGTTTCAAGTAATGAAAGGCTGGTACAGACTTGAACATAATGTATTGGGTTTATTTTTAATCAGTTTGAACCAGAAGGGGAAAAATGTCCCACTATCAGCTAGACTATATGCAAATACGGTTGTATAAAGTTAAGGGTTATAAGGAAACCTCAGTAGAATTACACTAATACTGAAGTTAAAATTAAAAGGATATCCAAGGTGATGATAAAGTGTGTGTTGGTAGTTACTAAAAGAACCTTAGCTGTTATTGCCTTGTATTTCTATCCCTTGTTTCAGGCTTCATGATCCAAGTCTTAGTCCAGTTTTTCTTTTGGACATTTGCAATATTTGCCAGTTGTGTTCTGTGTAGTCTGAATTTGCTTTCTGTAGTTGAACAAGCGTCTTAAAAAGTCATTTGTAATTTATTGAATTACTTTCTATGATGTTCTATAGAGCAAATGGAAGTTTAATTATTTTTTATTAAACATATTCTTTGACTACCCATGATGTCAGCCTCAATATATGAAAATAATGCTGTGTAACGATTAAACGTGCATCTCAGAGCAGCAAAAGGTAAGTCTCAGCGTTACGGACTAAACTGAAATTACTCTTTAGACCTTAAAAGTAAAATCAAGCATAGGATGTGTTTTTATTTCAACAGACACAAATATTTTTCTTTTGTATAATTTTTCTGGGAATTGGTTTGAATCAATTTCCTATAATTTTGTTGTCTTACAAACAAAATGAGTTGCTGTTCCAGCCCTTGAGTTGCTATGGAAGGAATACATAGTCTAGGTTCTGGTTAGAAATGAGGATGCATCTAATGTTCCTGGGTAAGCGTGTTGGGAGTGGACTATCTTTTTGAATCTTGCTTTTCAAAACCCTGCATTACTCTTTTATGTGTTTACTGAATCTTTTAATTTTGTACACAGCACTTAGCTATTTTTCATTTTTTTCCTACAGAGTACAGACACTTCTTCGGAACGCAGATTGTCTCCTGGTTGTCAAGTGCCTTCTTGTTTTTAACGTGTCACTGAACTTGAATTGTGGTATCCTTATTTATTCCACTCTGAATTTTGTCTCCAGATCACGTCTATCCTTTCTAAGCTTCTACTTTTTCAACTGTCTACACAGGTGATAAAAATGTGTATGTGCTTTGCTCTCATGTTCTCATCCATTTCTTTTCTCCTTTAAAGTTCTGCAGAAAACCCTAATAATTTTTTTTCATTTATTTCTAACAGGCCGATTAGAGAACTGTCACAGACTTGAATAAATAAAAAATAATGTATATTCATAATCCTGTAATTTTGTAATTCATACATCTTAGTCTGTACAGTAAAATATGAATAGATCTATCTTCAATGAGATTTCCAAGGAACAGAGGGTGTAGGCACGGTATTTAATTTCTTGCGTTCCTCATAAGTTTTTTTTGAAAACCTATCTGGATACATTGATTTGAGCTATAAGGCTGTTAACAGGCTGTCCCAGACAAATTCCTGTCCTTTTTGTTATATTTTGTCTGAGTAAATTCCTCTCGATGTGTTATTTAGTAATGTATTTTTATATACCCATTTAGATACCCATTTATCTGTGTAAACAGTTTCTGACCTAGTTCTATTATACCCATTAGTATTTTAACATAAGCAAATTGTGTCAGTGTAATGTGGGATTTGCACTGCTGCAGCTGATGAACACTTCAAATTTCACGTCTGTATGTTTGCAGGATGTTGGGGTCGTGCTGGGATCTGCAGAGGAGAATTGCACTGGTGTAGCTGGTAGTGTTCCAGGTAAGGTCTCTTGTGCTTACCCCTTCTTCTGTCACTTCTGCGTGTAAGGCAGGCTGGTTTGGAAAATACGTGGGAACTGGATGCCAGATTTGGGGTCAGAATCTTTCACCAGTGCTCACCAAAACTTAGAGCATGTGGTCAAGCTTGTTTCAGTTCTCAGAACAGCTTTTGATGTGGTAACTGTTGTCAGCAACTCTGCTTCATGTTGTTTGATCTGGCATGCCTCTCAAGTAAATCAGGTGGCTTGGCTACGGTTCAGCTTTTTGCCCCTCTAAGGGAGGGCTTCTAAATCCTGGTTCTAGAAAAAGTGTACATAGACTGCTTTGTTTTTTCAATGCATCAGCAGTTATAACCTAAATAAGTTGTAATTTCTGCTTTTTAGTTATGAGCGTTTGAGAGTTGTGAGGGGAAGACATTGTCCTTTTCAAATGGAAGCTGAAATTTTTCATGTAATCGTTGGTCTTCATTCATTGAGACTTGCTCTAGTAAAACATCAAATGCTGGGAGATTCCTGATAACATTCTTCACACTGACAAAAAGACATCACAAGTATCAGAACTGGCTGTGCTGGGACAGTCCCAGGGGGAATAATGGAAGGAAGCCTTCCGTTGATGTTTCTCCCTGCAGTAATACTTCTGAGAGTTTGTCATCTTGGACCTGCCTTATTAGGACATCAGACCTTGCTTGTTATCTGTCTAGCCTTGTCTGGGGGTCCCCCTAATTTCTCAGGAGGGTAAATGTTAGCCACTCTTCAGAAGTTTGAGTCAGTCTTCTCTATTTGGGGTCAGTACAGCTACAGCCTGTGCATCACTGCAATTGTTGTTCGGCCTCAACATTTGCTACCCATTTCTTGCATTTTGCAAGAAGAATAGTTTCTTAGCCAAGTCACCAGGAGAGGAAAAAACAAGAGGCTGTTTCCCTCATCGTTGTCCAATCCCACTTTGAAAATGTTCACTAGTTGTTCTGTGTTCTGTGACGTGCAGCTGTGTACCTGTGCTCTGGAGTGCCACCTCTCAAGAGCTGAGCTCAGGGCCATGTTCAGCTCGAAAGCTGCAGCTCCCCTCTGTGAGGGAAGGAGGAGGAACAAAACAAGGAAATACTTAAACATGGAGGCCTTTTATCGGCTAGGACTATTATGTAAAATTAATTCAAGTCTGTCTCATAGAAGGTTCATAAGCCAAGTTTCTGAAAATTGATAGCAGTATTTTATTGTCAGAAGGCCTAGCCCTTCTCAGGGACCCAGACTGAGGAGGGTATGTGGGCAGGTTCCAGTAGAGCTTTGTGTAAGTTGCTAATGCTGCTGGCTGTAATTTATTCTTACAATACTGGGAGATAAAGAACTGAATCCAGTAGTGGAAACTATTCAATTGACATGATAAACAAAGATACCTCTTTATTGAATCATTTACAGTGTGTACTCCAGCCACTAGTGATGTTTAGCCTTCTTGCTGCTTTGTGAGGGGTGAAAAAGGAGGGAGGGAGGGCATGGAGGAACACACAAATAAAGCCACATCCTCTGGGGTGAAAAAGGTATCAGTGGTTTTAATATCTGAACGGTTCTTGTATGGTCAGTAGACCGTTACATGAAAAACGACACGACTTTTTGAGTTTCCTAGAGAAGAACGGTCACGTTAAGTTATGTATTTTAGAGCCTAGTTGCATAAAAAACTAGGGAAGTATATAGCAGGATAACCTTGTTTTTAATCTAGCCCTTCTTTATTGTGTAAGAGTCCTTTCTACCTAAAGGACGCAGAAAGAGTGGAGGGTTTCCAGTAGGAAGTAAAATAATGCAATAAACGACTGGTGATGTGTCGTTCACCTCCTCTATGCCGAGCTGCCCCCCTCCGCCCCCAGCAGCGCTTTACCTCCCCCGGGGGCGGCATGCAGCGCCCCCTGCCCGCAGGCCACTGCGGCCTCCCCCGTCAGTGCTGGGACTGTGGCTCCCCGGGGCCCCTCCCCTGCCACCTGGGCCCTTCTTCGGTGTTCTCCCGGCCGGGGCCGCGCCTGGGTTAGCGCCGGGTGCCCGGCACCGCCCGCCCCCGTCAGACCCCACCCTCCTCCTCCCCCCGCCCGCCGCCATGACCGCGCCGCCGCCGCCTGATGACGTCACGACGCCCGCACTGCCCGCCGGGAGCCATGCGGGCGGGCGCTCCACCGCTCCCCCCCACCCCCACCGCGCCTGCGCATCGCCCCTCCGAGCCGCCAGCCAATGAGCGGCGGCGCGGCGGCGGCGGGGCCGTTGGGAGCGGGCGGCGCTGAGGGGCGGTGGCGCGTGCGCAAGGCGGGGCGGGGCGGCGCTGCCCCCTAGCGCCGGGGCGCGGCATGGCGGGCGGCGGGGGGGAGCCCGAGGGCCGGGCGGAGGCCGGGGGGGGCGGCCCCTGCCCCCCCTGCGGGCCCCGCGGGCCGTCCCCGCCGGCCGAGGAGGGCGACACGCGGCAGCGCTACGAGGAGCTCTGCAGCAGCCTCAACATGGACGAGAGAGCCCGCTCCGAGGCCTGGCTCAGCTTCCAGAGCATGAGGCGCAACTACACGCTGGAGGTGGGGGTGTGAGGGGCCTCAGAGGTGTGAGGGGCCTGCGGGAGCCCGGCCGGCCGCGCGGGGCCGCCGCCCGCTGGCAGCCCCCGGCGGGCCGTGACAGGCCCGGCCCCTCCCGCCCCCTGCCCCGTGGCGGGGGGGCCGTGCGGGCGCCCCGCGGGTCGCCGCTTCCCCCGTGCAGGTGCCCGCCGGGCCGCTGCCGGGCTGGGCGGCGTGGGGAAGGGGCTCGTGTCCGCTGAGGGGCGGGGGCGTCCCCGGGAAGGAGCCGCTGCTTGCTTTAGTTTGATGGTAGTTATTACACACGCGTAGTACTGAGTGTTGTTCTAGGAGGGGGGCGACACCAACCGTGCTGCTGGTCTGTGGGTCAGCTCTGAAGTTCATTAACGTAACTGCTAATTGCGTAACTTCTGTTTTGACACCTTCAGCATTATGTGTTCAAAGCACGCTGCGGCGGTGTCAGCTCCGAGACAGGGAACCGACTTCCTCGGTGGTTGGGCACGGTTGGTTCAGGACACGGGTTGTACTTCCCCTTGGCACAGTGGAAAAAGGTTTTCCTTCTCCTGACAGCTTTTAGATCGCCGTGTTTTACTTCACAGGGAAACGATCTGCACTGGCTGGCCTGCGCCCTGTACGTGGCTTGCAGAAAAGCGATTCCAACCATGAGCAGAGGGACGGTTGAGGGAAATTTCGTGTCCTTAACCAGAATTTTGCGCTGCTCGGAGCAAAGGTAATTCTTCTTTTGGCCAGTTTCAAAACAGAAAATCTCAAGGGCTACTTGTCAGTTTGGAAAACTTAGAAACTGTGATGGATGTCATTCTTGCTTCCTGCTCTTACAGATAGAATTTACACAGTGGGAATCTGTGCGCTAGAGCTCATTGCCACACGAGTAGGACAGTTCCATTTTGGTCATTCGTATATCATAAAAACACTGCTTTTCAAAATTAGAGATTAACTTTGTATGCTCAAAAGGGGAAGAAACCAACCCGTGAAGAACAGTTTTTTGAACATTGAACGAAGTGTGAGCTTCCCACAAGAGTGACTGTTTTTATTGCTTGTGACAACGTTAATACCTTTTCGCTTTTTTTTTCTTTTTGTCAAGACTTTCATTTTTCATCTGTTCTTGCTTTATGATGCAAAAGCAATGTCAGGTTCTGACAAACTTTGTTCGAGCGTTTTTGTCTATAGCGTAACGAAAGAGAACTTCCTGAAACAAATGATGTTATTTATCAGCAATGTGGTTGTTTTGTAGCAATTTAGTAGATTAGCAAAAAAAGGATGCTTACGTGATTGTTCGTTATGCACTTTCTGTCTCCTTTACTGTTGGAGCACTATTATTTGTTTAAACAATATAGAAGAGTTGCTTCAAAAGCATTTTTTTCCAAATCAGCCATTCAAGGAACTGAATACGGACAAATAGTTTCTGTGATTTGGACTATGCAAGACTAATAACATTGAAAAAGCATGCTTAGAAAAAGGAGTGAAAATGAATGGAAGCCAAATTTATGAATTGAAATGTACACGTGTAAAAGTGATACGCTGTATTTTTTCCTACTTTGTAGAGCTTTTCAGTGTTCAGTAGAGGTCAGATTTTATTTTATTTCAGTAGATAAATTATTCAGAAAAATGACAGCAGTCTGCTTTTATAGTAAGCTGCCTGCTGGAGCTGATGGTATCTTTGTGAGGAAAAGCCAAGAACCTTGAACGTGTAATTAACAGGGTCATCAGAAGAGGGTATTGCAACGCGCCACGAGCTACCCGAAAGCCTGTCCGTGTGTGTAGGTGAAGGACCGGCTCTGAACACTTTGAACTACAGCTGTCACATTTGCAATGCTGCCATTTTATCAGTAGTTAGGAAAGTAGCAATTGCTCTTTTGTTGTAAATAAATAAAAATGTATGGTATATTTCTGAAAAAAAAAAAAAAAAAAACAATCTCTGAGATCTAACCTGTTCCATATTTTCAGCCTGATTGAGTTTTTTAACAAGATGAAAAAATGGGAAGACATGGCGAATCTACCCCCCCAGTTCAGAGAACGAACCGAGAGACTGGAGAGAAACTTTACAGTTTCTGCAGTAATTTTTAAGAAGTACGAGCCCATTTTTCAGGACATCTTCAGATATCCTCAAGAAGATCAACCTCGTCAACAGAGAGGAAGGAAACAGAGGTACCTTTCTGTAATTTCCAGACTGACTTTAGAGCATCGCTGTCACAACAATATCCTGAAATTTTTTGGCTGTTGTAAATGTGCTTTATCTGTGTTTTCATAGTAGTTCTTTCTGATATCAGAGGTGGTCTGTTTGTCTTTGCTTCCAGAAGTTTTGGAATCTTTTTTTTCCAGCTTGTCAGATCTGACAGGATGCGTGAAGTCCCAAAGCCGTTAAGTTTCTGTGATTTAGGGGTGGGGAAAAAGATGAAAAATGAAAACCAGCCTCTAGGCAAGAGAAGTACTAGTATTTGTAAGGTGGGGAAGGCTGGAAGAATTTGATCATTTTATGGTTTGACAGCCTCAGTAGCTCACAGAACAACTCAGTCTGTTTCACTACACATTAATTCCTGTAGTTTTCTCCATAGAGACAGATCTTCTGCATGTTTTAATTTATAGTGGAAGCTTTGTTTCTTTGTCACTGTTGATACTATAAGAGCTGTAAAATTATGCACGGCTTGTGCTAGATAGACTGTAAATATTAGGAAAAAAAAACATTTCTTTGCTTTCTTCTTTTTTTTCCTTGATGTTTTTTTGTGAGCATAACTTAGTGGTATTTGTAACCAAAATTGAGTATTGAGAAGCATTAAGATGGCACAAAATGTTGAAATTATAATATACTGTGTGTATAATACTACAATTAGAGGAGGAGCCCTGCTAGTTGGTTAGCTTGGATGGTAAGGTGTGAACTAATTCTGAAAATCAAGTCAGATGATACTTCTGATTTTTGCATGAAATACATAATAGTTTTGATATTCCTTATATAACCTAACGTAACCAAATAAATGATTTAAGGCTGACCAGACAACTAGAAAAATGGATAACATGGCGTCACCCTGAATGAATTTGCCTTGCATTCTGTACACCCTGTAGAGTTACATACAAAAATGCTTTACCTAAGTACATAGGTAGCACTTGCGACCAAACAGGATGTTAACATCAACACGCTGTGTAATGTATTCCTCCAAGAACATGTATACGTGGTTATATTGCTCAGAATACTCCTGAAGAAGGCATTTCAGCTCCAGCTCTCAATTCATGTTGGACTGCCATGGTGACATTCAAATCATAGCGTGCAGACTGAGACCGGGGTTCCTGTTGTGTCTGCAGTAAAGCACTGTGCAGCCTTTTCATTACCTCAGTCAGGTTTTTGTGTGTTTTGTTTGGTTTGGGGGGAGAGGTTTTGGCTACTCCATGGTAAAGCCTAATTTTCTTTCAGAATGATTGAATGTTGTGTGGTGTTCTGTCAGTCTGAATTCATTGAGCTTACTTTGCGTCTTCTTGCTTTGTTTTTCCCCAAAAGACGACAACCGTGCACAGTGACTGAAGTGTTCCACTTTTGTTGGGTGCTCTTTGTTCATGCAAAAGGTAAGAGATTTGAACTGGATTAAATACTGCAGACCTGGTTTTGTTAGTCTTTGTCTCATATCAATCCTTAAACGTTGGGCAGTTACAGGCCTTTTGCAGAAGGGATCGTCTTGTTTTAATTTCCCCAGCTGTATGTTTTACTGCTCTTCAGAGGTAAGCTGTATGTTGACGGTAGCTTTTATGTGAAATATCGCTGTGATGTTTCCAATATTTTGGCAATTTAAGCTGTAATTCCAAGGTAAAATTAGCTGAGAGTTTTAGTGAATTCATATTTAGAGATAGTTGTAATTAATATGAGATAGATATATATTCTCTAGGAACAAAGAATAACTTAAATTCCTCATAAGTTTCCAACAATGGTGATAATATTTAATAGATCTTTTTCTGTAACGTAGTAAGAATGTATCATAAAACCCAAGGTGTGATTACTTTCATGCTGTTATCACAGATAGCATTCTAATTCTTTTGATAACCTGCCCCCTCACCCTTTTAAAAAAATGTGCACACAGTCACTATATCAAATAATAATGTGCATTACTAAGTAGGTCTGCATATGTCTTTCTCACAAGGATGACTCTCCCTTGCTTTTTGGACATAACAGTGTATATGTAACTGTCTGGTTGCCTCGAAGACTCAGATTCCTTTGAAATACACAAGGGGAAATCCTCTGTTAATAGGATTCCATAGAAATAGTGCAGTGAAGAGACAGTATATTGCAATGTATGCGTAATTGTTGCAACATATGTATAATCACTGTTGTAAAAGCACCCTTAAAGCTAATATGAATAGCAAAGAATTGCAGCATTTTTTTCTTGATAATGACTGATGGGCCACAAGAGGGAACAGGAGTAAATCCTTTTGCACAAAGGATAGTGAAGCTCCCCAAAATTTTAGCCTTAAATTGTTCAGTCATCACATAATCTATAGTCTTTCTTCATCAAATCTGGTTGTTACGGTGTTTCTGCTTACCTGGGACTTCAGGTATGGCTTGGGTGAAAGTTCCCTGGGAATTCCGTAAAAGTAAGACACTGTTTTGAGGCAGATAAAGACAAAACTTATGCTGATAATTGAAGGAACTTTTGAAGATTCTTATCCATTAAAAATTTCCAGAGTTTTTATATTTTTCAGGACAACTTCTAGAATGCTAGTAGTCTCATTTCTAAAAGGAAAGGGAGAAAAGAAGGACTGTGGGGTTTTTGCTTTGAATTTTAAAGTAAATCAGTTATAAGGTTCGTGCAGCGTGCTGTGATTTCCTTAATTGGTTGCTTTGAGGATAGGACAGAGTAGGTTGTCACAGTATTGAATTATCTGGCACTAATTTTGTCCAGTACAGATTAGCCTTTCCTGCTACACTGTACCACAGAGCAGAAGGTTGTCAGCAAGTTCTTTTTGGAAGAGTTACCAGCAATATCACTGGACCATCACCATCGTCTCTTTGTGCGAAGATCGGGAAGGCTGTGGTATTGCATGGGTGCTGTACCAAACACCTGTGTCTGATGTAGAAGCTGTCTTTTCCAACAGGGTGCAAATTGTATGTTTCAGGGGAAGAGAGATTTCTCCTAAACAAGCATGTTACTTGCATCCTTGAAACACAGTATTATTTTACATCTTTTGTTTGTTTGTTTGTTTGTTTTCCCCTGCACTTCAGAGTAGTGCTCTCAAGCAGTATGAAATGTCTCTTTGCACTCCCCTGAGACCAGAGCAGAGTCACTACCATACCTCTTTCCAGTAGTCAGGACTTCACTTCGTTAGCACACTTGGGCAGCTGAGAGAGTAAGTGGGTCAGTCTGAAATGTCTCAAGTTTTTCTTTTGCTTGCTATGGAAACTCCACTTCTGTGGGTAGAGCGGCAAAAGCGCAAAGGGACTGATACGAGTCTTGTTCTTGCTGGATTCTTGGTTGGTATGTTTGAGTAGCTGCATCGTCAGTTAACTACGAGTTCACTGGTGAGCAGTTTCAGACATGTGAATTAACTTTGTAGACTGCAATACTGTGCTGATAACACAGCCAATTAAGCTGAAAAAAAACCACAAATTTACAGTATTGATGAACTATGAAATTACTAAGTGACTAGTGGTAACTTTATTAAAGTGTGGCAGTACAAAAATGTAAACTAAATGTTTACCATTTGAGGAATTAAATATTCCTGTTAAGTTTTGTTCACTGTGTTTTGAGGGTTGGCAGTAACCCTTATCATGGCAACTGCACATCAGCGGCAAGTTGAGGCTTGTCACCGTGATATTTCTGCACGCCTCAAGATCGGTGGTGCATTCAGTTCCACCAGTGCACAAAGTGCAGGTCTTGCTCGTACCTCTGGTACACGCTGCACGTAAGATACTGACTCTGTTTAGCGATAGTGCTGTTCTTGCCTACTATTTTTAGGAATTTATTTTTAAACTCTATAACTTATTTATTTAAAATGGCAATTCAAAAAAGATCTCTTGTTGCTGCACTGAGATAACTTCTTTATTAGTTCATGCTTGGTTGTTGTTGTGGTTTAACCCGGCCGGCAGCTAAGCACCACACAGCTGTTCAGTCACCTCCCCCCTCCCTCTCTGGGACAGGGGAGAGAAACGGGAAAATGAAGCCTGTGGGTTGAGATAGACACAGTTTATTAAGACAGGAAAATAATAATAATAGTACTACTACTAATAATGTGTACGAAACAAGTGATGCACAATGCAATTGCTCACCACCTGCTGACCGATGCCCAGCCTATCCCCGAGCAGCCGGCCCCCCACCCTGGCTAGCCACCCCTATATATTGTTCAGCATGACGCCAGATGGTATGGAATACCCCTTTGGCCAGTTTGGGTCAGCTGTCCTGGGTCTGTCCCCTCCCAGCTCCTGCTGCACCCCCAGCCTGCTCGCTAGCAGGACAGAGCAAGAAGCTGGAAACTCCTTGGCTTAGCGTAAGCACTGCTCTGCAACAATTAAAACATCAGCATGTTATCAGCGCTCTTCTCATCCTAATCCAAAACATAGCACCCTGCCAGCTACTAGGAGGAAAATTAACTCTGTCCTACCTGAAACCAGGATAGCTGTGAAAGAGAGTGGTAAATTATTATCTGAAATGTCACTGGTTTAACAAATCACTTGTATGAACATACTGGTAATGTAAAATTAGATTTATTTTTGACTGCTGGCAGTAGCTATTGCCACGCTAGACTTTATGCTTATGAAATTGATCCTGTCATAAAAGTTACTTTA
Source organism: Cygnus atratus (assembly GCF_013377495.2). Lineage (NCBI taxonomy): Eukaryota > Metazoa > Chordata > Aves > Anseriformes > Anatidae > Cygnus > Cygnus atratus. The sequence goes on along the minus strand of NC_066373.1, from coordinate 16,392,233 downwards.
AGATACTGATTAACATTTTTCTGTTATATTTAGGAGTTTGATTTCTTTGTTGTGAACTTATTAATGATTTGGAAATAACTCTGATGAAAGTGTACAGATAACACAGATTTCATGTAGACTTAATTATTTTAAATAGTTCCAGTTATCTACATTCAAATTATTTTTAACAAACATAGAATCAGAAAACTGGATATAAATTTGAACAAACCGGTACGTTACTGGTAGAAGAGTAACAACATGTGTAGGAAAATGCTTTAATCATATATACATTTCGATGTGTCCTACATGAGTTTATTGCTATATGGTAGATCTCTTCTGGGAGCTGCCCCTGTTTTTCATTGTGCATTCAGCTAACTGGTTAGGACCTTACCTGAAAAAAAGAGTAAAAGACTTATTAGTATTGAAAAAGTGATAGAAAATCGTGCTGTACATATAAATTCATGGAACTGTGATTTATGATATGAATTAACAGCATAGTTGATTTTACAACTGTTTTTAGCTCTGATCATTCCTCTAAAGGAATATCACAAACCTAAATGAGTTTAGTAAAGAGTTAGGAATCTGAATATAACCTCTGTGAAAGGTGGTAAAAGAATATAAGTATTCTTTTCTACAGAAAGATGATGAACAAAAATTATATTAGAGGTATATAAAAGAAAAGTACATTGTAAACCAGATTAAAGATACACACTTGTAAAGACTTTTGTAAAGCGTAAGAGAAATAAAGTTCAATGTATGTTTGTAATGAGCATGCCCCCAACAGAATTGGATTTGTTTTGAAGAATGGGGGGCTGTTGGGCGGGTGGGGGGCTTGCTGTTCCCAGGACATCTGAACACTTGACTCTATCCTAGCAGGAGTTAAAGTGTTTTGCAACATTCCATAGCAATGCAAAATTGGGGAAAAGGATAGTCTCAGTCAAAACCCATTCTTCCCCTTACACGACTTCAGAACAACATTCCGCCTCAGGGAGATGGAGTAAGACTCTGTTGAAGAAGTAACACTGCCAGGCACTGGGGCTTGTGTTCCCAGAGTCAGGGCAACAAAGTTTTTTCCTTAGGGCATTTCACATTAGTTCATGCTGCTTCGAGTTACTTATGCACTGATTGATCAGGTTACTGTGAAAGAGGGAGCCTGCAGTATGCTTATCAGCATCTCTGTAAGGTTTGTTTTCAAAACAGCACAATGTATTTGAGTTCCTGTATGATTGCTGCTGTTCCTGAAAATGTATTTTATCATTATATTTGCTATATGTTAGTAAGTGTGTGTCCGTTTTACTCCCTGTGTTTCTATCCAGATATTTCGAATCTTAGTCACCCAGATCTGTGCTTCAAAGATTCCATTATTGATTGCAATACAAATCTCAGTAGTTTTTTGTAAAGTAGTTATAAATCTATGCTAATTTTAACTAATCTCATGTGTCTTTCTGAAATTAAAGGTAATTTTCCTATGATCAGTGATGACTTGGTCAATTCCTACCATCTCTTGTTATGTGCTTTGGATCTAGTATACGGAAATGCTCTGCAGTGTCCTAACCGTAAAGAACTCCTGAATCCTAATTTTAAAGGTACGTTGAAAAAAAAAAGTCTTTATCCGAAGTCTGCAGGAATTTCTTAGGCTGCTGAAATGAGTATGAACATACATAGTACAGAATAAATAAAGTAATACTAATTTGAAATATGTGGGAATTATTATTTTCTCTGTCTGGCCACACAGTTATATTCCTACTAATGTCATATGTGATAACAGACTATCAAATTCTGTAAATAGTATATTAAGTCAAGGACTTATATACTCTGGAAATACCACTGAAGGAGTTTCCAATCTAAACACTGCTGTTAATGATGTGTTACCGTCAGTGGAAGGGTTTATAATGACACAGTCCTTGTTGGACACAGTCAGACCAGAGGGCGCCCAGGAGGCAGCTGTTTGGAAAGCTCCACTGCTCAAAAACAAGGCTGGCACCTTGATTGTTTACGTTGAGTGGGCACTGTACAATTAGTTATTCTTTCAAGGGAACTAATTAGTTTACCATTTTAATTTCACACTACCTGAGACCACACAGCACAGAATTTTAGTTTAGTAAGAAGATAGGGTATGAATTTGCAAAATCAAATAATACACTGTTCTTAATTGTAGGTCTACCTGAAGACTTTCACAGTAAGGATTATAAAGTGTCATCTGATCCTCCCTGCATCATTGAAGAACTGTGTTCATTACATTATGGATTAGTTTTAGAAGCAAAAGGCATAAAGGAACATTTTTGGAAGCCATATATTCGGAAACTTTTTGACAAAAAGGTTGGTCAATACATTTCTGATGTAGAACAAAATCTCCTTAGTCATTATCTTCAGGACTTTTTCAAGAACTGAAATGTCCATCCTCTGCTCTTAACTGTCTTACAGCTTTTAAAAGGAAAAGATGAAAATCTGACTGGATTTCTAGATCCTGGAAACTTCGGCGATAGCTTGTGAGTCAACTTTATTTGTGGTTTGGATTGCGTTTTTATCCCCTTGAATTGTAACACAATCGCACTTGCATTACTCTTGTGTATTAACATTAATGCTAGCTAGTTGATTTGCATATTTATTACTGTTTATGTATTACATTGAATTGTGTTTCATTTCCTTTTCTTTGAGGTGGTATGGCCTGAGGCATAAGAGGAATGATTCCTTAGTATAGTGTTACTTTATGTCTGCTTTTATTCTGGTTTCTATGTTTCCTTGATTTTTTTGTACGTAATTGTAAATGTTAGGAAGAAAAAGCTGTGGTGGCACACTGAGTGGGGCTCAAGCCTGAGGGAAAAATCAGGTTTGGTGTTTATTCCTTTTTAAACCTAGAGATGCTATGAGTGGGACTTACTGTTTTCTTTTAAATGGTATGAAAATGGCAACTGCAGTTTATGGTGCTGTGATGAGTAAGGTTGGAGGAGTTTCCAGCCAAACACCAGCTCCCAGTATTATGTTCCTCCCATGGCCATACCAAACGGCAAGCCAGCAGATATAATGGAAAAATAATGTTCTTGCCGCTGTCGTGTTTTAGATATTGTTGGTTTTAAATGGTTAAAATAAGTTCTGAGGTAGACTTCTGACAGGCCAGAAATGTGCTCATTCACTAAACAAGTAAACGAAGCACTAAATAAAGGGGTTTTGTGTCTGTCTTTTCCTCTCTGTTGTAGCAAAGCCATCAACAAGGCTTACGAGGAGTACGTCTTGTCAGTAGGAAATCTGGATGAGCGAATCTTTCTTGGGGAGGATGCAGATGAAGAAATTGGAACTCTCACAAGGTGCTTAAATACAACTTCAGGAGTGGAAACAGCTGAACGAGTACAAGTGAAGCATAATCTGCAGCAACACTTTGACAGGGTGAGTCTGACATGGGCTGTTGCTGTTTTTATGGAGAAGGCATTGAGTTAGTCTGTGTCTGGTTGTAACAGATGCTAAATAATCACCATCTTTATTGGAGAAGCTGTTCCGGCAGTGTAAACAGCATCACTGAGTTACATTTTGCAACTGCTTAGATGTATTGTTTAATTTTGTGGGGGGTTTTGGACAGTATTTCTCCATGCAGAAAGCAGACACATTTATCTGTGATTACAGAACACCAAAATGTTCCTGAAGATGGAAAAAATATCTTAAAGGAGAAGGGATATGAGGCAGGTAGCTGAAGGATGTGAGCTCTATCAGTACAGTTAGATCAGAGGGCACAGAAGGGTAACGCAGGCTGGAGCACAGAAATGTGATCTTTTTCCAGCTTGACGGTTGATGGCTTTCAATGTTCTTGAGGACAAAAATAAAAAAAAAAATACTTTCTGCAACAGAATGGAAGTGCTAATTGTTTCTGCTACATTCAGGAGGACTTTTTTTAATCTAAGAGTCACACTTGCTGACCGGAAACCCTGGCTCGGTACAGTTTTCCTACAAGCTTCAGCTGCCTTTGGTACTCAAAGGATGGGAGGGGACTGCTGACGTTTTTTAGTTAGGCCTCTTTCGTGCTTCACTCCAGTATCTGCATTTCAGTGTGAGGTCATTTCGTCTCTGTTTGTGCATTCGTACACCAGCATTTGATACCAACATCGTGGTGACAGAGATAAAGTCATTGCTGGCGACTTGAGACATAACTCGTTTGGGTTGTTTGATTCCTAGTCTTTTTCCCCAGATATATATTGTAACAAGTTAAAGAATTCTAGAGACGGACACTTCTAGGTTGTAAGCTCTGAATTTTGTAACACTGGACAGTTGTGTGCTTATTTTCCGTCTTTTTAGTCCAAATCCCTTAGGATTACAACCCCGCTTACCGGCCGCAAGTACATTAAAGAGAGCAACCCGTATGTGACACCTGTTTCCATAGCGACATACAGCTTGAGCCGCCTTCACACCATGCTGGCCGGGCTGAAAAATGCCCCCAGTGAAAATCTGGAGCAAATATTCAGGTAAGTTTGATGTTTATATTATATGATGTTTGATAACCAAAAAAAAATGTTTAAAAAGTAGGGTTATAATAACAAATGTTATTGTGAGATAGTGTAATTTAAAATGCAAAATCATGAAAGGTTCTGTAGTAATATAAGAGCCAGAGGGATACTAAGCTTTCAAAACACTCTTTTCTTTATTTCTGTGCCTTTGTCCTTGAGAGATTGACAGCTGTAAGAAAACACAACATTTTAAACCCAACTTTCTGAGCTTCTTGAACAGCAAACTGCTAATAGATTTTCTTCAAGGCTTTTCTTCTTACTTAGCAAACCTCACTACCTAGCAAGTCACTTCATACTGGAGGAATTAAAAATATTTTTTTTCTCCATGCAGATAAACTTTTACCTTAGGTACTATGTATTTTAATCCACTTTTTGTATCACGTGGAAAATGCTGTTTAAGTATTGAACCCTTACAATGAAAACATGTATTTACTACAATACGTACAATAATAATACTATACTGTGGGTGTTTTACAGCTACACACGTGTGTATTTGCAGTCCTGTCTGAGATATTTAAAGCTTCATGCTTTAATCATATTATCCAAATTGTAGATTTTGGTTTTGTTTTGTTTTTTGGTCTTAGTAGGAATAGGACTTTGAAAATGTTTAATTTGTATTTTCAGGGCATGTTCCAGAGATCCTTCTCAATCTATTGCAAGCAGAGTAAAAGAAATGTGTGAACTCTATTGCCAGAGCATGCAGTCTGAAGGAGAATTCAGTAATTTTTCTAAAGGTAGGAAACATTTCAGTTACATAAATAGAGATTAAAGTGCATTTAAAAATGCTGATCTCTTTTAAGTAAACTTTGTGTTTTTATAGAGGCTCTGCTTTAGCACAAGAATATTTTTTCTATTACTTCTGTCTTTTCCTGGTATTCTTAACACATGGCAACATTCAACCCTGTAAAAACTTTCGTAATTAAACTTGGCTTAAATCATTGGAATTTGATGATACTTCCAAGTTCTACAGAAGGGAAAGAAAAAGCCCTCTCAAGGGTAGAATGGCTTGGGTTGGAAGGGACCTTAAAGATCATCTAGTTCCAAGCCCCATTGTGAGAGGGTACTACTTTTCATCTCAAGTCTAAGAATATTGATAGCATGAGTTTTTGTAATAGTAAGGAAAAACCTGACTCATTGCATTTTTCAAAATTCCTACAGCAAATTTGGCTTAAATACAAGTTAGTTCGGTTAGTACAGATATTAATTAAAATCTTGCTAGTATAAACACAAAGTATTTATTTGCAAAGCTGTCAAGATTTGTGAAGTGAGCAAAGATGGATTGTAAATTATGAAGATGCTCTTTGTGTCTGTTCCTGTCAACACAGTTGCTTCAGTGTTTTCTGTTGGATAGGGGCGAGATACCACAGTTAATGTTAAGTTTTTAACATTAGTCAGATTTAGTCCTGCAAGTATTGTAGCCCCTGCCACACAGAAATCCAAGTAAATTATCTTAAGCTAAAACAACTAATGATTTTTGAATTGTATTTCATGATATTTCTATTTAAAATTCCTGCAGATGTGGCCAGTAAGCATTTTCGTCGTGCTGAGGTACTGTACTACAAGGTTTTGGAGTCGGTTATTGAGCAAGAGAGGAGGAGACTGGGAGACACTGACTTATCTGTAAGGAAAACTAATCAAATTGTGCCTCATTTTAAAGTTGGATCTGTAATAAGGAAATCAGTTGTAGAGCATGACAAACTGCTTTTTTAAATGAGGGTAAATTTCTGAAAAGTAGCCTCAAAGTGTACCTTAATTAAAGAAAAACTGTACAAGAAATCATTTGTGTTTGCAAACAAAAAGGATAAATAAAATTTTTAAAGAGTAAAAGATGTCTCATTTTGGATTATGTTCTGTCACCTACAAATGCAGATCTTTTTTTAAACACCTGATACTCTTGCTGCTGAGACAGAACAGAAAGCATTTTACTGTTCTATAGTTACACTGTAAATTAAGCACTACAATGTGCAATTCTTTTGCAGGCAATACTGGAGCAAGATGTGTTTCACCGGTCTCTGCTGGCGTGTTGCCTTGAGATCATTACCTTTACCTATAAGCCACCTGGAAACTTCCCCTTCATCACTGAAATATTTGACATTCCAGTTTATCATTTTTATAAGGTAAAGTGTGTAACAGTTAAGAAATGCTGATCAAGTCATGCATGCTCTTGCCTTGTATTAAGTAATCTCCTTACCTACATGTTAATTTGTACTTTAACTCTTCATTCTCAGTTTTTACCCTTTTTGTGTTGAAAGATATTTTTTTTTTATAGCTGGCTGTCATTCTGGGATGTAGCTTGGGCATTTAAAAATCAAAATAGTGTTTCTCAGTTTAACACAGGAGCAGTGTGCCCAAATAATAACTAACAGAGTATCATTTCATCTTGAACCAGCTAATGAGCTGTTGTAGCAGCTATTCTGAAACAGTGCGTGACATGTTTTATTGTTTGTTTAGAAAAATACCAATACCTATCTTCTGATAAACCAGCAGGACAACAGCTGATTGAACCATAGCGATGCAGCCTGATACTTCTACTAGTCTCTTCCCTGAAAATTAGGAATTAGAGCTTTCTGTAAGAAGAAACACATGAAAACAAGTATATTACACTTATCACTCACTGTTTATTTAGTATTATGTGGAGTTCATAATTCTCTGCTTTACAGGTAATCGAGGTTTTTATTAGAGCAGAAGATGGACTTTGCCGGGAAGTAGTAAAACACCTTAATCATATTGAAGAACAGATCCTGGAAAGCATGGCATGGAAGCAGGAATCCATATTGTGGGACAGAATCAGAGATAATGAAAACAAAGTTCCTAGTTGTGAAGAGGTAGGCACTTCTTTACATTACATAACTTCACATAGTCTTCCTATTCAGACAAGATAAGAGAGAGTGGACACGACAGCCTGTACAATTGCTACACGGGTTTTAAGTTAGAGTAGTTTTTCAATGCTCTTCTTTGTTTCATTTTCTTCTATATACTTTGCCATTCAAATGTTTTAGGTTAGAAGCTTTTAAAAACTTGTTAGGCAGTGAATCTGTGATAGAGACACTTTAATAAAAATACAATTATTTTAGGTAATGCCACCTCAGTATTTTGAGAGATCTGCTGCGAACAGTGTTGTAGGTTCTCCACTGACGCCAAGACGAATAAACGAGGTTCGTGCTGAAAGTGGAGGACTTGGAAAAGGTGAGATTTTTAAAGCATAACACATTTATTGTTCTTAGACCACACCTTTAGTTTACAAACCTAAATGGTGTTACAGAAGGAAGCTACTCTGGCGATGTACAATTAGTTGCGAAACTTGTAAATGGTATTTCTATTGCAACTCATGTAGTTAAGTCCGATGCTTAAGATACATTTGTTATTTCAAATCAAAATAGTGTTTTGTTAGGGTGGTTTCAGGGTTTTGTGTGTATGAACAGTGTGTATGTATGTGTGTGTAGACAAACATGTAAATACATATATTCATATGTACACATAATCAGTAGCCCCTAAACAGTTTGTTTTATTGTTATACCAGAATAGAAGCTCTGCTATATATTTACTTCTGTGAAGCCTCATTTTTTTTCTGGGAAAAAAAATAAAACATAATATGTTAGTTTAGAAAAATATTGAACACTGTCATCTGTAAGAATGATTTGTAAGCGACAAATGTAGACAACTTTTTAAAAATGCTTCCAGAAGAACTTTGGCTGACAAGTTTTGGTTCTTATTAGATTTCTTTCATATATTTGTATAATAAGGGATTATACAAGAATTAAACGTGTGTATATATATATATATATTTAATTATTTTTTTAAAATCCTCAGGCCTCTCATCTTCTCCCACGACTCTGTATGACAGATACAGTTCTCCTACAGCCAATCCCACCAGGAGAAGACTGTTTGTTGATAACGATAATACCTCTGACAACGGAACTCCAGTAAGAGTTTCCCAGCAGCCCGTGGTAAATACGGTGCCTGTGCAGAACATGAATCCCGAAGCAATGTCCGTAACTCCTGTGCCCGGCCAGACGCTGGTCACAGTGGCAACCGCCACCGTAACAGCCAATAACGGGCAAACTGTTACAATACCTGTACAAGGTAAGGGAAAAGCAACAGTAGGATTAGGCTGGTTCCCATCAGAGTATTTGTACGCAGAAGAGTACATTAGGGAGAACAGCATGCCAGTGGCAAAAAAGCAGGTTTAAAAATTAATAATTGGGGAAAAATCATATGCATAGGTGAGCAGAATTTAGAGACAGAACGCTGACAGCACAAAGATCTTCTGACTGCCAACAACTGTTTATTAAACTTAGGTATTTCAATAACCCTTCCTTCCTCAACTGGCAGGGGAAGAAAGTAGCATTATTATTAAAAATCAGTTAAATTCCATTATATTCTTGTCTTCTTATGATAAAAAGTCCAAAGCATTTTGATGAAACAATTTCATATCTATAATGTGCTATATAAGCAACTAATAAAAGAATTACTGAATTATTAAAACAAACAAAATATCATTCATACCACCAAAACTTGCTCTCATTTCAGACTCTTTTTCTTAAATTACAGGTATTGCCAATGAAAATGGGGGAATAACTTTCTTCCCAGTCCAGGTAAATGTAGGAACCCAGCCTCAAGCTGTCTCTGGCTCCATTCAGCCCCTCAGCGCCCAGACTCTTGCTGGTACCCTGAACGCTCAGATGACTGGGGCAACGTTACAGCTACCAGGCCAGGTAACTGTGCAGCAGATCTCTCCTGGAGAGCAAAGACAAACCCAGCAACTTGCCACTGCTGCATCTGTCAGGCCCCGGAAGATGGGCTCGCTTTCACTCTTCTTTAGAAAGGTACTTTTCAGTCTGATTTGCGCTTTTAGTTTGTATTGCGGTAGGTCCTCTATGATTTAAAAATATTTACTTATTTTTAATAATGGTAAGAGAATATTCAGTTTAAAAGTTAATGTATACCTTAAGTCTATTCGGATACATATCTTATGGTATGCAGACCATTTTGCACTGGCAAGGGAGTAGATTAACACTGCTCTAGTTGTGGAGTAGCAGCTAGCAGCTGCTTAAAGGTGTCCATTTTCTTTAAGGCTCTTTAACAGAAAGAAATTCATCTTTGAGATGTTCTTATTTATTCAATACAGTGGTTATGTGGTGCTGTTCCTGCACTGCAAATAATTCCAGAATTTAAGCTTCAAACAAATGCTTTCTTAGCATCAATACCAGTAAACACAAAAGTTAAATTTAGTTATTCTTCTTTTGACTTACCATTTGCACAAGTTCTACAGGCTGTACAAGTCTGAACTGTGCTTTAGCTTGGATGAGAAAAGCAGTATTGATGTGCTCCTAAGCATAGTCTCAATTTCAACAGGTGTATCATTTAGCTAGTGTTCGTCTACGGGATCTCTGTGTCAAACTCGATATATCTGATGAGCTGCGGAAAAAGATCTGGACTTGTTTTGAGTATTCCTTGGTGCACTGCCCTGAAATCATGATGGACAGACACTTGGATCAGCTGCTCATGTGTGCCATCTATGTAATGTCTAAGGTAAGGTGAATAAAAACACCGTTTTTAAGGCTTAATATGCTATGACTACAAATTCCTCAAACAACCACCCCGAAACAAATCATGGGGAAAAAAAAAAAACAGAAACAATTTTAATCTTGTCTGTTTGTCTATCCTTAGGTTACTAAGGATGACAGATCATTTCAGAACATTATGCGCTGCTATCGGACACAACCACAAGCCAAGAGTCATGTAAGTACAGTTAATATTAAATGATGTTATTAAATGATGTGGCTTCTGGTTAATTAAATGCCTTTGGGAATGTAGAGATTTTCAAAGTAAGACTTAATGTTAAATATACGCAGTCTGTGAGCACTCTCCTTAAAGACAGAGTCAAAATCCTGCACTACCAAAAGCTTTTTATGCTAAATTATATCTATAGTTGAAAATATTTTCACTTACAAGCTACAGCACCAGTGCCCAGTGAATAATCATCATTGTAGGAGGCTGTATTTTCCCCTGTAGGAAACAATCTGATACCACAGAGAAGTTTTCTAAAAAGCAGCTCTATCATGCATCCTATTGTTCCCTGACTATGTAACCGCACATTTAATCATACTTCCCGTGTTATGCTCCTGTTTTTCCCTGCAGGTGTATCGGAGCGTCCTGATAAAAGGCAGGAGACGACGACGACAGTCTGGCAGCAGCGATAGTAGCAGCCAGCAGAACTCACCTACAGACAGAAGTAAAGAGAAAAACAAAGAAAAAAGTGAGTGTTTCCAAATTGCATGTGTTTTTAATCCCTCTTCCGAAATATTATGCATGGAGTACAAGTTGGATTTTGTGTCGCCCCACACCAAACAGATCCTTCTTTGGTACACTTGGATACACCTAAGAACATACTCTTAACGAGTTGCTAACTCGAGCTCAATACTACATTTGAAGCAGGACCATTTGAATCACTCACTGCATAGCTTAGCTTCAGTTCACCACAATGGCAGCCTGAACTCTGAATAAGCTGGTACGCCAAGGAACACGTCTTTGTGAATCAGGGAAGACCAGTGCTGGCCCCTGTTCAGCTACTCATTTACTTACAACCATCATGGAGCTGCAGCAGTTTCTTTTAATGTTTTAGCTGAGAAGCAGTAGCTGTCTGGCTTCGTAGCTAAGAACAAACCAGCCGCCCACAGCATCTATTTTAGCAAATCTGTTGTCTCCGAAGTGTAGATGAGTCTTTCCTTGACATTTGAACTAACACATTTTCCTCAAATGACCTTCTGCACAGGAAAGCAAGTAACTAATGCTGTATATTCTTACCACCAGCTACTTAATAGATGACAGTATAAACGTAGATCTTAATGTTTTCTGTCACAGAAAGGTGGCAGGGAGGGGAAAAAAAAGGTACATACTGTTTGCAACTTCCCACATTAAACCAGCAGGAAGTACTACCAAGACATCTATTCCTACCAGTGGCTGACAGAAGACTGACATTCCTTATTTGAAATTGTGCCAGCTGACAACAAGAGCAAGCGACTGTTAAAATTATAGCAAAATTCCTGAGAAATGGAGTTTTAGCTGAGCTTAAAGCCTGTGTCTGTACATATACTCAGCAGGTATATCTTGAACAACATACTGCTTTTGTGTAAGGAAGGATGCTAAGGCAACAAAATCACGATCTCCGCTATCGACACCAAATTCAGGGTCACCGTACTGCAATTTAACAATGTGGAATGCAGCTCTTGTGTGCAGCTGACTGTCTGGGATCGGAATGATTGAAATGCCCAAGGCAGTTGTGACTGAATAAAGCAGAGCTTGCTCTTGTCTCTTCAGCTAGCAGAGACTCCAGCCCCGTGATGCGATCCAGCAGCACCCTGCCTGTACCTCATCCCAACAGCGCTCCCCCTACGCCGACCCGGCTGACTGGTGCCAACAGCGACACTGAGGAGGAAGAGCGAGGGGACCTTATACAATTCTATAACAACATCTATATTGAGCAGATTAAAGAGTTTGCCCTGAAGTATACTTCAAATGGGGTAAGTTAACTCTGCTTTTCATTAGTAAATACATCTTGTTTTGTTGTACATGCAGTAGAATACTCTTAGCTAACCTCATTTTAGGGGAAGCAAATTCAAGGGCTTTTTTTTTTTCTGACAATAATTTCAGTTCAAGGACATACTCTGGTGCTGAAATATTAAGCACTTCTGTTAATTAATCACGTATGAAATACACAACACCAAGCCATGTCATCCACCAGCCTCAGATACGGTTAAAGTAAGTAAAATATTAGTATGGCCTAGAAGTATGACCGAACTTGCCCATGTTCTAAATAGGTAAGGGTATGACCTAAGTTTGGAAAAAAAATCTAAACCATGCTTAAGGTGACCAACTTACAAAAGCCTTACTGTAGGTAGCTTACTGAGATTAGACAGCTCGTATTGAATGCTTTTTCTTTTTCCCTTGAGCAGACCGATTCTCCTCCGCTCTCGCCCTACCCGTTTGTAAGAATCGTCTCCCCTCGCAGAATACAGCTGTCCCACAATCACCCAGTATACATCTCGCCACACAAAAATGAGCCTACTCTCTCTCCTCGAGAGAAAATATTCTATTATTTCAGCAGCAGCCCATCTAAGGTAAGACTAAAGTGTTTTAGTTTGATTTTACAAATCCTTAATTCTACCTTTTCTTTTTGGTAGTGCAACTAGAGAAAGTTGAACAATACAAACAGAAAGATGTGTTGTACAAGGTGTACTTTGTCACCTAACGCTCTCCAAATTGACAGTTCACATATCTAAGAAGCTATAAAGCAATTAGGTGTCCAAGTTACTTCTGTACTTGGAAAAGTTACCCTTTGTAATGGTACACATGGAAGACTCAAGAGGCATGGCCATGGTGCCATTTGCTTTCAGGTAACAGGATGGGTGATTTGGCATGAAGACACTTGACGGAGTAGAACACTAAGTATGGTCATACCCTCTTAACTGCTTAGTAGGGGAAAAATGTCTCGATGTGAAGAGACTTACCAAGTGAATACGAAACAGGCTGCATAAATCCTGTGATATATGGTCACCAAGAATGGAGTAGAAGTCTTCCTCGGGAAGCATCTTCATGCAGGATCGGAACTGCTGCATCTGTGGTGTGAGATAACATGTCATAACTACAGCAGGAAGGCCTTTCACCTCTATGTGCACAGCACCAGAGCACCAAAAAAGCTTGTACAAAAGGCTTGCTTGAGAGAGAGCAATACAGTGGTCAAAAGGGTTACTTTGTTACAGCAAGCACTTTGTATAATTGCCAGAAATAAGGCACATGTGAGATCACAGTAAAGGGATTAAAAAAACTTCACTTTTTTGGTAGCTGCAATAATGAGAGATAATTCTGCCTTTTTTTTTCCTGCTTCTCCCCAGAGGCTAAAGGAAATTAACAGCATGATTAAAACAGGAGAAACTCCAACAAAGAAGAGAGGCATTCTCTTAGAAGATGGTACCGAAGCACCAGCTAAGCGGATCTGTCAGGAAAATCACACCGCTCTGCTAAGACGACTACAGGATGTGGCAAATGACAGGGGGTCTCACTGAGGTCAGTCATCCAGCACGGGAATTCCCTCTCTCCTGCTGCACGGGGCCAGGTAGCTTCATGCATCGCACGGGTTCACCGAGCCTTGCAAACACCAGGCTGTCGTCTTTTGTTGTCTTTCCACCTCATGACTGCCTCCTGCCAGACTGCGCTGAGCCTTTGGACGTGGCAGGAAGCGGCAGGAGGCGTCTCCTACGATGCCTGGGACACTGAGGATGCATTTCAAACTGCAACTCAAACTTGCCCCATCATTAAGCTAATTATAAGGCAAGTGAGCTGTCTTCAGGCTTTGGCTTGAGAAAGCAGTTAAAAAGCTTTTTATTGCTTGGAGGATGCATCCCTAACACAGCTTTCTTACCTTGCAACAGGTATTTAAATCCATTTGCTCTAACCAGTCTACTTACACTGTTTTTGTCAGTGCTTTACCTTTTCAGCTTTGGACAAGGAAGTTATGTATGTATCAGACATGGGAGCACGGTGCCAAGATGCTCATATTCAAGGGGGTCTTTTTTTTTTTTTTATATATAACATTAATGACCTCCACAAAAATAATGACTTAGGTGATTTTCTAGAAAATCTAGTTGTTCCCCTTGGAAAAGGAACCTAGCTTAATTCAGGGCTCAAAACAAAAAAAATTCCTATGTGAATGGATACTTTTACATTCGGGATGTTCTGTGTGCCCCTGAAAACCATCACATTATTTCGCTTTAACGTTTGGGCACCTTGTATAAAAGTAGCTAATTTTGTTATGCATTGTTTTTAGCTGTGCAATGTTTTAAAGTGAACTCTTGTTCAAAAGGTGGCACTTTTGATAGGGCTGTGAAGCATCATTTTTAAGGCAGATTAGTTTTGCTGTATATTTGCAATGGCACTTTCTAAATGTGAATTTTTTTTTTTTAAAGGCTGACTTCAGATATTTTTCTTTATTGAAGCAATTTGACTTTTGTATTTATTTTCAAATTGACATCCTATAGCTCCCCTCTTCAGCAAATGGCATTAAGAATTAATTTTAACTTAATGTGCATGCAGTAATGAATGCAGGAAGCTAGGGATGTTTATGAGCATATAAAATGCCTTGAAAAAAAGCAATGTTTCTGCATATTGTTCTTTTTGAGAGTCAGGAACTGGCCATCTCACTTATTCAGGAGGAAGGTAGCCTCAACCCCTTAAAAACGTATACTTAGCTTTTTGTTGTTTGGTTTTAAAGGACAGAGGGGTTGTGATTTTTTATTTTTATTTTATTTTTTTTTTTTACGGACAAAAATCAGGCTGCCTGGGAGAGAAATCCCTCCCCTACTAACAGGATCAGCAAGCACTGCATATATCAATTAGACCGACTAATTGTTTTCATTTAAAATAATTCTAAAATACCAACCTTGTTGGTATGCTTAAGTCCTTTCCTAATACCTGGCGTGCTATACTATAGCGATTTACTCATTTTCAATGACAACTGGGGGACAGTGTTGCTGTTCAATGTAAAATTTAGCACACACTGATTCTATAAGTTTTTATAATGAAACAAAAACGTGATGTTTTCACTCATTCCTGCTCCTTTGAATAATGGGAAGGTTTAGGACTTACTTTCACTGTAAATTCAATTAAGGTAAAATAGAAGCATCTTTCATTCTTACCTGTGTAACGAAGGCTGAAGTTGAGCAGCTGTGTAGATGTTTCTGTAAAAATATTTATGAAGTTGTCAGACAATTCTTGTTACTTTGTACCATTTACATTACCTTGTATGAAAATATTGCAAGTGTATTTTTCAATAAAGAATTTATAAACTCACAATAATGCTCACGTGAAAAAAGCTTCTTATGTGCAAAGCCAAAAATAGCATGCGTGTATCAAAGGCTACGTTTGACCAGTTGGCGCATAAAGAAAATATCAGAACAGTGACACAGCTGAGAGCTGTAAGGCACATGATGTGCTTCAAGAACTTCAGACAAACACTGCAATTAATGGTTTAAAATAATAAAAAATTGCGCTTACTGGTCACACACAGTGAAAAGGCTTTACCCTTGCCCCAGTTTAGTCACTGTGTTTTGAGTTTCCTCACGTTGCTCTGTTGTAACTTGGTGCCTGCAGGAGGGGAGGACCCGGCCCTGCCTTACCTGGGCGTCACTGCGAGCAGTCGCGGGCTGGTGGTGGCCGCCACATTCCTCTTCCTGGTGGAGGTGGCAGTGGCAGGACAGGGGCTCTGTGCCAGAAGAGGACCCCAGAACGACAGCAAGCTGATGCTGCCTCCTTTCAGGTGCTTGTAACGTAACAGAACACATTTTAGTCCAAGGAAAGCAGAAATATTTTCATAAACACTAGCCTCTGCACTCATACTTGAACTCAGTTAGGGAGATTTGTAATCATGTTGCTAAGAGCTGTTTGGACCAGTAGCAGCCAGATACTATTTTTACAACTACGTACTGGTTTTTCTCTGCATTTAGTTAGTTTTCTTTTTCCATTTCTCTTTCTGAAACATTCTTTACAGAATGCAGAATTGCAAAGATGATACTTAGAAGTGTTTTTCAAAATGCCACTTCAGCAAAGCATTGCAAGGACAACTTTTTTCAGTTAATTTTTCATTAGATGACATACCAGCACTAGGAGCTGTAACAGCTAACTTGTGGAAAAAAGGCTTTTGTATCAGCAGTACTTACTTGCCTACCTTGCTCCTGGAACAGCTCCTTTTCATACGCAAGCTGATTCTAGAAGACCCAGTTATTCTCTCCTCTTTTTCGACTTAAAAAAAAAAAAAAAAAAAAGATTATTCAGATTATTTATTCTAAACTAAAAAAGTTCAGCATTCTTTAAATATAATTGTTTTCACATCAGCAAACTGCTATTAACATGGGTTTCACTGAGAGAAACCCAGTAACAGCCTAGCCACCCAGCCTACAGCTGTCCGTAACAGCTCGAAGATGAAACATGCTCAAACCACCACCATTTTTACTAATTCCTTTCATTATCATTTGTCATTGCTTTTACTAGTCTTTAATTGTTTTCTAAACCCCAGCAACAACTGCACAAATAAAACAATCATAGCCACATCTCCAAATTGCCATTGGGCTATGGATTTGCTCCATATTGATTTACCTCTGCCTCCACCCAACACCATCGGTAGTTCTGGGGATAAAATTACTTTTCTGCTTTATATACCACCATGAATTAAGCTTTGTCTATCCTGCTGCAGCTGAAATAAAAGAGCAGCCCAAAATTAGAAGGGATTAAACTTCTAAGCAAGTCCTTCAATTAAGTGGCTTAGGAAATTTGCAAGTCAGTGATTTATTACAGAGCCTTCTGAATAATATAAGTAGATAAAAACCATCACCTGCCAGTTTAACACTGGTTCTGTCTCCCTGCCTAGCTGGCGCATTATGCTCAGCCAAAATTCCAGGCCCATTTTCTGTTTCACACCAGAGTCTCTGTTCACTGAACCTTTCACATACTGAATTTCAAGTATTTAAATCTCAATGCCTCAGAAAAGCATAAGACGAACAGCATCAAGACAATTAATGCTCACAGTATTTTAGCAGCTTCACTGCAGGCCGGTGCATGGGCTCTCAAAATACTTTCCCCACAAGTTTTCCTTGAAACAAAACCACACCACCACTTTCTGTGCAATACAAGCTCAGCTTTCCGATCAGTTACTCCATTTCTGTCTCCTAGTGCAAGTTCCAACAGACCTGTGACAATTCCAACACACTTGCAATTCCTTAGCCCATCAGAGTCTGAAATACGCAGGCTAGCAGGGGCACTGATGCCACACAGAAGTGACACGGTCAGTGACAGAGCCGTATTTTTCCTTTGCACTGAGTTACAAGGAAGTCCAACATTCCTCTCACAAGTTTTTGCAAGTTCAACACTGCCTTCAAGTCCCCTTTCAGTATGCTGTACCCATTCTAGAGAATCCCTAGCAGAAAAGCTGCAGCCATGCTTCACTGGATAAACATATTTGTTATAAAGGCTAATGACTAGTCACTGCACCAAGCCTGTCTGAATTTAAGAAGAGATTGGACTGTGCACTTAGTCACATGGTCTAAACTTTTGGGCAGACCTGTGCGGTGCCAGGAGTTGGACTTGATGATCCTTATGGGTCCCTTCCAACTCGGGATATTCTATGATTCTATGAATCTATGATTAATGGCACACACAATGAACAGAGCATGGTGTGAAAACGAACAAATGCCTATTTAGTGTTATCAGGTATTTCTACCCTAGAATGCAAGTAACAGCCAGAAAAGCTTATGAAGTATTTTTTTTCCCCCACACAGCAGATCAGCTGCACGGGAATCAAGAGAAAAGTACCACAGCAACAACAAAAAACATTCTCCAAGTATTAAAACAGTTGTCAGGCAGCTGTCAGACAGCTGCGCACTGTGCCATGCGCAGGGCTGGGAGCAGCCCATTCACCAGGCACTGAAGTGCTGGGGAAGGTGCAAGTTGGATGTGAGCTCCTTCCTGCAGCCCCACTTCTAACAATATAAATTGCCAAACACAACGTTAAATAAGAGATACCAGGAAAGACAGAGAAAGGCCCTTCCCCCTGTGCACTGCCTTCAGGTTTGTAAAATTTTAAGTACGAAAAAAAGAAAAAAAAAAAAGCAAAATGTGCCCAACCACCAAAGCAGTCTCTCTCAGAACAAAAGGGACTTTGGACAGTCGCCTTCTTTGACCCCAGTCCACATGTACAACAACTCACAGCAGCTCAGCAGCCTTTCTACTAAAGATTTCAGAAGTACTTGTGGCAACAAATAACTGAAGTCCCACACTACAGTCCCAGCTACAGCTCTGTCCTGTGCCACCTGCAAGCTCTTCCCTGGCAGGAGAGGCAGGCGGCCGAGCAGGAGGCTGACTCCCCCTTACTGCCTCCCACCCTCTCCCAGGAACAGAGCAGCACGTTGGTCACTCACCCTTTTCCGTGAGGGGCGGACGCGGCCTCCAGCCTCTCCAGCGAAGATCCCAGGGAGACAGGAGCAGGGCTGTGCCTGGTGGGGAAGCCAGGAGCCTCCCGGGGCTGCCAGGGGCCAGCCTGGCCCAGGAGACGCCAGGGGTGCCGTCAGTGCACCTGAAGGGGAGTGCTCGCAGGATTTTCAGTATGGTTGGAACACCACTTTCAATGGTTTACAATAACAGAAAACCAAACGCAGAACGCAGTCCATTTAAAGCCAATAAATGTGTGTCAGTTGGCTGTCCTCATTTACATGACCATTTACATAGATCTGCACCTCATGCAAAGAGGCACCAACAGCTTTCAGAGAGCTGCATACAAGTTCAGTTGCACGTACCTTTTTCAGAAGCACCTGGTTGGTAACTCAGGCTTTGAGTTCCTCTTACTTTAACCTCAAATTTGTTTAGCAAAGAGCCACTCTAAATTGTATTTCTCTTCCTACAAGTATCAATGGAAGTACTAAATTTCAGAAAGAACCTAGGCCCTGTAATAGACCCTCTCTATGACGATGGAAATTGAAGGAAGAGCAGCCCCACAGAATGCACCTTTAGATACACTTTGTTGCCTTAAGAGGCCTGCTGTTCTCCACATACCCCCTGTACTCTTCATCTGAACAGGAATTCCAGCACTACTGGCATCACTCCAGGCAGCCCCAGGAAACCACTGCATCCCAAAGGCAGAAACTTTAAAAGGTATAAAGCACCATCATGCATTAAGGCTTCAGCATTACCTGAAGGAGAATAATTACTTAATTCATACAACACTATAGAAACCATGCAAGTCACCCTTATCAGCACATTAAGTTAATCGTTTGGTATATTATAACATATTACTTGTGAGTTCATCGTACCTTTCCTTAAAAGCTATGGATTTGTTCTCAAAAATTAGAAAGCCTGTTATAGGACAAGCGGATTTAGCTTCTGTCAGACAAAAACAACAAAGAAAAACAAAAGCTCGCATCTTATTTATACATGAAGTCACCAGTACTTGTTTCTTGCACTAATGCCACCAGCACAGGTATGAGGAGCCAAAGGAAAAGCAGGCCAACTGTAAAAGGCTGGCATTACAAGTTCTGAAGCTAAAAGAAAATCCTGTTAGACAAGAATAAGACATTTTGCTGGATTATGACGCTAGGAAGACTCTTGTGGAAACAAAAAGACTGTCCTAAGCTCACACCGGCTTTAGAAAGGTTTTCCTAGATGTGGAACCAAACCACATTTAACCCGTCTCTTCAGAACGTAACAGGATGCCTACAAATACTCATGCAGCCAGGTGCTTCCATTCCAGTGCCAGTCTTTGCTAAGTGTCTAGAGTATAGATGAACAGAGGGACAAAAGCAAGATCATAATTTCTTTTTATTTTCTTAAGGTGTCACTATTAACACACATTAGTCGAGCTATCCTAGTAATCCCTACAGTGTAGCCACCTAGGGAATCTAAAATCATCTAAGGTTTTATTAGCTCAAGAGACCACCGTTAAAAGCTTGGATTTTAGTGTTTACGTAATAAAAGTCTACTAAGCCTGACATTCTGCTTTCACCCCGTCAGACTAATGTGTGCTTTAGTGACAACATCCATTTACAAATCAATAATACATCATACACTGAGTATCATCCTCAGCTTTACCTCTGGAAAGTGCTAAATGGAGTCATTGAACCACCTATTTACAATTTCAAATCCTAACATATTTACAATAGAAACCGAAGTATTTAAAACCATTAAATATAGTGTTTAACTCTGCTATATTAGTTTACATGAACACAGCTTACCTCTGGCATCATATTTCCTGCTAATATTTCTGCCAGCAATTTAAGATTTAGAAAAAAAACTGCTATTCCTGGAGGGAAAAAATAAAAGCTTAAAAACCAACCCAAAACCTCCAGGCATTTCAGAGCCCTGAGGAATTACCCACCCTAGACAGTCTTCAGGTAGAAGTACTGCAGTGTTCAGAGATGCTTCCAAACTCCAGGCAAGCCTTTAAAACCTAATGCATATGTAAAACATTGAGTCAGTAATCCATCAAGCAGGTTTACTGGAGTCACTGCTACCGTTCAGCTTTTGCTAATCCATAGTCAAGAAAGAAACTGCTGCTTTGCTGTTTCTCCCTCCATTACATTCCCTCCACCCACAGAAAGTGTTGCGTGCACCACAGTCCAAAAGAGCTAGGTAGGCATTGTCTTCTCTTCTTTGCTGAAAGGCTGAACTGAGCCAGGCTTGACCCATGAGAGGCCAGAAACATGCATGCTTTTGCAGTGCTGATCTTCTGGCTTCTTCTAGGTAGAAGGAAATTAAAGTCAGAATTATTAGGTACCCCAAACTCTCTTACGTCCTCTCCCACCCATTTTAAGTTTGGCAAATACAAGCAGAAAAGAGGTATCGTTTCCTCTCCTCAAAGAGGAACAAAATTAAGTCTATTGCTTTAATTTCTCTGGATGCGCATGGCTTCTGTAGAACTACCCTGACACCACAGGAGAGTTTTAATGTCTTAGTTCACATATTGCTACTCCATTATACTGTAAAGATTAACAGATACTCTTTGGATAGAGCATTTTGATTGGAGACCATAGCCCAGCACCACTGCACTGCTATTTGCCAATTTTTTTGGTTCTACAGAAAGAAGAGTCAATCCAAATCAAAACATGTCAGCCATTAGCTCGACACTAACAGCTCCAGCAGCACAGGAATTACAAGGACAATAACCAAATGAGCCAGGGCTGCAGCAGAAGGGAGAGAGAGAACGCAGGACTTGGGAACTTTCTTTTACAGGGAAGGAAAAGTAGATTCTCAGCTACACTGATGTTTTGGAACAAGTCTCCTAAGCCATGGAAATCAGGCTATTCTTGCTATCAACGAACTACTCCAACACCTAAAGCGCCATACGTGCAATAACTAAAACATTCAGAGTGCATCTCCCTGCCAGTCCAACAAGGCCACCAGCCACCATTTCACAATCCTGAGGCACTGTGAATGGAATGACTTGTCACGCCACTCAGGGCAGACTCAGAACTGCTGTTTGCCAGCTCTCGTTTAGTGCAAAGAATCATTTGAAAGATAAAAATAATAAATTCATTGACGGGGACAGTATGTTTTCAGAGAATATTTTTAAAGCCTTAAGTTGTTCAGAATGAAGGCTTATTCCATTTGGATCTATTTCCAAGAAAGACAAGAAAACCTCTTCTACCCTCTGGTCCTGTGTGCGTTTATATGCTCAAAAGTCATTAGATAGTTATCATCACTACTTCAGCTCCAGCATAGATAAAGGGCCATTGTCTGAGTGTTACTGCCCCTTGACATTACAAATATCAAAGGTATTGCTCAGGTGAAAGCTGTCACAAACCGTAACATTCTTGCTCTATCAGAGTGCTTTGTGATAGAAGCAACTGTAAGCAGCCTTTGACTAGCGGACAGTGCCTTACTAGAAAACAGTAGCATTAGAAACGTTAGCAAGGTACTCTGCTTGTGCTGCTTGAAAGGTTTTCAACCAGAAGAAAGCCTTCAAGTTTTGATTAAATAATTAAACATCTTTCAACAACAGAGAAGAACAAAGGTGGGGATTGTCAGGTTATGCAGCACTACTGACCGTGACAAATGCAGGACAAGCTAAAAAGGCAGTCAGCAAATCTCTCCTTTCTCCTTCTTCCCTCCCCTTCTATCTCCAAACAAAAAATCTGCCAAATTTGCCAACAATTGTACTCAGTCTAACAAAGCTTTCTAGTTGGTTGAACAATTAATTGCTTAACACATTGAAGTTAGAACAGTAACATAACTGCTCAGTTAGGACTCCAGTTCAGTTTCATCACGTCTGCAGATACAGAAAAGGAGTGGGGTAAGGTCTGCCTGGTACGTGCTCATCTCAAAGAGACATGGAACCTTTCTTGCCTTTTCAAGCAACAAGCCCTTTTTATAGTCAGAATCAGGACTTTGCGCATACCTTCAGAGTCAACATCTTCTCTCTGGCTTCATCGTGTACAGCTGGATTCCAAGGAGAAAAACTATGGAGAAAGTATAGTTCTCTCTTACCACACATTTTTGGAAACTAAAGCACAAAGCAGCAGTACAGCAAAACGCAGCAGTTTTCCTTGGTCTAGTTTGCTGAATTTAAAGTCAACTACAAATCTGAGTTTTCAGTGTTAAAACATACACTTCTTAAGAACTTAATTCACAGTGTCATGGATCTTTTCCGCATTAAATACAGTGTCTCATTATTTAAGATTTACTCAATATTACACAGAAGGAAATGAGCACAGGAATAATCAAGGTACTTACAAGCATACAAAACAAAAGGACAGCCTACTTTAATCTATTTGCAGGGAAAGGCTTCAAATAAAAAACGATACCAAAACTTGTTCTCAAAACATTATGACGTGGTGAATTTGCTCATAGTACTTACACAATTGCATAGGGATCCTCTATTTTGGGCTGATCAAATAAGTGACTGCTGCATAGTTTGACGCTGTCCACCACTTTACTTTTGAACAGCTGAATATCTTTTTCATACCTACAACAGAGAAATAAGCGATGTCACTTAGCTGCAAAGAGGCACAGGTTTGCTCTGGAAGCACAGACAGACTTGGCAAAGCCTCAAATTCAGTTTCTACTGCAACTAGCTCCAGAGGTAGAGATCATGATTTGATTGTACAGATCTCGTTTCTACACTTCTACGCAAAAAGTCTCTTAAGAGGCTATATCTATAAACACAGAAGATACTTACAGCACTGCAGCCTCAGGGTTCAGAGGACTAGTTGTGTCAATCTTGTAGAAGACTCTGCGAGCATACATTAGTACTTGCCATATGTGATTATGATTTCGCCTAAAAAGAACAAAACACGGTGAAGAAAGTAAAGAGCCTCTTTCAAGCTACCTATCAAAATGTTACCACTAACCTCCATTTTGCAAACGCTCTTTTCACATCCAGTTCACCAGACATGGGATCTACTAGCGGATGGAAGACAGGCAGATCAAAAACCAAGCGCTGAGTTAGAAAAAAGAAGAATCCTAAGGTTAAAACTATTGGGTGAAGGTTTTTTGGTGGTTGTTTGTTTGTTTTGGTCAGTCAGATGTTGCTTCCAAATACTAAGCAACTGGTACTGGATAACAGGAAAACACCCTGAAGTGATTTATAGCAACTGTGAAACTGTAACCCAACATACCCAGGCTACATGCAGGGTCTTGTCCTCTTTCACGCTCATTACCAAATCAGGAAACTAATCCTGTGTGCCAACACAGGTAATATCAGATAAGATCAGATTAAAGCCAAAAACAACCCTCAGCTATTTGCGACTGAAAGCTTTTTAAATACTTGAGCTACAAGCAATTTTTTTTTTATCCTACATATTTTTAAGTAAACTGTGATGACACCATGGTGTCTTCAGCTCTGCACAGTTAGTTTCCTCTGGCATTTGTGTGCTGCTCCAAAAGAAAAATATTTTAACACGGTTTGAAAGCTCCATGCTAGTAAAATAATTATGGATATACGAGAGGCTTATGAGTTTCTTTAAAATCTTTTCAAGATACTGATTCCTACTAATTCTGTCCTTTTAAAGGTGATAGCTTCACACAAAACTTGACACCAAGCAGACAGCTTCCTGACATAGCAACTCCTTCTCAGCTACAGCAGCTCCATACACCCACCCCCAATCTTCCTGTTAAAGAAATCTGGCCAAGAGGGCTGGAAAAGAGTCAGATTGCCACATGTGCGTTTTTGTTTTGATGGGGATTTTTTTGTTTGTTTTTTTAAACAGGAATGTAAAAACTTGTATTCTTTTCCCTAGAGGGGAAAAAGAAAAAGTGACACCAGCCTATCTATTCCCTTTCCCTCTATTATACCAACTTTCAACTCAAGTTCTTAGTTCTTTGTTTCAATGCATTTTAAAACAGACACAGGCAAGAAATCCTGCAGTGCTGTGGCAAGCACAGCACAAGTGCCTGCATTTTATGTTCCATTATAGTGTCCATAGCCTAAGTGCTTCAGATCAAGTGTTGTGGTAAAGAACTGGTTGATTACTTGAATACTCTAATTAATCTAACCTCATAGAATTCACTCTACACCAGTCTCAGTAATCAGAGCAACAACTTCCTTCCACAGACATTAGGAAATATGTACAAGATGGCTCACAAACATGCCCAGCCAACTGAACAAAACTAGAACAAAACTAGTTCAATGAAATGAGAAGCTAACTGGTGTATTAGCTTTAACAGGAAGCCATACTTAGAGCACCAGAAAACCTCAAAACACACACAACCATGTCCACTTACCGGGCAGTCTCCATCTGGGTAGTTATCAGGAATATAGACAGTAAATTTAAACACACCATCCTGGTAGAGCCCATGTCTTATGAATATTACTCCAAACCACACTGCAAGTGAGAAAGTTTTCTTGAGAAATTGGAAGAATTTAAAAACAAGTATGTATTAAAATTTTAAAAGTTAAGTTTAAACTTACTTAATGCTGATCTGTAAGATGGCTGCACGTAGACACCTGG
The DNA here is from genome assembly GCF_013377495.2 of Cygnus atratus. Classification (NCBI taxonomy): domain Eukaryota; kingdom Metazoa; phylum Chordata; class Aves; order Anseriformes; family Anatidae; genus Cygnus; species Cygnus atratus. The sequence continues at coordinate 16,367,275 of NC_066373.1, read as the reverse complement.
CAATTTCTGCTTAACAACCAAGGTACTGCAATTAGAATCAGTATTTAGAATAGCTCCACAACTACATTAAACCTACAGCAAGCTGGCAGCAGTAAAGCCAGAACGTACGGCCAGTAGTTTAACAGGAGACTTCTTCCACAAACTTATACTCAATTCCCAAGGGCAGATTGCTCAGGGAAGGAGGCGGCAGATAACTAGCAAAACCATATACTTTCACTCTGCTTTTCCTAGCTCTCCACTTAAGAAGCTACAAAGAGGAAATATTATTTCTCCTGAGAAAACCGTAAGCAGAGAAATAGAAATAACTTCCCCAGAAGATGCATTTAATGCTTGTCAGCACTGTGTGATTTCCACTTTTCTACTGAATTCCCAGTTTCAAAGTAAAGAGTAAAAAAAGGAATGCAATTAAATCTTTTTGAACATAGGCTTGCATTCAATTCCAGTTAATGCTGAAAGTTTACCAAACCTTTAATTTTAAACAATTTTTCAGTTTTAGATAAGACTATGCTGCAGGTCAACGAGGAATCCTACTGGCAAGTGACCAAACAAAGTAACAGAGAACAGAAAGGACAGGCTGGGTATATTAGAAATCTAGGTCAAGTGATTACAGCATCTCATTAACAATAGGAACCAACACATTTTTCTAAATTTGCACTTATTTGGTAATTCATTTCTTGTAAAGATGATCAAATCATCTTCAGTTACTTCAGTCATCAATGACCCTTGAATTAAGAAAACGTTTTCTCCCTCTTTCCTTTATCCTTTAGGAAGCTCCATTTGATAAATGACAGTACTGCGGAGGAAAAGTGTGCTACTTTTACTATTTTTCAAATTAATGAACACAAGAACTTCCTTCTAAGTCCAATCAGCTACAATTGTAAGGTATGCGGATTCTACTGAATACCGTAAATGATAAGCTGAAATACTCACTTCATATATTTTCCAGTTAGATAGCAATATAGGCCCATTAAATTAAACTCAGCATGCTTGCGCTAGTAAACAATAATCTTAAAGAAAAGCATTAACACATCTCTCTGCTATTTCCATACTGTACGTGAATTTGTTAAACAAGAGGAATACAAAGTATTCTTGCATGCTGCAGAAGAAAGACATTTTTCTTGAATTAAAAAGTCAGAATCAGTCACCTGAACAACACATTTTACGTTTAGAGAGTTCTCACTTTCAACTTAATGGTTAAATGCAAGATCTGAAGCTCAGTATTGCATCAGGACTCCAGGGATTTCGTTCCAAAAGGCACTGCATACTTGAGAATCCAATACGTCTACTACTGACAAAGTCTCTCCAGCTTTATGGCATAAAACAGTCTAAGTAACTTCATATAACTGGTAAGTTTTGCAGACACACAGATTTGTGTGCTCCCACAGCACTCTGCACATCACTAGACTAGATCAAATGCAACTGATCAAACTGATCCAACAAAAACTCTTTAAATTGCAGTGACTCCTCCCTCTCAAGCACCACTAAAGACAGGAAGACACACAGCCCTCCTAATATCCATTTAATAAGCACTTTCAAGTGTCCCACATCCTAAGTCCATTATACAATGCCCTACCTTCATAACCATCTTCCTACTGAAACAATCAATAAAACAGAAGCCAGCAGATGTTAAAAAATTAGGTATTTCTGACCAAAACACTATGAGGATAAGTGGTCAGGTAGACCAGTTTTGGTAGACTAAAAATGTTTTTACTTGAAGACTGAGAAATACAAAAATTCAGAAAATCACATCTAAACACAGCCCTTACAATTTCCTCCCTTCTCCTCTGCCACCTCAAGAGGCGGAGGTTGCTGCTCCAGAAGAAGAATTTAGTGTAGCACAGAGTTTTACTGCATTCTTTAGGGACTGCGGCAGAGACACCACACAAGCACTAGATCCCTACCAGTTATTTTTTCACTGGAGCATATACCCAGTAACCTATAAGAGAAAAAAAAATAGTGAAAACCCACAATTCTGCTAGGAGGGAATACTCCAAATAAAAAGGCCCATAAGAAGCATGTGTTCCATTTGTCGACTGGGACGATGCGGCAGGGGAGGCAGGCTTGGTTATTGGCACAGCGTTCTTTGGAATAGAAGGTAACTGTTTCTTTGTAGAGGTTCGTGGAGGACTGGTTCTCAGCTCTCCAGTCAAAGTTTTCTCTTCAGCTTCAGGTCTCTGTTAGATTAAAACAGAACCACGACATTAGAGGTTGGAATTCAAAGTATTTAACATAGGAACATATTTTAACACAGGCTTAAACTTGCCCTTAGTAATTACAAGTTTGGCCAATGAAACTCGTCTTGGGTTTTGATGTTCTGGTTTTTTTTGGAGCGATCTTCTCGGGTTTTGTTTTGTTTTTACATAAACTTCTATTCAATCAAACCTAGCCTACAAGTGCAAAAGCAATCAAGGCTAGATTGGAAATCTGCAGATTAGGACACAGAGGTTTGTACTTATTTAGAAACTAAAACCAGGTAATATATACCATCAGCTTAAAGTCAGGCTATTTCCAGCACATAGCGCATCAAGGTAAGGCACTTCCACTAACGCACATCCTCACGTTCTAGACTTCAAAGAGTCTCTGAGAAGTACCGTAGTAAATCTGAGAAGAAATCAAAACTTTCTACAGAAAACTTAGCACAGGTGGGAAGTGAAATATGTGAAGACAAACATCCCACTTGGCACTGATCACACAGCCTGTTCCCGCTGTGGGAGAATCACTGGTTGACAGTGACATCGAGCCCATGTTAAATAATTTTGCTCTAACAACCTTTTTATGCCTCTGTTGTTTCACATATATACACACACAGATTGTTCTACTTAGTGGGTCACTGCTACGCTGCTAGAGATCACTGTTAGGTACAGACCTCAAAATCATTCCGCAAGCTGCCAGGACAAACCTGCAGGTTACAGACCTGTGACTAGGCTGTGCTGATTACAGGCACGATTTAGGGGATAGCGTTTTGAAATGCTTGAGACTTGGACTAGTAGCAATACCTATGCCTTGAGCACCATCAACCAAGTTATAGAATTTTCTCTAGTAATGGAAACCTGAGAAGTAAATAAACTTAGAAGTGCTGTGCTTTTAGACACAGTCTCATGTAGCAAGTAACAGCATTAGATATGCAGTTTTGTCAGTACCCGCTGCACATGCAATACCTGTCTAAAGTCTACTTAAGACAGTAAAAAATGTCATAAGCAGCAAGACCTTCAACTATTTGCACACATTTGTCTTTCCTACTTGAAAATGCTTCAGATAAGACGAGTCATTGCAGTGAGTTCTGGAGAAGACTCCGTTCACAGGCACATTCCAATTACTGCAAGTCACAGCCAGCTGACCCTTTTATTGAAGGCGATCCCAGCCCTGAGGATTTAACACCTTAGAGCACCCACTCATTATATCTACCTTGCGCACAGAACTTGTAGACATACTCCAGAAAGGGTTCATAACGTGTATTCCAAATAAAGGACTGCAATTTTTCAATGTCTTCGGTTTCGTCAGGCTTCTCTGGTTTATACCCTAAAAATACACAGAATGAGTGTGCATCCTTACAGATAAACAGGACTCAATATATAAATAGGATTCAGATCTAATTTTGCATCCAGCTTTATATTCCTGTAAAAGAAGAGACCTTCTTGTAGTTAAGATCAACAGTAGCTAAAATTGCCAGAGCTCTATTATTTATTAGACTCCAGGACAATACTATAGCTGCCTACAAAATATTTTTGCACTTGAATGCCTCCCTTCTTTCTGCTAAAACAATATTCTGAGAAAGACTCTTCATTATATTCTTTGTCTTGCCAACTGCCAAAAAGACCACTATCGGCTCAGCACAGTCAATAAAGATCCTCTAAACACACAAATGCTAAAAGTTATCACTTCAGCGTTCACATCCAGCATCGGACAGCTCTACAATAGCACACTCTCGCACCATGGCCAAGGGCTGTCCCTTGCATACACTGCACACTCTGCAGGTTTCGGAGGCACTCCAGCTTGAAAAATCACTGCCATTCCCAGGGCACGAGATGATCCTCCCATTGAGCCTGCATTACGTATGTGTCATTCTGCTTTCATCTGCATTGGTGCCCTGCCAGGAACAGACAAAGCCACAGAACACAGAAGATTTTCTGTAGCTATTTAATGGGCTCATTATGAGCGCTAAGCTTAATGCTCATTAGATCAGCAGTTCAATTACAAGGACTTCAGCAGTATTTGGAGTTTCGGTGTTTTGTCTACTGTTCAAGCCATTCGCACAGCTCCCCTTTGGGTATAAACTCCAGAAGTCTTTTTTTTTTTTTTTCCCCCCTCTTAAAAAAAAAGTCTTGTTATTGTTTGTGCAAGAGCTCTCTCGCCTACACCACCTTGTCTGGCACTGCCTGTTTCCTCTACTCCTTTTTTTTTTTTTTTTTTTTTTAAAACTCCAGTCCTCCTGGTTTCCAATATTCCACCTCCCACCCCACCCTTTCTCACTACAGTAAGTTTTGAGACAGCACACTTTGCTTGATTTCTTTAATATGGAATCATAAAAACACTGACCAAGACAATTCAGAGGATGGGAGAGATAAAGACAGGACAGCACAAGTTATATTGTGGTCAACACCAAGTGTTTTCTACAGCAAACAAGTCACCACCACCTGTTCACACACTGCTTTGAACAGTTTATAGAGAAAATGATAACATTAAGATCCAAACTCTTCCTACGACAATCAAAGCTAATCTTGTTAAAAGAAAAAAAGAATTAAGCCAGACTATTTATCAGAAAAAAATATCCTAGAAGTGCAAATGTTTAAAAGAAACTCCAATATCAAATTGCAGTTATCTAACTACAGCCATCTAGATACACAGCAGCCCAGCATTAAAAAAATGCAAGCACCATTCAGGAAAGTGATAAAAATTAATTCAGTCTCCCAGCCCCAAACCATCTCAGGCAAACATTCCAGGACACAATTTCTCCAGATATTTTTCCTCTTCAGTGGCCAGAGAGCCGCATTGCTCTGAGCCAGCAAAAACAGAGGGGCAGAGCAGGTGCACACTCTTGGACAGCAGTGGGACAGCAAATGTCTTCACCTTTCCCCACCCCCTGTCTGGAAGGCAGAGCCCTGCCGGAGGGACATGCCACAGGCCCTTCCTCTTACCCAAAACCCAGCCAGACTACAAGAGCGAGATGCTTGGCTACCAGAAGACAAGACATTTCCTCAGGGACCTTCAGTGTGACCCGAGGGTGGAGGAACTGACGCCAGAGCGCCCGAGCACTCGGCTTTGACAAGAGCAAACTGCTGGGAGCTGTGGTGCAGGTCTGAAAACAATTAGCTGGAACCTGGAGTGATTACTTTATGGGTTTGGGGTTTCTTTTCTTTATGGGTTTGTTGTTTTTTTTTTTTTTTTCCCCTTTGAGGACTAACATAAACTGTACTATTCCAGAACTAGAGCTGAGACACATGAGCTGAACAGGACACGGAACGAGGTATGTACATAAAGAACAGCCCAACCTACTACCAGCAAGACAGGAACTGATCTAGAAGCGTGATAACTGCTGCTAGATGGAGTTCAGTCACCGACTCCACCTTTCAGAAAGCAGCCATACGTGCTCAGTACGCTCACAGCTTCGCTGAAACGCTTTGCATTATAGAGATGCCTATTTACAAGCTATTAAGAACCAGTTTCATCTCCAAATAAAGCATTACTTTAGCCCTAGTTAGAATACAGAATAACTTCCAGAGATGATCCAGCACAGAGATCCTTTAGCCAGCTGTGCCCCAGTAATAAGCGATACACAGCGTTTCCCTTAACATGTTAAATTGCCCTCATGCCTCACCTGTTAAGATCCTATGTATGATGGAGAATTGGTGGCCTTGGAGTGCCAGCCTCCCACACAGTCACTGAAAAAGCCTTTCAAGGTGTTTCAAAGTTGGTTTCTTTTGAATCATGCTCACTCTTTCTAGCTATGCTATACAGGAGCTGAGCATGGTATCAGCACAAGAAACCTGGCCTGTAACTGCTTATGCTCTCTAGGTCCTGCACCTAAAAATTTACTACCCTAGATTAATCACAAATCATTACAAATAAAAATTAAAACAATGACTATCGGCATGTTTCAGTTGGACTGGTGATCTTACTTCCCACCATGGAGAAGGTTTACAGCTGCCACAGGAGTGAAATCCCAACATCATTCAGAGATGGTTCTAGACAGTTTAGTCATTCAGTGTCACTCTGGCTACAGCGCCTTCCACGAGGGTACCTGCTGCTAAGGCACTCTGTGGGGCTGCCCCTACCGACAGCACCAGCCTCCCAGCAGAGCCCAATGCACTGGTTTTCCTCATTTTATGAGGAAGGAATAAACACCTTCAGAATCATCACCCAGGCTCCTCTCACGTCATCACCACTTACATTGCCTCATCCAAAGAGAGGCTCAGCGGTGTGCTGCTCAGCAATACCTTCTGCTGATTTCTGCTGCTTCAGGAGCCGAGCATGACAGCTACACTCCTGAGCTGCCCTCCTCACCCGGGCCTTTTATCAACACGTATCTTTTTCTCTAGTATTTTCCTTCTGGTAAAACAATATTAAAAAAATAAAGAAGGTGAAGAAATGCTATTTCAAATGCTGCTTCTTGGTAAGGCTTTCTGACTTTTATAGAAAGCACTTGCACTGTGGAAGTCCTCCTGTAGCTGGCCCAAGCCACCCGCCGCCACAAGGACAACCCTATGCTGATGTCCCCCAGCACCATACGGGGTCACCGTGCGTGAGGGCAGGCAGAGCGCAGCTTGCATGAAACTTTGTCAGTATTATAAAATAGCTCAAGAACAATAAGGGAACAAAAAGCACAGTTTTAGGCGCTTGGCTTTTGCACATTTTCCTTTGCTGCACTGGATAGTTGTTAAGGACTCCTGCCATTGCTTATGCCTGTTGGACCATGTGTCGTGTTCTCTGCCCAACATCAGCGGGGTCATTAGATCACAGAGCCGTTAGGGTTGGAGAGGCCCTCTGAGATCACCTGGCCCAACCACCCCCCACCACCAATGTCACCACCAAACCATGTCCGTGAGCACCAGGCCCAACCTCTCCTTGAACACCCCCGGGGACGGTGCCGCCACCACCTCCCTGGACAACCCATCCCAACGCCTGACTGCTCTTTCTGAGCAGAAACGTCTCCTCATTTCCAACCTGAGCCTCCCCTGGCACAACTTGAGGCCATTCCCTCTGGTCCTATCACTGCTTATCTGTGAGAAGAGGCTGACCCCCAGCTCCCCACAGCTCCCCGTCAGGCAGCAGCAGAGAGCGGTGAGGTCTGCCCCGAGCCCCCCCGTCCCCAGGCCGCCCCCGGTCCCTCGGCCCGGTTCCCTCCGGCTCCTCACAGGCCCCGCGCCAGGCGGACGCCCCAGGGCGTTGCAGCAGCCCCGCGGAGCTCGCCCTGCCCGCCGGGGCTCTCTCGCCGCCCCCCGCGCAGCACAGAGCCCCGAGGGGACTCGCACCACGGCCACACGCGCACCGTGCCGCACTCACGCCGTGAGGCAGTCACCGCCCCTCAGAGCCCCCCCGCCCACAGCGCTGAGGCCGCGCGGAGCCCCGGCCCCGCTCGCCACCCCCCCCCCCCCCCCGCGGCAAAAACGGGCTGAAGAAGAGGGAAATCGGTTAAAAGCCGCGCGCCCCGCCGGGCCCTCACCGCGCTCCGGCCGCGCCGCTCCCCGCCGCCCAGGCCCCGCCGCCACCGCCCCCCTTTAAGCCCGCCCCTCGGCCTCGCGCAGCCGGGCCCGGCCCCGCGGTCGGCCAATCGCCGGCCCCCGACACTGTGTCGTCACCGCGGGGCGGGGAGAAGCGGGGGAAGGCGGCCAACGGGGGCCGCCGGGCGCTGCGTGAGGTAATGAGGGCGACTTCGCTCCCGGCAGCGGGTGGGGACGGAGGGTGCGGCGATATACGCCCTCGCGAAGGGGATCGGTCCGAGCGGCTGTCCGTCTAGGGCGGGCGGGCCAATGGGACAGGGGTGACGCACCTGTCAGTCCCCAGGAAGAGAGAGGCGGGGCCGGGTTGAGAAACGGGAACCTCTCCCATTGGGCGGCGGGGCGGAGCGGGGAGAGATGCGATTGGCGGGCGCGGGGCGGCGGGGGGCGGGCCTGGCTGAGGGGCTGTGCGAGCCCCAAAATGGCGGCTGGGGACGGGCGGGGGGCGGGGCCGGCTCTTCACAGAGGCGCTGTGAGGGGGCCGAGCACAGCTGGCTGTCCAGCCGCGGTGTAATAAAGTTTATTCCCTCCTGTGCTTCTGAAACCCAGAGCTCATCCAAACACATGTCCTCAGAGGAGCTTGACACCTCCAGAAAACTAAGTGAATACGTAACATATGCACTGCTAAGTCACTAACACCAGAACAGTGTTAAACAACATTGCACGACATCAAATACTTCAAATAAACTTAGGAAGACTGAATTGGTCCTGCGAGCTGAGCTAAAATACACAAGCCTCAAAAATTACATGGGGGACTGGATTCCCTTCTTAGTCACACCAGATCTGTATGAATTCTAAAGAAAATCTTAACTGATTTTCATACTATATCAGTATTTTAACTGATACAAGTGACTAGGCTAAAATGCTATCAGTATATTGCTTACCTTAGAAAAAAGTTTCTTTTTCTAGGGGTTAGTGCCTGTTGAAAATAAGTTTAATAAAAGTCCTATTGCTTTTTTCTTTGTATCCAAAGGTAGAAAAAATCATCTCAGAAAACAATTTTTTTTCCATTTTCATATCTCATTATCTATTCAAGGAAACATATACACATTTTTTAGGTATGATGTGCAAAATCTTGAAGGTTTGTTGGATCAGCTTGAAATAGTATTAGAGGTCCATTATTGTGTAAGCACACCAAGAATGTCTTGGAAAATGACAAATATAAGAGACAGACTGTCATTTGAAATTTATCAGCTTCGATTTTAAATCTCTCAGGAGACCAAAGAGAGAAGCTGTAAAATACAGAGAACCAAATTATTATACATTCATATTAAAATCCATTTTTTTCTAGGCATACTTGCATATCTGTTTCACCCAGAAAGCTAAATGCAGTAAGGAATTTAATTTAAAACAATGTCTTCAGGCTATCATAGGAAAAAGGTGTTGGCCAAGATTTTCCACAATACATAGAATCATACCCCAAAACCATATATCCTCATAACCCCAAACCTAAATTTGCCAAGCACATACCTGTTTTTCTGCTGATGAAGGGGGGGGGGCCATGATGGCTGCATCGTTTAAGGCATATTCAATATTATGTTTAATTGTCCAGCGTGCAAAGACCCTGATAGTTCTGCCTGGGCCAGAATTTCACCTAGTGGTGGCAGCAGTTTTTAGAAATAAACTAAATGGAAGAGACACGAAGGAAGTTTAATGTATTTAATTAGCTGGAGGGAGTGCTTAGCACCACTAGGTGGTGTTCTGCAGCTGTTGTAGTCGCATATGGTGGTCCATAGAGAGCTGAAGGATGAAAATACGTTATTGACTGAAACCCTGTATATGCTGTATGACAAGAAGTGATCAGGGCTTGTGCTGCCAGGTGCAGATAAATACGCATGCTCCTCTCCCACTGACATCCCCAGCAGTTCTATGGGGATACTGACAAAAGAACTTTGAAAAAATACCATATATAGTTACACAAAACATCACCTTACTTGATAGCTATCAGTATTAACATGACTTTTTTTCCCCTCCAAAACAGAAGGTGAAAGAACGTATTTTCTCTTTTTCAAAGCTAACAAGCAGAATTATAATCACTGTTAAAAACTCAAAGCCTTGAACATCTTTTCAAATGCAATTAATTCCTTTGTGATTTAGATACTACAAGAAACACTATCATCACTTTATAGAACAATATGATTACAAATGAAAACAGTCAAGTAGTTAGGAGAAACTATCAGGCTCCTAAAATATGATGGTAAATATACGAGAATACTTAAAACCGGTATTTTCATTTTAAAGACATTTACAAAGAAATCAGTGGGTAAGAGCTTATTTCACAATGCACAGTGGTGGTTTTCTACGGGGAGGAATACATCATGCCACAGTTCTCTCATCATTCTGAAGGGCAAACAAGATCTAGGTAAACTGGAACCGATATGTGCAGGTAAGGCTAGAGCTATTGAACGCCTCTGCCCTTCTTGCTAGGTAATGACAGGTATCTCATAGAACCACAGAATGGTTTGGGTTGGAAGGGATCCGTAAGGATCTCCTAGTTTTAACTCCCTTGCCATGGGCAGGGACACCTTCCACTAGACCAGCTTGCAGAAAGTTATTTGATTTGTGAATGTCTTCCCAAAACTTATTACCCAGAATAGTAGTTCCCATACAGGCCTTCGTAACTTGACAGAAAATGCTATCCAGATCCATAATTCTCATAACATGCCCTGGGTTTGGGGTCTCTTGAGCTGGTTTGGCATACTGCTCCATACAGATTTCAAAGCGCATAGCATTTCTTTCAGTTCCATTTAGATTTATTTTAGTGCAGGACAAGCCTGGTAACAAAGTATAACAAAGGAAACATCAAATTAGTAAAGATTAATTAGAAGTAAAGGCTCTTAGGGACAAAATTGGAAACAACAAGTCAAATACAACCCGCTCCTAGCTTACACTTCATGTGGTATTTCTCTGGTCAATTCAGCTCTTCTGCCTCTAAGGTGGGTCAGTGCTGGGATCCAGTGTTCAGAGGCATCAGAAAGCCCACAGCATCATCTAATGATACAGTGCCCATTCATCCCTTGCCTCCTCACTAACCTTACTCCTGGCATGTGTCATCAAAACCATCCTTCTTATTTTCATATATTTTCATAGGGTTGAGATAAAGACTGTCTAATAGGACAGAAAAGGAAGGGGAAATAATAACGATTATTCTCATCCTAAATCCAAAAGGCAGCACCATACCAGCCACTAGGAAGAAAATCAACTCCATCCCAGCCGAAACCAGAACAACAGTATATTTATTTTCCTTGGGGAAGAGATAAGAAGAAACAGCCCAAACTGCATCATCAAAATCTGTTATTTAGTTCTTAGGGTCTCTGCTCTGTCAGCAATGCTGTAAAACTTCAACTACAAACTCACTTCTTTAACAGAGGATCAGAAATATTAAATATATTTATTCCCTATAGGAAGCCTTTCATCTTAGTAGATTCACTTCATATAAAAAGTACATATGTATATAATATTCCGACACTTTTATATTTGCATGGCTGCTGATATATTCAACTACGTGAGAGCTTGGCTGTTCCTGAACAGCAGAAGCTAACAATGACTAACTAAGGATCACACCACAGCCTTCAAACTATGCTTTCTTCAATATGTCTCATCATGGACATTCATACCTAAATTTGTCTGCTGATTAATTGAAATTCCTCATTTTAGATTTTCACAACCATTTTTTGATGGTTTTGAATAAGGTGTTAATTAGACTTACAGCTGTAATTATTATTTCCTTACCGATAAGGGTTTCGTTTGTTTGTTTGTTTTAAATACCTTCCTTTCATGGAATATGTTTTACATGATTATGAATCAAAACACTTTCAAGCAAATATGCATGTAAATTCACTCTCAGGAATAACTAAGGATTACAGAGTAATCAGATTAAAGAATCTTTTTGAAAAATCAGTTTTGCAGAGAATAGTCATTAGAGCGCATCTGTATGAGACAACCGTGGCAAATCAGTGAACACAGCCCACGTAAACAACCTTTGATCAGCACTTTCCACAATATCATTATGAACTCCAGTTTCTGCTTTAACAGTATGATATGGTGAGTGAAAAGCAGACCAAAACCAATTCATAACTGTGATTTTCCAGCTGAAAATTAATTTGTTGACTGAAAAATACCTACATAATTTCAGAGATGATAAGACATAATAAAGTAGGACCATTTTTTTCTCCACTCACACCTGGAGCCAGATTTTTATACAAAAGTCACTTTCCTCCTTTCATCTTCTTATTACTTTCCTAGTAAAGTGACATATTAAGAAGGAATGTAAGTGGTTGGTTATTTAAAAAAGCTGCATATTAAAGAATTTAGTGTATAGCTGATCAAAGAAGTGAATATGAAGAGTAAAGGCTGTGAGGTGAATATGCAAAGGAAGCTATCACATTCAATGAGAAACAGCTATGAACAGCTACCCAAGATTGTGTCTGTGTAGCCCAACTAATCCAAGTCTAAATCGAGATGGTTTGTGGCTCTTTCATCCAGAGCACATCATTAAAAATGGGCAAGCTCTAATATTTAGCCAAATAATTGGAACAGGCTCCCCAGGGCAGTGGTCATGGTGCTGAGCCTTTCAGAGTTCAAGAAGCGTATGGAGAACGCACTCAGATGTAGGGTTTGATTTTTGGGTGGTCCTGTGTGGAGCCAGGAGTTGGACTCCATGAACCTTGTGGGTCCCTTCCAGCTCAGGATATTCTACAATAATGCTGAACGTCCACTACATGAAGAAAGAGCATCTATCACGATAGACCAATTCAACCTCACAGCTCCAATCTGAGAATTTAAATGTTTACACCATCTTTCCCTTCCGTTAGAAAAACATTTCAGCCATACAAAACAGTACTGGGCTCCTTGCTTCAAAAGGAATAAAAAAAGGCAGGATATGAACATGTCACCTAGTAAACCTTCATGCAGATAGATACATGCTTAATTAAATAGAATGCCACTTAGCAGCACTGTCATCGGTAGGGCTCACCCCACCTTTTCATGAGCCAGTCTTGGTCACTAACAGCCCTGTCATGCAGACTGCTACGGGAGGCTGGTCACCTCAGTATTCCAATAAATAAAAGATTTGTAAGAAAGATTGCTTCTCTTCTCTCCAGATTAAAACTACATCCAGCACTACCTCCTCAGAGCTCGGACGCTATGCTTGCATACGTAAAGGACTGAATGAAAACTCAGAAACGCCCCTCTCACTCCTCGTTTGTTTGTTGCTGTTTGTCTTTAACTATCTGTATTCATATTTATGGCTTAAACTAAGCAGAAATACCACAGACAGTATATACAGACAACAATTACTACATTTAGCACTTTCTAAAGCTAGACTAGGACTTGGTCTGAACATTTACGTGAAAGGAAATTAAAGACTAACAGCCTCACGACCAAGGTACAGAAACAGTCTGCCTGCCCAGTTCTGACTCGTCGCAACTAATTGCGACTAGTCACAAATTCATGTTTTAAGAACATTACAGACAATTAAAAGTATTGAAAAACTTCCTGTTAACTTCAGTACGACTTCAGTTGAGATGCTTTATCTATGAATAAGAACTTAAGTTGCCCAGGAAATCCTCAGTGGAACATCTCCATCCACATCTGTTTCATGGGCTTTATTTTATTTTTTAACTGAGCTTTTGTATTTTTTTTCTATCCCATCTGCAACCCTTTTCTTTTTTTTTTTTTTTTGTAGATTAGTTGAAGTTTCTACCTCCCATTCAGTTCTTTCTATTTCCCAAAGGTGCTGTGATTCTCAATTCATTCAGTCCTATCTTTTATCTCTTTGACAGTTACCAGAAGCACACAATGTTGGGAAATTTAATTTTTTTTCTCTTTTAAGTGAACAAGTAGTGCCTCTGCAGTTTTGAAACATAGCTTGGCTGTTTGTAGTTTCTCATTATTACAAATTTCATTCTAAAAAATGCAAGAGTGTGAATTGAGATTAGATTTAAACTGAGCATGCATATCCAAACATCATGAGAATTCTTCTATCAAATAAAATTTTCATCTTAATTATCCTTAATAATTTCCACTTTGCTAATATAAGGTCCCTTAATACCTTTGGAAAATGAAGATTATGAAAAAGAGACTATATGAAGATAATTATGTCTCATTTTGCAGAATTTTAAACACCTTCTTCCAGATAGTAAATCTAATGTTAATTAATAGTGGGGTATAATATTAGATCTGTCTCTCTTATGAAAATACCTGATAGAAAGTTCCCTGATGAAGCAGTGTCTGTGTTATTTTATATACTAGTTCCAATTTATAGCAAAGCATACTGCTGAAAAATGTCAAGTAGCCAAGCATTCAATAGCCAAGCAAAGAGCTACCATCACAATTGAATTAATTTTCATTATTTCATTTCAAACCGTGTAATTACAAATAAACTTTCCCTTTCAGGGCCTTTGAAAGTCCTGCCCACCAAAGTTTTGAACACAGACAGGTGCTCTGAGTATTTGGGCTAGAAGGAAATTCTCTATTTGCTATAAATTTACGAGCACATCTGTCTGTATGTGTTTGCACAAGTCTGTGTCTACAAAAGCAGAGTCTACCAACCAAAACAGAGCAATACCCTAAGTCATCATGGCAGCTGCACACCAATCTGAGCACTGTATTTTAAGATAAACTGATATTATTTTCGTTTTCTATGTTTGAAACTTCTAAAAACGATTTGTCTGAAACTAAGATATCTCTACAAAAAATATAGGCAACAATTGCTTTTAAAGGCTGTTGCTACTTCCCATCATGAATGTGAAACGTGAATTTAAAACTGACTATAGCACTGCCTTAGTATTTTAGTCTGATCTATTTGCAAGTGTTTTTTTTTTTTTTTTTTTTTTTTTTTTTTTGCGTTAAAACAGTTATATCTCAGTCTTTAGACTAAAACGTAAAAAGTTTGGAACTGATTTTCTTTATGAGTATCAGTAAACTAGTATTAAACATATATTAGCATTAAAAATACATTTTTTTTGTTCCTGTTTTTATCTTTAACCCAACTTCAAGGGGCCTTGTAAGTCAGAAAAAAAGGATGTTGAACTGGCATCTGATTTAAAATCTGTGCTGAATATTTTGTTAGAAATTATTAGGTAATACGAGATTTTAATGCTAGTCTATTTATTAATGACTTTTCCTATTTGTATATATCCACAAAACATTAATATATAGTATATGTCATATCTGTATGTAGTTCTGCCTGTAAAATATGCAGGAATTTCAGTTCATCAAGCTGTGTCTTTTCTGGTGCTCGTGACCTGGCATAAGTTTCGCCCACACTACAGAATGATTTTTTTTTAGAAGCATATAATGCACAAACACTTTTACAAGGTTTGTTTTGTACCCCCCCCACACACACTTATCAACCAAGAAACTCTATAGGAACATAATAATAATATCTAGATAGTATAAAAAAAGGAAAAAGTGAGCCAACATTAAAACAATAGTAACACAACAGCTGCACTTCCATGTGAGAAAACCATTAAGCACACAATAGTTAATATTTCTTCCAAGTGCTCATTGTATCTCCTAGAGCCAAATCAGCCACCATGACAAAATCAGCATATATAGAATTGAAATCATCTTAATATCAGAGATTAGAAAGGATCAAAACCACCATAAAGATAGGAAAATGAAACCCTCCGTCCTTCCTCTCTTAGTGGTACTTGTGAATAATCTGAAGTAAAGATTTTTTTCTTCCAAGGAATCTTAGGGGGTTAGCATTCAAATTTTCTGTGATCGTCCTCTTTGGAAATCTGGTTTAAAATTTAGTGTTTACTAGATGAAAATATTTCAATCTGCTCCTGTTGACTAAAATAGCATAGAATCAGTCAGGCCTAAAATTAGCTAAATAGATCCATATTTTGTGAACAACAAACAAACAACAAGCAAGCAAGCAAAACAAAACTCTTTACCACTGGTAATGCAGATTAAGATTATGGTCATACAGCACTCCTGCATCTTTGAATTACAGAATCACAGAAAGGATCAGGTGGGAAGGGAGCTCTTGAGATCTTCTACTTCACCTCCCTGCTCAGACAAGGATCAGCTGAAGCAGATTGCTCAGGACTGCATCCAGCTGGGTTTTGATTATCTCCAAGGATGGAGTCTCCACAGCCTTTCGGGCAACCTGCTCCAGTGCCTGATCACTCTTGTGTAGTGAACAGCTTTTTGGCTTAGAACAAAAGCTGAAAGCAAAGGTAAGTTATGAAAGAGGACAGGAGGAAAAACAGTATTCTACAGAAAAATTGCCATGTAAACTGTAGCAGCCATGCAGAGAGGTGAAAAGATGTTTAGAAGTCTCAAATTTGAGAGAGAGAGAATTAATTTCCTTTTCCAACTTGCTATCTCCATCTAAAACTACCTGAAGGAAATTGATATGCCCTTACCAATCTCCTTTGATGAACATTTTGTTATTCAGGAAGGACAATGAGAGTTGGAACAAATCTACACGATGTCACAGGGCAGGGGAGTAACATACTTCATTTGCAAGAGAGAAGCAGCAATATGTTACTTGATATAGTGATTTAACAAAGTTTGATTATAAATAAGTCAGTGACTTCAGATTTGGTGGCAAGGTACGTGCAGTTATTTACAAGATAGAGGGTTAAATTTAGTCATTCGGGAGATCCTCCCATTAAGCCATGAGGTTGGGAATGTAACCCTTTGCTTTCTAAACTCCTTGAACAACTTGTTGTGTGTTATCCATCTCTCCTGAAACCACACTGAGCCAGCTGCAGCCACCACGACCACACACATCTATCACAACTGCCACTGGTGATTATCACTTGACCAGGGTTTTGGGTGAAAGGCCAGGTTGTGGGGTGAGGGGAGCACACCATCACACACCACTCTCGGTAATGTAGAATAGGAGAATCCAAGATTATTCCTGAAGCAGTAACAGCCTGGTCAAATAACACTGTGGCGTCTTGCTGGAGCGTGCTTCTGACACCTACGCTCATGTCTGGGTATCTCTTCTACCCTGCCACACATAGTTCAGTTGATGTCTTTTGCACAGGGTCAGATTTAGAATGCTTTATGCCATAACAACAGATGCCAGGGGAGGGTTGATAACAGACCTAATACAGTTTTCCGTAGGAAATTAAAGTTACAAGCCATAGCATACTTGAATAATATAATTTTTGATTCATTCCACAGTAGTAAATAATGACTGAGATACCTAGTCAAAGGGTGATCCCAGCTGCTTCATAGGTATGGTCATTCAAACAAAATGCAAGCTAAATACCAAATGCTATACTAAAGAAAAAATGGAAACACAGTCCTATCTTGTATCTCCAAAAAAAAAAAATTTAAAAAAGCTCAGAATCAGCTGCCCATTACAATTGCTATGCCTCCCTGCCCACCAAAGTAAATATTAATGTTATACCAAACACCACCCAGGTATCTGATGTCATTACTTGTATTTAAAAAAAAGACAGACAAAGAGCCATGTACACATAAAAAAGCTGGAGAAATTCCTCATCAGTTTTGCAAAAAAACTTCTTGGAGAAAACTCAATTACAAGAGAAAAGAGAGAGAAAACGCTGGGAGATAAACATCTTTTTAGTCTAGTGCCGAAAGCCGTAACAAGAACCAATTTCAAAGAGGTATTAAGTAAATATTTTAATAGTGAGAGTGATTAAGCACTTAATCTAACTACCAGAAGGAGTTGGTTTTACATCCCTTCTTAGATGTAGATTTATTAGAGTATCTTAGAGTAGATTTATTTTGTTTAGCTACTGACACAGACACAGACACAGATTTCTAGGTTGGAAGAGACCTCAAGATCATCGAGTCCAACCTCCGACCTAACACTAAGTACTCCACTAAACCATATCACTAAGCTCTACATCTAAACGTCTTTTAAAGACCTCCAGGGATGGCGACTCCACCACCTCCCTGGGCAGCCCGTTCCAATGTTTAATAACCCTTTCGGTAAAGAAGTTCTTCCTAACATCCAACCTAAAACTCCCCTGTCGCAACTTTCGCCCATTCCCCCTCGTCCTGTCACCAGGCACGTGGGAGAACAGACCAACCCCCACCTCACTACAGCTTCCTTTAAGGTAACTGTAGAGAGCGATAAGGTCTGGGTTCACTTTAACATCGACTGGATGAAGTGGAACAGCCTACCACAAAGTCTGGAGATGACTTAATGGTCCTTTTTTGGACTTCTCCGAATTCATGGGCTCTTCTGTTTGAATGTGGACTTTCTGAGTTTGAGCAGTGAAAGAAACTATTCCCATGTTAGTATTGCTACAAATCACTATCTCTTTTTGTATCTGAGAACTGTTAGATCAAATTTATACAAATAGAAAAGATGTTTTCAGGTTCAAGTGCCTTAAAATATCAGCACTTCCTCTGACATACCGACAGAGCTCCACGCAGGACTGAATTAAAAGAGGCAAGCTGAACACGGATGTATTCTCTCATAGGCAGTTTTAGCTTAATTTTTCACATTCTTTAAAACAAACCATCAGATACTTGGTGTTTGAAATACATTCAAAGCTACGAGTACTTTAAGCTCCTCATGATTAGACCACTGAGATGGAATCACCCCCAAAATGTGGGCTCATTACTATCATCACATGGCAGTTACTGCTATATTAACTGTGCAGTGAAGGAGCTAAGGTTTACGTTACACACACAGATCCCTCATTTTTACTCCCACCATCCATCACAGCAGAATCTACGGGAAAATGGAGTACAAATCATTCAGGAATTTACAACAGTAAGTTGAGCTAGTTCTGTGCTGTATCATTTCTAGAAGCAGATGCCTTTGTTTGGCACCCTAAGGGCTGCTCATATGCATAAATAGCCGCCTTTTTTCTGCTTCTGAATCACAGTGTCCAGCCAATACAAAAAAGATTATGAAGTATGAAAACTGCACATATTTCCACCACAGAACAATAACAAGATCTATACTTTGATTTCCTGGGAAATAAAAATTGTAGCTATACTTCCTGTCAGCCCATTCCTTTGAACATGTTCTCTTCATAATTTGGGTTTTGAATCTAGTTTAAATGGCAGTTAAAAATTGTATGTGGCAGTACACAATGAAATTTAGCTTGACAGCTTGGACATCAAAACTAAAAATAAATGACTTCACATCCAAATAATAAGTAATAACAATGTTAGCCTGCATAAGAATAGCAGGACTGGATTCAAATACAATATTAATTTTAGGGATATGAGTGACTAGGGAGAGACAGAGGCAAAGAAACAAATCCTTCATATAGCAATAGTCTCTTCTTATCCCCCAGGCAACTGGCTGCCTTTCACCTCAGCGGCAGAGCAATTATGTGGCATAATGACTGCAGTGCAAATAAGCAGAGAGATTTTATTAAACCAAATGAGCAAATCATCTGCGTATTATTGCGATTTGATTGACAGTGACAAGTGTCGAGCAGACACAGATGTGAATATGATAAAGAAGCTTGCAGGAAAGCTCTTGATAATGTTACTCTTGATAAAGTTGCTCGGCAAACCTCTCTAAGTAAATAAAGGAGAAAGAATATGATGCATATTAATTCACATAGTTTGCAACCTGCCACAGGACTAGAGGAAAAGTTGCAATAGGTTCAGCACATGGCATTTCATATGAATTCTAAAATTGCATTTATGAGTCTCATAGACTTTACAATAATATATTAATATTAAAAGTAAAGGTCATTCCACATAACAGTTAAGCTGTCTGAGCTTCAACCTTTATATCAATAACAGGCTTGGGCTGGCAGCAAGAGGAGGAAGAAAACAAGCGGGAATGATCTGAATAATGTAAAATGTTACCTTGAAAGATTGCTGCCTTTTGCTGGGATGTCCATTTACACACTTGTACTTTCAGTGGACAATTACATTTCTGACAGGCCTGCTGTCAGAATGATTAAATCGATACCTTTCATGCAGAGGTATTTGGGCATGTGATGAATTGACACGGACCTTCAGGCCTCTACAGAAGCTGCTCTTACATTAATGGCTCCCTGATGACATCATAGGTGCACAGATTCCAAAGTTTCACGTCGTTGCAGTCAGCACAGAACTCAGGATAATTACTTTTGGCACATGGAGTGGATTAACCAAGGTGGCTGGGAAGCTTTGACAGCGCACCCATGGAAAAAAAGCAGCAGGAATAAAATCACCTGTGCTCTAATGGTATTAAGATCATGAATAAATGTGTGCTTACAAGTTTAAATTGTTTGACTGGGTAAGACATGATAAATAGTTCTCTTTCCTCCACTCCATTTTTTTTTTAATTATTATTTCAAATTTGAATGTGAACAAGCAACAGCTTTATACCCTACTTTGGTTAACACTCTTTTGCCATCAAGTACCATCAAGTTGAAGATTTTCAGTCTTTGAAAAAGAACTGTATCTGAAAGGAGATATTCTTGTCACATGAAGTACGCTGCATAATGTAGAAAGCATTTCTGATTCATGTTGTAATACTGATTTGAATATCTATTTGGACATTTTTCAAACAGCAATTTTGGAAGGTTCTGTATTACTCTGAGCTGATTCCTACAAATTTTGTGCCTTACTTTAACTATGCGAGTAAACTTCAACAGAGGCATTCAAGAGCTGACATGCTCAGAATAACTGAGACTTGATAAAAAACACTTAATCCCTCTATTACTGACTTACATGAAAGATATCACAGATACATTTTCCATGATGTGAGCCTTCTGATGAACAGTCCACGGGGTATGAACTAAAAATAATAATAAAAAAATACAGTAAAATATTTTAAACAAAATCCATTTGCTATTATATATGTTGTATAATCTGTTACAATAAGTATTGTATTTACTCAAATATTATAATTTATCTTTTAAAAATAAGTTGACATTAATTCCACCAAAAAAAAACCAACAAACTAGAATATTCAGTAAAGCACTTTAATGTACTAAGTTAACTCCCATACTAAGTCCCACTGTAGGAAATGAATTAGCAATTTACAGATTATATGAAAATCAGAATGCGAATACAGGTTTTTCATCATTTTGATTGGAGTAAAATGTCGCAAAAATATAGAAACCACTATCTAGACACCAGGATAAAACCATCAGAATCAGAATTTACTATGCATTAAAATTGTTTATGGTGGGTTTTTGTTGTTGTTGTTTTTAAATATAATTTGAATATTATTCATTCTTTCCTTTCTTTCAAGGTAGACAGATTTAAGAAGTAGTACAACCTAGAAAATTTTAGCATGCCTAAAATGCTTCTTTAAAGCATATACAAGTTGATGCACTCTCTGGTCATTAAATATAAGAGTAAGCTCAGGTTAACAGATTCTGATCATCTTCAAAACCAAATTCCTACTCAGTATTTTTAATCATAAAGCAGTTAAATATCTACATAAGTCAATAAGAAGTCCAAACAAGCTTATTTTTAAAATTAATTTTTCCTCTAGGAGGATGTCTTAGATTTTACAATGAAATTCATGTTTAAGTTTTAAGATTTAAACATGAAATAGATCATTTTGAAATTTAAGTATTAATCAATTATAACAATTATATGAGTTTTCTTAAAGTCTGTGTGAGCCTTCTACCATAAACCACACCATTATTTTCAGGTTAAAACCGGTGTATATTATGATCTAAAATGCAAAATTTCTTTTAAGAGATAGTTTACAACCTGTAACCATTAAAAACAAAAATATTAATCACATATTCAAAGTTAACTGATACAGCAATGTTTTCTAAGACTACAGAAAGTTGGTTTGAGAAAATATTGTTAATCTCTGTTCATTTTACTGAGATGCTGTTAATTGTTCTCCAAAAAAAATATTTAAAGTTATTGTAGGAAATTAATGAAGGATGGCAATTTAGTAAAACATCATACTAACGTGTTCGCTTCTTGCCATCAGTGCGTGGATGGAGATTTAGCTGATTACTAGGAAGTTTCAAGATTTTGCCAGCCATTGCAAAAAGGAGAAATAAAAGATCCAACACTTTGTATTTGTTATTGTCACTTCTATCACACTTAAATAGAATTGAAAATAAATTCTTCTTCTTCCAAGAAGTGAATTTATTAAGAGTGGTGAAGCACTACTTTCCACTTTTAGTGTATGAGTAGAACTTCACATATCTTTCCTCAATCTTCAGGTTCATTTACCAGTGACAATGATATGGTAGGTGAATCCATTCTCAGTTTAAGTTCTATGTAATGCACACCCACAAAATTGTTATTTTTTCATAAATTTAGAAAACAAAACAATACTCCAAAGTTGTTACAAGTGGGGAAACAGGACTGAGATGGAGAATGAATGCTATAGAAGTCTTACTTCTTTGTATAATTATTATACACTTAAAATATATAAATAAATAATAGATTGTCTACACTTACATTGGAAACCCAAAAATTTTGCAGCGCACAACATGCATCTGTTCTCTGTAAGGAAGAAATTCAATTTTATTTAAAAAAAATCATGTCTGTATATTCTATGCAAGTGTGCAAGTTGAACAAAACCACGCGTTAGCCTACTGATTACTGGGTAGATTAACAAGTTGACTCACTTTGTAACCCTTTTTTTCCAAGTGTGCAAATTACAAACTTCATTCCTTGCAACTGGGGAATCAGGATTGTAAGCTATAGTAAGGTTGGCCTTCATGGAAAGAAAGAAGGAAAGAAAAAAGTATCAGAAGACAGATTTTGGACCCTAATCTGATGGACCTGAGGTTTTGAAATCAAGTGTGCAGCAAGTAGCATTCACTGACCCAACATTTTTCATATCATCAAAATCTTATCTCTCTTACTATTTTAACACAATATTTATGGTTAACAATAAAATGCTAACAGTCCAGTATTGGAAAAAGAAATATTTCCAGAACTAAAATATAAATAAGAAATACATTTTACATTTATTTTCTGAAATATTACTATTTAATTATTTTCAGGGATGCTTTGAGGGAGATAACCAGATGTTAGGATAGCCAGTGTCATGAAATTTGTCTAAAATAATACTTAAAACCAGAACTGCAACCTAAGGTATGTCTAACCAATCCCACCAAGCCTAATTTTTTTTTTATTAAATGTCAGAGAAAAGCATCTTCATATGCTCTGTTTTTTTCTGAAAAATTAAACTGATATGCTTAAGAACCAATAATAATTAAGGACCTACCTTAAGAAAACAGTAAAATTGGTTGCAAAAAGATGGAAATGGAAATATACTTCAATTCATTTTTGCATCATACTGTCCCCAAAGTTAGGATTACATGCTATCAATTGTAACCTGCAGTACATATGACAATCTTAATTCTTTCAATGATCATGGCAAGACGACAAAGCATAAAATATATATAACGACAAGTGTCAAATAATTATTTACCACTTAAATTCATATAGAAACTTTCAATCTGAACAGTTACCCTGCATTTCAGAAAAAAAAAAAAAAGAAAAAAAAAGAAATTACATATGGAGAAGGAACTGATATGAATCCCTCTTTGGGGAGGATGACAGCATTTGTTAAATTGGGCAATATTTTAGAATTACAAAAGAAAAAAAAAAAAAGACCGTTCAATTACAGGACACTTTAGGCAAGTATTGTTCATCTACTCTGTGAGCTGTAGCTCCACCTCACCTCCAGGTAGTCCAGTAATACCTCTGATGATGAGAAGTTGTGATTAGTTTCTGTTTTACATGAAAGAGTGAAAACCTGTAAGCAAAGTACTAGGTCTGTGGTCCCCTGCTAGCTCAGAGGACAGAGTGACACCTCCTGAGAGGTGTCCAGTTCACCATTCATATAGTCCCACCTGTTAGTGTTTGAACTCCAACAAGATGCCTGCCCAAGGCAAGGCAGGACGGCTGACATGTGAACAGTAGGGGCATTCCTGGCAGGCTGCACAGTTATCGAGTCCAGAAGAAACAGTAGCTTTCTGAAACAGCTCATGCAGAGGTGTCAGACAATTTGTAAACTTAATCAAATTAGAAGAAACCCTGTACAAAACAGAACAGTTTGTAAAAACTAAAGGCAATCACAAAACAGACAATCAAGTTTTGTATCAACCCTTTAATCTTTTCCACTTAAATACATCTTTGATGTAGGAATCATCATTAAAAACAAGTAAAAGTGAGCTAAGCCCAAATGTTATTTTGGTACTTTCAGTGATACTGGCACTAATAAACTATAACAAAGATAAGAGTTTTTGTTGTTGTTTTAGGAAATATAAGGTTATTGCACAGAACTTCTGAGAGTGTAGGAAAGCTAAGAACCCATACTGCACAACATATAAACCACAGCCACTTATTTACTGAACAAATTAAGTTTATAAACACTTGGAGAAAACCTAGAGAAATGAGAGGATGAAGATGGGGCTCAAGATGGCATTAAAAAAGTACATAGAGTCACAGAGCAGACATTTGTTATCAATATTCTACCTCAGGAAAAAAAAATGGCAGGGAGGGAATATTCAATATTCTGAGAGAGGAGAAAGTAACATGGGTAAAATGTTTGAGTATAAATCTCAGCATTGACCTTGTCTCCAAAGTGGCGCACAGGTAGGGGCCATGCTATGCCTCTCAGTGCTGCCATGCCTCCGTGTATCCCATGCACACCCTCCAAGTTACCCAGACTGAGGGATGACTTCCCAGACAAGTTAATCCTATTTATGGACCAGATAATTTCATGTCAGTGTATTAGACTTGTGTTCTACACCAAACACCTGAACCGTTACCCAGAATATCTCAAAAGGACTGAAGTAGGAGGTTGGCAATAACAGTAAAAGTGGATTTTTTTTTCTTTCTTTCTTTAATTCAAACACTCAGAGGAAGAAAAACATGCCTCTAAACCAATGAACATGCAATTCTACTAAAACCAGCATATGCTTAGCCAGTGGATGCATTTTTGTTGCTCAGGGTGGCACCAGAAGTTACATGTTATATTTTTCATTTTCTCCAGTGGTAATTTCCTGGTCATTTACCTCCTCAATAATAATGTTTAGCTGAGTAAAATAATGCTTTAGGCTTTAAGTCTTAAAGGTTCTTCCCCCTTTGCCCCCCTCAGTAGGATGACTGATTTCAGCCCGTTAGAAAAATAAGCTTACTTATGAGACATTAGAGGCATTATTGCCTCCTTTAATATTCGTGACAGTCTCCCACAAATGTATCACAAGTTGGCATTTATTAGTGCTAGGCACAAGTAAGGGGCATGTTATTTGATTTGAATAACAGCTTGGAGCTACAGTTTGAGTCCAGAAATATATTAGTCAGAAACAATCTCATTTAATAACACAGAAACTAATAAAAGAAAAGTATTCCAACTGATTCAAAATTGAATTTATGAATATTGCTTAGCAGGATTAATGATCAAAAACTGAACCTGTTTGTCATGTTATAACAGACTTTTCGATTTAAATGCAAAACTAGAAGTCAATGAGTCCAATGGATTGTATATTGCTTTGAAGAAAACCAGTTCATTTTACACACAAGCTTTGAAATTGGCAATAAACTTTAATTACAGGGTCAGATAATCAAATTATAATCAAATAGCCTCACATAAAATCTATGTTTGAAATTAATGAGATACAATTCTACCAGTCTCTAATATTGTACCTCTGAAACTTACTAAAAGACATTTCATTTTCATTTAAAAGTCACCTTAAGGACTTTCCCCTCAATTTCTTCTGCATAGCACAATTTTATTTGGAAATGTCTCATTTCTAGACCACACAGTTCTAAAGATTTTTGCATATGGAAAAATCATTTGTTATTCCGGATATTTTTTTTATTGATAATAAGAATTTTAATATAGAAATATTAGAAATCTTTCAAGTAGATGCATATTTATGCATTTTTAGAGAAAGCCACAGTTCAAATAATAAAGCTGTATAGTTGTTCAAATGCACATACTTATTAAAATTTTCATTTAAGATGAAATTTTTCATGACTGATCTTAACTTGCAAGCACAAACATATATGCTAATGTACACTACTGCATGATCTGTTTATTTTCTGGGGTATGTAACCATTATAATTTCTCCCTAAATGTCTTACCTTATTTGGAAGAATAAATATCTTACATTTAACACAAAAGATAGAAAGAATAAATCCAAACCCGCTCTGGCTTTCTTAAAGACTTGCTGCGTGGCTTCAGGCAAGTTGAATTATATTTTATAGCTGAGCTTTCTCAAGAGTAAAATGGCAGCTTAGTACAACTTCTGTACAACTTCATGGGGTTTATCATGGGATCTTATTAAAGGGACTATCGTTCTCAAATGAAGATGCAACATTTTAGGATGGATAATATCAGACCTTCTTAGGCATGCAACTTTAAAAGTATAGAAAATGCCAAGTAATTATAAAGCAATCACTCTACTAGCAGTGCTAGATAGCACTCAAAGTAACTTTTAAAAACTTATGCCAAAATTAGAAAACCTTATACCAAAAGTAGAATTGTAAGATTTTACTACTAAGAAAAATATTTGTAGGTTTTTTTTTTTTAAACAATTTATTTCAAGTTAAAAAAATAATTGTAAAAAACGGTTATTTAACCTAATTAATCATCTACTTAGGTGCACTTCAACAAGAAAAATTAGATCCATTGCAGAAGACAATCAGTCCTCAGTGAACTTGGGTGTGAACTTACAGAACAGTAGCTATGTACCACATCCCAGTCAAGCCCCGGCAGGGCATTGCAGTCTCTCTAATCTCTGAGATAATCCATGGAGAAAGTGGTTCCTCCAGACCTCTTCTGGGGAAAAAGTAACTCCAGAGCAACTAAGACACACGCACAAAATATCCTGAAGTAAGCTAAAGTGTGAATGAGAAGTTCACTGGTGCTCCCTGGTACCTTCCCATATTAACGACCCAAGGAGAACAATAATAGGAGCTGCAGAGGAAACTGATTGACAGATCTATCGGTGTGGCATAGCTTAAATGTCTTTAAATAAGTAACAAATTACTTCCACAGTAATATCCCTGATTATTACATATAGAGATATATTATGACCATATTGTGAAATATTAAGGACTGAGATGGGGTAGGAGGCTTTGTAATTCATAGTGCAGCCTTCGTGCCTGTTCCAGATTATTTCTGGGAACATGCATCACATTTGGAATAGCTTTAAAAAATCTTCAGCAATAGGGATTACCTAACCTCACTTGTGAAATTAATCTAGAACATTACGCATCTCACCATTATGAAGTTTATTGTCTTTCCTAAGCGTGATCTACTTTCTGCTAGTCTCATCACTTCAGAGTTGCATAAATAATCATCTTTGATGCTTACACAATTCAAGCTCCCTTCTACTCTACCACATACAGCTATTGTTTGGGCAAGTTATGCCGGCTAACGTATTCAAGTCAACCATGAATCAGCCACAAAACAGACACAATACGTATTGCTAAAAGCAGAATTTTTGTCTGTTTGCTGATAAGCAAGATCGAAAATTTTCACATTTTACATCGAAACTCTGCCTGCCACAGATACAAACGTCTCACGATTTCAGTCATATCAAACCCATGTTTTGTTCTCTTTGCTTTCTGTATGTAAATTTATCCAGAAAAGATAAACTACAACTGATGACTGATTGAATTCTGTACATCATGACTTTTTTTTTTACTTCCTCTTATAATGTTTGAAAGCTACATATGCTTCCCCCATCTCAATCAGTTTGTCAGTGTTTTATTTCCTTGCAGAGGACAAAAGCCCTAAGGACAAAAATAATTTATCTAGTAAACTTCTAGAAAGCTGAAACCAACTTTATTTGAACTTGACACATTAGCACTTTTTAGGTCACCAAAGAAGAGAAGAAGTCAGTGACTGACCTTGCTCATGAGACTTTTATAAATCCATTTGTACAGCAGCAGTTCATTGGATGCTTTACAGAGTGGAGAGAAAGTCCAGCCTGATGCATTATATGTCAAGACCTTAAGTATCCTCTTCAGACAGATGCTTTTTACACTGCTGGTGAAAATGTAAATTAATTTGAATCACACTGGTTAAAAGGCAATTAGAATCAGCAAGATATCTCAAGAAATAGTTGCTTCCCTACTTTTTCAACTCCAACCTCTCAATTTTCAGTAATCATTAAATAATTTGGTGGCATCATTTAGCATTAAAATCAGTTATCACAAGCAGATTAGGGTATAACAACAGGATAGGGTATGTAGAATTTTTACAGAAATAATGCTGGAGGAGAAGGGAATTGTGAACATCTCACCTGCATCATCGTGATCAGATGAAGGTACAGCTCTGTGCAGTGACTGACACAGTGTAAAAACAGCTTGGAGGTTACAGGCAACCCACTGTTTGCCAGCAGAAACATATTAACATGTTCATTTTGTACAAAATTTATCTTCTGAAGTTTGGCCTTCCGCTACCCCCCCGCCCCCCCCCCCCCCAACACACACCCCTTCTGACTTTTCCAAAAAGCATAGATTTTGGAATCTCTATGAATGCAACACCAAGTTGTTACTATTGGATATATTGTTACCCCATTTTTGACCTGAATTTTGAAAACTAACAAACAAAACCCCACCACAACAGCAAAAAGCTTACCAACCTTCAGTTTGTTTTCATTGGGGGGAAAAAAAAAAACAAAAAAACACATGTTGAAATCAGGTGTCTGTTTCCTTTCATCCTGGGTATTTGTAAGGAATGCAAAGAAATACTTGAACAAGCAGATGGAAATTGTTTCTTTGCTTCTTGCTTCAAAGTCTTCATTAGCCGTCATATCACACAATCATTATGCTGAGGTAATTTTACTGAAATACTTGTTATCACATCATATACTCAATATGAACAATGCTGAATAAAGTCTTGGGAACCAATGTATTCTATTCTTTACTTCTTATATGTATATTTACTTCTACGTATGTATTAGTATTTTGTTGGATCCCTTGAGAGTCCTGCTTTTCTTTCTCCTAGGGTTCTAAAATCATGGATGGAGACATTGTGACATGTACACCTAGGTATCCTAGGTGTCTACCTGCTAGACTGTTTAAGTTTTTGCAGATTTATTTCCACCAGTTTAAAAACCATGATGTTATCTCCTTTTTCTCAAAAAATTATGTACCATCTGATGTTACATGTCATTTATACTGGCCAGCATAAATAAAATGAGCCCCCACCTAGAGAGGCCAGATTCTGTTCATTTTCCATGTACCCTGTGACCTGACATATCAACCAAATTTATCTTTGCACACCAATGCCCCATCTTTGCCTAAAGCCCCCCTTGCCATCATGAATTATTTTTCATCTCATGTAGAATACTTCAAGAAGCTTTTATTGTGATAGATCCAAAACCCCACAACTTTCTCACATAACCACTTTATCGACTGCTTGCACAGATTTCAAGATTCTACTCTCAGCAAGTCACGAGACCAGAAGAAAAAAGAAAGGCCATTTTTCCAAGTTCACTCATTCCTTTGAGCAACCAATTCCCTACTGTCCTGTTTATGGAAATACTTGTAACTAGCAATCAAAATGCCATACGAATGCAACAGTAGCTTTACCCTGATTATGTTCGTGTCTGTGGCACACTGTGGTAGATCTGTAACTGCCTGGCAAGTTTCCCTCAGGATACCTAAATCTATAGAATCACTGAACGAGATGCATGGTCTGTGCTGATCATAAATTTCCAACTACGAAAATAGTCTCTAACCATAGCCATGAGTTACTTTTGCAATGATTTGTCTTTGAAAAACTCCTACCCCCCCATGCCCTCCCCCTGACCTCCCACCCTGGTAATAAGCTAGCAATATCTCAAACCCTTTGTGTTCCTGTGTCAACACTATCCCCAAACTGTAAGTGTTAGCAGCTGTGCACAATATGAAAGGGTTTTGAAACACAGGGAGACTAAAACAGGAGCAATCACAAGAGCCTCTTTGACTCTCAAAATGCTAAATCACACACTGCTGATCACTGAAATGGTTTCCTTTCCTTACCCAACTTATGTAGTGGTTTTGCTGTTTTGGCCAACCTACAAATGAACCTTTTGTAATAGGAGGCCTAAAAACTCTGAACATATGTGAGCATCCAAAGACTTGGCAAGTTTTTGGACAGCCTCAGCTTTCTTTTCATTGTGAAAGTTTCTCCTCACTGATTGTATACTCAAAATAATTTACTTGTTTAAAAAACTATTCACATTTCTTTGGATTAAATTTTAAAATCATGCTATAAGTTACTGTGTTTATAAATGCATTGGTTCCTCCTCATCCAGATTGTGCATGCATCAAAATACAATTTAGCTAGGCTGAAAGAGAGTGCAACAACATTCTGTAAGCCTGTAAAACATGGTGACACACAAACACAAGACAGAAAGTCATCACTTTAAATGACCACAGACCTTGTCCTCTCTTTAACCAGTCTCTTCCTTGTCTTCCCCATTTTCTTCGGTTTGCCAATATCTTTTTTACAATCTACTCTGTAAGAACAGCAGAAACCTGCTACAGTGTTAAGGGTTATATATGTTATATGTTCTCATATATATTCATATGTTCTTATATATATATAAAAGATATATATACGATATATATATGTATTCATATGTTCTTATATATATATTCATATGTTCTTATATACATATTCATATGTTCTTATATATATTCGTGATATATATAAAAACAAACAAACAAGAGAAACTCTACACCTTCAAAATTATTTTCAGGAATTTCCTATAGTTCACCAACTGTCTAGCACTGTAATCTTTTTCTTTAGTTAAGCTGTATGCCAGGCTGAGGACTTTTTATGCCTCTCAGATTTATCTGCTCTACAAATTGTAAAGAAATTTCCCTTCACCCTACTGGTAACTGGTAAGTACATTAGCAACATTTTCCCATATTTTCCATCTTTTGTTAGATCAGTCTTGTTGATTTGGAGCACTGTTCCTGACTTTTAACTGCATAGTTTTTTGATAATTTTGCTGTTCTTCATTTAAGTGGGGAGCACTGCAATGAAATTAGTTCAGAGATGTATTTTTTGTGCTCACCTCCAATTCCCTTTTCTTGACATTTTCCTATATCAGCAACTGGAGAATTGTGATTTTTTCTGTGCCATTTATTAAACATTTACAAACTATCGAAGAAAAAAAACTATTTTTTTATTCATTATTTTAATTACTGAGTCTTCCTTTTCCATTGAGAAAGTCCAGTGTTCAGCCTTCGTTACTAGGCAGTTGTCCCACACTGACAAAATTCTTTTTAGATTCTTATCAGCTTTTAACATTCTTGCTCATGCTTAAAAAACCAGCCAGTTTCCTATGCACTTCTTAGCCACCATTTTGCAATCAGTATCTAAACTTTCATTAGTACCAATGAATTGTTCATATACAAGAACTGTGGGAATCATCTTTGCACCTCCAAGCTTTATCCTCTCAACTGCAATTGTTTTGCAATTATTTGCTGAAATGCAAGAATTTCAGAAAACCATGCCAATGCTTTCTATCTTCCCATGTTCAGTGCTACTTTTTATTGCCATTTTTCATATTTAACTTTTTTTGCCTTCTTTTTGTATTATTGCCTACTTTTCCTTGTTCTGTAAAATAAGGATTTTTTGTTGTTGTTGTTGGTAACCTACACACGATTAATTATTTGATAGAGTAGCATACAGACAGTAGTAGAAAAAATAGTTGCAATTACATATTGCTCAGCTTCCATTTTCCTCATGAGTGGCTGTTTTCTCTTCTGGTTGACTATTCCAAAAAATGGAAAGCCTAAGTCAAATTCCAATTCATATTTGGATGGCAAAAAATGCCAAAGGAAATAGCACTATGTCTGTCATTTAGTTACACAAGTACTGTAACAGTTTCCAAACTTCATCTTAAATTGAGTGTGCAGATCATATCCAATTTGTTTAAAATCAAGGTCAATGGCACCATAAAATCAAGAGGATACAAGAAGCCTATTAAGACATTTAGGTATAAAGTATTAGAATGGTGCTCATCATCTGAGGAACAATGTTCTTAAAGAGCCTCTCAAACAATAAATAGTGAGGGGAAAAAAAAAATAATTTTTTTGAAAATGGAACTTGATAAGTGTGTGAGGTGATACGATAAGAAATTCCTGTGCCTGTTGGCCTTTTATTAATAAAATGGCTTCAAATTTAAGCCAACCACACCATAATACTGACATATAAAGAAATGGTAAATACAACCTTATTTTCTGGAAATAATTAGAGATCAGACACTGACTTTGGCTGCAAATCAGTCTGAAGTATACTGACCAAATGACAGGACGTTTATGATGTTAGGCATGGTGAATCAGTGAAGCCCCAGAAGCAGACAGCTGCCATCAATGGTAAGATTTTCTTCCTCATGACTGTAGATGGAGCCATAACATAAGTAAATACCCTCTTGGCAATACAAATTTGGAATTTTGTAGAATATACTTCGAGGCTTTTCAGCATTTTTACATTACTGAGGTTTTAATTTTCAGTACAAACAATGTGAGAAGCCCGCTGTTTTCCTGATTTCTCAATCTGCTGAGCTGATTCATTTCTCCGCACAAGTCCGGAAAGAAAGAAAGACAGTTGTTCAACTTCTCTTCTGTCCAGCAATTATCACCTAATCCAACCTTCTCTAAAAATTTCTCTGCTTAAGGGCACCTCTAGGGCTGTCAGTCCAGCTGAATTCATTTAGAAAATTAAATCCAAACCCAACTATTCTTACTCTTCCTCTACACCCATTATTCCTTTCATAATTTTATGCTACTGTACTAAAAGGTAAGGCGACAGCACATTTTGTGGGTTTTATTGTACATACAAAACATACTGCTGAAATATAGATTGTAGGAGTCTTAGTGAGGAAGGAGGGATCATAGCACCATCTGACTGAAAGATGTGAGATAAAAGAGGAGCTATTTATAGGAATGAGCAAAATATGTCTGCAGTTGTCACTGTGGCTAACAACATTGGGTTCATGAGTATAATTAATCTTTTCCTTCCTATACCTTATTTGTTTACTAAAAACAATCAATCAAACAAACAAACAAAAAAGTATTGATTCCTTGCAGCAACATAAGCAAAAACTTCCACAAAGCCAAGTGGAAATATTGAAACACTATATTCTTTCATAATTCAAGATTTTTTTTTCCTACTGCATCCTTTAGGAAGCAACACGTATCACTGAAGTGTCACTTCACAGTGATCACTGAAGGAATCAAAATATATGCAGACTGATAGTAAAGGACTCAGAATCACAGTCTGAACATGGAGAGCTCTAACTACCAGACACTTTTAAAATTATTATTTTACAATGTTAAGGAAAACCCTAACTTTAGATCACATTTGGCAAATCTGCCTGGGTCTAAACACTGTGCACCAAAAAGTGCACATGGCCAAAAGTCACTCTCAAAAGAGCCAGAGATAAAAAGGAAGGAACAACACAGCTTACATGCAAAAAGCACAAATAAGGACCCTGTACCGCACGGTGGGAGGGGATTGGGTCACTTCACTCCCTTTTCAGGTCTGCAGTTTGAGGAAACTACAAGCCCCTGTGTTGCCTTCCATAGTCAGAAGACAATTTGTTAATCCACACTCAAATACATACAAAACTGCAGGTGATTCAAAAAACTATCAATTGATCCCAAATACTTTATATTCCTAAATGTGACGTGAAACAAAAAGGTACATAAATTTATTTTTAGACTGAGGTCAGCTTCTGGCAAGCAAGCATCTGTGAAACCCCTGGTTTTAAAAGCTCTAATTATCCCCAAATAGTATTCTTTTTTTTTCATGCTCATGAAAATGAATTTCTGATTGTACAATAAAGTTGAACCATTGTCAGTTCAAGTTACAGTACTTAATGATGGAGCAGATATCACCCTGTGAAGTAGCCAGTACTTCCAAGTTCAACATACTTACATCGATTATAGACTCAGAAGTCAAACAAACTAGAATTCAAAGTACTGATTAGACAGGTAAATTACACACCCTATACATTTCATATACATTTTATATTTAATGTTAGTAATTTCCAAGAAGATGATTTTCTGATTTGTTTAACACGTTATGTCAACAACAAAAGCACTTGGGAGTATCCAGACTTATTGCATGGTAATGGATTTTCAGAAGAAAAATATGATGAATCCTATTTATTGTAAATTGTTTCCTTCAGTTGGTCTTGAACTATTTAGTTTAAGAACATACTGTACTGAGTTGCAGCCTATTTTTGTTAATTTCTCTCATTTTGGAACAAATTATTTTGCAGTCATTTATGAAATGTGAAATTGTCTATAAGGAGATGCTTTGTTTTTAAACAAATGGTTATGTTTTTATCGTTCAGAAAATTTTCCTAAATGACTGATAATAACCCTTGTCAGACACTTTAATTTATTTTTTCAGTCATAAGACAGAGATACCTGGTAATTTTTGCACATTTTTTTAATGCAAGGGAAAGCAGTCTGCAGATGAATGATATTAAATTTAGCTTATCCAGATGCTGAGATGTGCTCCAAGTTATATTGTACAAAAATCATAGATGTCTCTGTGCTCTATTTAAATACTAATTATCATATTCTGCCCAAATAATTAAAAGTAAGATTAAATTGCTTTTAAAGGCTGTCTTGTCCAAAAGATGCTCAATAAATTCAAGTGAGCTATTTATTATTTTAATCCGTAATCACATACACAATACAACCTAATACATCTAGATACTGTGTAAAGTCAAGAAATCCATTTCTCTCTCTCTGTGTATAAAGATAAATAAAGGAGCGAGCAGTGAGGAAACAAAAAGTCAGTTCTGTACTGAAACTAGCCACAGGAAGAGAGTTGCCAGTTTCCTCCACAGAATGCTTTCAAGTATATATCCTAAATATTTGGCACATAGTCTAACTTGTGTATGTCTTTAAAAACAGCTAGATAAATCAAAACTAGGGTCAACTTAGGTGATTGGGACTTTTGGTATCATTTACAATGGTGACAGATATATTTAAAATAACACAATCAAGTTCAGAGATCTCTCCTTACAGCTCGGGTGTTTGAAAGCACTTATTTCAACTCCTGCTTCATGACTTGGGTCACATGTGAAAAGTTAAGAAATCCAATTTAACTGGGCAACATACCTTTGGGTGCCTGGCGGCCCACAGACTGAATCACATATCTGCAGCTTCTACACCCTGGAGCAAAGATGGTACATAATTAGGTGTAACAAGAGCATCTCTTATTTCAAGAAATTCATTAGTCAAATAAAAGAATCTACTTAACTAAAACAGTTACAGCAATTTATTTTATTAAGGTCAACATTTCACTTTATTTATTTATTATCTGTGCTAAGGCCGTTCTTTAATATATGACATTAGAATTTGTTTTCTGCTGTTCTGGCTTACGTTAGATAACCATTTTTGGATTTTATGCAAGACATATGGAAAAATTCATCACTGATTTACTGCACATTTCCACGCATGGTCAAACTAATATCTGATCACTATTGAAGTCGTACAACCCTGCTTGGCAGTGAATACATAAGCAAATTTCCCAACACGTGGATGTATGCAGCCTTGTGCAAGAAAGCCTCTGTAAGGCAAAATATTTAACAATACACTGCAGCATTTACTGGGAAAAAATAATAGGAAAATTCAATTTGGGATTTCTTTTTGCTTCAGAAATTACTGCAACTGAAACAGGTACTGCAATAAATAAACAAAAAATATTGCAATATCTATCTCTAATACTCCATGTATTTTTTTGTTTGTTTGTTTTGACTTTTTTATGCTTTTGAGTTTTATAACTGATGTGATAACACTTTGGGAACTTTTGCTTCTTTTCAATAACTGCAGAGGATGGCATTCATAATCTTACTCTTGAAAATGACTCTTTGGTTATCAATTAAATATTTTAAATTCCATTATTGCGTGACAATTTACCTATACCACTGCTTCTAAGAATAAAATGTATGCACTGTGCCTCAGTATTGTTTACAACTTTCTGTCCTAAGCTACTTTTTTGTGAATTTCAGTTAGGCCAACAAGGCTAGTTTTAGTACCTTCACAGCAGGTGGAACGACCTTCACCTCATTCCTATTTTACAATGTGTTTTGTGAAGCTCTTGTCAAGTTACTTCAGAGCTCATAGTGACAATACATTGCAGAAGTTAGTCTCTTCTAAAAATAAGATTTAATTACTTTCACATTTTGTTACAGACAAAGCTAACAATTAGAAGGTGTCATTTCACTTAATCAGAAACCCATCCTCTGCTTAAGGACTCATGCAGGTTTTTTTCCCCTGGGGAGGCAGGGAACGAAGAAACAGAAACAAAACAGTGACTGCTAATGCTGACTTGGGAAGTGTTTAACTAAACACTTAATGTTTAGTTAGCATGGTTCACAGATGTTTTTGCATCCTCAATAGCTTCACGGGCAAGATAGTTAACTTGATGATATGAAAATGTCAAGAAGAATTATCAGGGAGAAAGAAAAAACTCTAGAAGTTTTCTGAGGTTATATGGCCATAAGGAATCATCTTTCTTCAAGAAGCAGTAATAAAGATAGCCCATTTTTGATGAGCAGATAGTCCCCTTGAGTAAAAGGACTCCACTGGTAGAAAATAGAGTATTTGAAAAGCAAAATCATGCCTCTTCCTAGATATTCTGTCATGTGTACAGAGTAGTTAATCCATCTTTTAGCAAGATTAGCCGTCAGATTAACACATTATCCATGTGAGTCACTGTTAGTCTAAAGCAAGGATGTGCTTGAAGAATGATGTGCATGCACATGAAGGAAGGTTTACAGAGGCTGACTTACACCACCACTATGGAATGCAAAGCCAGCTTTTTTATTTTTATTTTTTAAATTTATTTATTTATTTTTTGCTAATGCTGGCCAGAGCTCTGCAAACAGCCACTCTCAATTGCTGTAGCATGCTGAGCTGCTACAAGCCTTGATGTGGATTTGAACATCCATATGCAGGCCTCGCATCTGCCACACACATCCACGTATTAACTCTAGGACATATATGCCTCTATTGTTCTAGAGGTTATACATTATGACATTAAAGAATTTACTTACTCAAAATGCTCTTTATTACATTATTTTTAGCCATTCAAGAGCATTCAACTTCTTCTGGAAAGTAAAGTTTAAGTCAAATCTATTTCATAATAGAACAGGATGCAATCTGTGAACAGAATGCTTTCTTTTATAAATCAAAGAAATACAGATGAAAGTTATCACAAGCAACTGGTAGATGTCAACATCCCATTTGAAAACCACACCCTGAGCATACCTTCCTATTGCACATTTCTCAGACACCAGGTAAAGAAACAGAGTAAGAGTAATCTCACCTCAATGCAATGGTGGTCCATTTCGAAAAACTGGCTTCTGGAAACATCATCATATGAAAGATTGCACTATAGCATGCGACTGCAGCTCAGAGTTAAAGATCTCCTCCCCACACCGTTTTGTTCTGGCTTTATTTTACTCTCCACTCTTACTCAGTGTGGCTTTATTTTTCACTCTTCAGCAGGCCAACAAAGCCCCTTTCTTGCACAGCCTATATCTGTACCTTTTTATAATCTTCCAAAATTAACAATCAAGCTAAATGAAGACAAAGCCTGCTCTGAAACAAGCTTTGTTTGAATACACGAAGATTTGGCAAGAGAAGGAAGCCTTCTTAGGGAAGCTGCTTAGAAGACAAGTCACAGCCAAACATTCCAAGTGGTTTCGGAAGCAGCTGAGGCTTTTGTGCCTAGTCAGTGTTCGCTGTCTATGGCGGCAGCTAAAAGAAAATAAAACTTTCTCATTTTCTTTCCTTTGTCTCTCTTTTTTCGGTCATGAGCCATCTAAAGAGTCCTGGCTTTCTTTGCAGACACATGGGACAGCTGGTCTCTACTGGCAACCCCCCATATGCAATAGAATATGAACATTACATGTTTATCATCTAAGGACACTCAGCTGCCATTTGAGTACAGTCCACAACCACTTGTAGTTAGAAAATCTGTAAAAGTCAGCAAATTCCACTAAACAACAAGAAAACAAACAAACAACACTTTGTATGTACAACTATTAACAAATTGGATTCACTCAGAAATAAACGGGTGTCAGATCTCAGACCAAAGACACGAGACACAGAACAGCTGTATTAATGCAGCCCTTTCTATCAAAACAAGCTTAAGACAATTTTCCGATTCAAGTCAGAAAAGATTCTAAAATACAGTATCTTAAAGAGCAATCTGATGAACACAAGTATTTAAAAGTGGCACAAGTGGTCTTGTTTTTTAAAGCCAAGGACACAATATAAACCCAACATGTAATATTTGTTGTAATAACAGTGCAACTTCTGGTTGCACGAGAGTTTGCATCAAGTCTTAAGTCTCTTCAGTGTCCTTAATAAACACTATAGGAAGAAGCAAGCATAATTCCACCCAAGCATTACTCTAATCATCCACATCCAGTATATTATAATAAGAAAACAGGGATAACTGTCAGAAAGCTGTGTACTTACAATCTTACTGAGCATCCAATGTATTCAGCTAATTAATACACGTCCCACCTATTTCACCTTCTGTCCAACTCTAAGTAACAGCATCCCATAGCCAAAACATTCAGAAGCAATAAGAGAGGCAGCAAACAGGTACACAGTTTATGTCTGAAGACTTCCTGAGATCACCAGGAACCTAAAACCATTCTAAATCCATGTTCAAAGTGATATTCAGTATCACCCTGTAACTTAAGATATTCAGCTTACCAGTAGCTCCTGCATCAAACATGAATCCACAGAGAAAAATAGTAATTACTAATTTATTTTTTTAATGAATTATTGACATATATATTATCCCAGTACAAAAGATGATGCTATTTCACTTTGATAAATGAAGGTAATTCCTGTCCCCATATTTTATCTTCAAAGCACCAGTGTAGAGGTGGAAAATAATCTGATTTAATGTAGATGATAATGAAATAGCAGAACAACAGGTGAGCAATGAAAAAAAGACAGTTTTTGTATGTGTTCGAGGCAAGGGATTTCCCCGCCCCCCTGGTAGAAACATTGAGTTGTTTCCCCTTATTTCATTTTACATTTCAAAACAGCATTCTTTTCTAAGTAGACAACAGGAACCAAGGCAAGAAACTGCATTAAATAAATCTCTAAAATCTTTCTAAACAGGCTTCAGGCAAGGCTGTACTTTTCCTTTCAAATATTTCAATGTAAAATCAGATGTTAACTCTCTGAGTGAACCCATGTGTGAACGCTTTATTCATCAGATTAATGGCTGTGGAGCAACAGGCAACTGAACGCATTTCCACTCACATAAGGTATTCATGACTTTCCAGAAAACTTCACATTATTGCAACTACTTTTCAGTCAAATATGTGGCATCTAGTGAAGAAAGAGAAATTGCAACAGCATTTAATGGAAACTACAGTAGATGTATTGACACAAGCAGGAGTTTGTTTCTCTAACTAGCACCTTACTATTAATTTGACAGATTGATTTTTGGCTTGCTCTACATTTGAAAACAAAACAAAAAAACAGTCTTTGCCCTGGGATACTTTAGATTGCCCAGTGTAATCTCTCTTTGGTGTTGCTTTTATGCAGATCCAGAACACAATCAATAGAATTCAGTCAGCTGCAGTGCTCTATCAGCTAAGGAACATGTTACGATAACCTACAGGGTGTAATGACAACCTGTGGGGTGAAAACATATAGGAAAATAAAAAAGTCAACATTCTATGTCACATTTACAGTCATACTAAACATTATTACATGCACCTAAATTTATACAATGACTCAAATTTACACAACCATATACACAACTTAATGGTAAGGTTTCACTTCTGGTCACCTTGATCGGTGGGAATATGGTAGATCTAGACAAGACAAAACATGCATGTAATGATGCTCATGCCACAAGAGCAGCAATGAACTCAATAATATTTGATGTCAAGTTGGCAATATAAAAGTGAAATTAAGAAGTGATTTAACATTCATACATACGAAGAAACCTGAACTACAATTGTAAATGTCAAAAAACAAAATGCTGGAACTTTGGTAAAATCTCCTCCTTGAAGATCCTGTCAACCTTTCTTTAATTTTTTTTTTAGGATTTAAGTACTTCCTTTTATTTTTTATTCTCTACTCATTTTTTCCCTCTTTCTCTCCTCTGAAATATTGCCTGATACCTGCTTTTGGGGTTGATCATCGTACATTTTTTCCGAAATACTGAATCAGATCTGTTGCTTGGTCTGACCCTGTTTGTGAATGCTTACAAATATCTTTGTCATGTTGTTCTTTTTGTTTTTAATTTAATGCAGACAAATTTACAGTGGATGTTTGGGTTACAGTGAAACCTTGTTAAACTGAACATTTTGGGACCACATCGCAGTTCAGATGAGAGGAAGTTCATACTTGTGCAACACAGTGTTTGCTTGTTCAAGTATGTATTTTCGCATATACTAATAACTTCAAAGCATATGCACTAAACCCTACATTCTTGAAATTATAACAGTGGCTGGAACAACAGAGATAGTGGCAAGTCAGCAAACCACAGAGTGATAATTTGATCACTGGGTTACAGAATAGTCAAGTTCCCCTGTGACCCCAAACTTAAAACTGTGTACAGTTCACAGCCTCTGGCACGCAAGGAATTTGAGAAAAAAGAACCTGAGTAATTAGAATACACAGTCTGCATTGTGCTTCAGCTTTCATAATGCTATTTCCCATACTTTTTTATTTTTTATTTTTCCAGTTTAAAAGCATCTGCTATACTGCTGTCCCAAACAGGATTATACTGGATGTGCTATATTGTTGAAGAGTTCCTTTGGGCGTCAATGTAGAAAGCCTAACAATGAAGAAGCTTAAATATATGGCT
Source organism: Cygnus atratus (assembly GCF_013377495.2). Classification (NCBI taxonomy): domain Eukaryota; kingdom Metazoa; phylum Chordata; class Aves; order Anseriformes; family Anatidae; genus Cygnus; species Cygnus atratus. The sequence continues at coordinate 16,326,838 of NC_066373.1, read as the reverse complement.
TAATTTCATGCTTCAAGATAAATGAGTCACAATTTATATTGAGAAGCCAGGCCAAAGGTCCATCTAACTGATTATCCTGATTGCTGCAATGTCTAAGAGCACCTAAAGAATAATAGGACAAGAATATATGGCGCATTCTCCTAACATTTTCTCACCCTCTACCTATTTTCAGCTCATGACATTTCTGAGCCACAAGTGGCTTCTAAGTATTTAGCAAGTATTTATGCATTTCTCTTCCTTAAACTTGTCCTGTTGTCCCCTGCAGACATGCAAAGCTTAGCCCTTATTGCAACACTGAAGGAAGAGCTGCCACCTCCTTAACAGTACCAATGACTCCTACAAATTAGAAACAGGTCTTCTACAGAAGTAAAGAAATAGAGAGAGGAGCAACAGGTACTAAAACTGAAAGAAAGAGAGTATGTATTACCTTTAGTAATACACCATTGTCCCTGCAATTTCAGTTCTTGTACAGTTGTGTTGCACTTTGCCATTGACACATCCTCAACTCTCACCAACTGCAGCCAGGCATATTTTCCTACTTTTTTTCTTTTCAAAATCATTTTATGTGCTACACAGTTTGTAAAATGCTTTAAGGATTCCTTATGGGAACTGCAAATCAAAGACTGGATTTGAGAATACTGTTACTTCACAAAAATATCTAACAAAAATGGTATTTAAATCTTAATAAAAACAATGTGATAAATCTTAATAACAACAACGTGATATCAGTTGTCATCTGCTAGAATGTTATGTTTGGCGTTTATTACTGAATAATTTAAGATCCTTACATGCAAATTGTTCCAACAGACATAATTTGAAAACAAACATTGGCAAGTGTTTTGTTACCGCTGAAGCTGTTTTCAAGTACAATTTGTGCAGTATAAATAAGAACACATACTCACATTGTGACTAGGACAATGCTTTGCAAAATTCCCAGAGGTTTGGCACTTGTGATTAATTTTTCCTCATGTATTTATGCATGTAACAGTTCTGAACTGTTAACTCACTTGCAGTGCTGAAGAGTTCTCAGTAAGCAACCACATATAATAATTAAGCTGAACTATCTATTACTATTTAAGGGATAAAAAAAAAGCTTACAGTATTCTGAAAAGGTGTTTTAAAAACATAAAATGTATATATTTGTTTCTTAATGTCCACAGGAATTGGAACAAAAAAAAATTAATTTGTCTAATATATAATCTAATATATCATAGAAGGATACACTATGGTTCTCATATAATCAAAATAAGAGGTCAGAAAGGGCAGTCTAAAGCAATGAACTAGAAACTACATCTGAATATTTAAAACCAAATCTCTTTAAAGGTCTGTAACACCCAGCATGGATACAGATTGCTCCAAAATTTACGTACAAACTCCAACTCTTTTCCTTTTTTATCTAACAGCATCAGAATTTGTGTGATAGGTGAATCAAAGAGTCACACTGTATGGAATCCTATGAAATTTATATTGCAATAAACAAGTAGAAAAAAAAATAAGGTCATTTCAACTCTAATGTCTCCAATTATATATATATATATATATATATATATATATAAGGTCATTTCAACTCTAATGTCTCCAATTATATATATATATATATATATATATATAAAAATAAAATTAAATGCTAAACCTACTTCACACTCAGGTACAACCCTTCAGAGAACTAAACAGATCATTTATTTTTAGTATTTAATCAGTTCAGTGCTACCTGTTGACTTTTACTGGTTTTGGAATGGAGAAAGTATTGCAGCACAGGTCACGATTTACACCAGTCCAGATGCTGCAAGGAGGTACACACTGGCACATAGAGGATCTCTGAGTTACTCAAATCTCTTGGAGCTTATTTTTTTTCCCCATAACATTTCCTCTTGCATGTATCATACTTCCATACAAAACTGTAAAATTCAGAATTAAAATATGTTCTTTAAATAAACAGTAAACACGATAATCTCAAATTTTATTGTGAATTCCTATTCCGTATGTAAATGTCCCATCAGACAGTAGGGGGCAACTTTCACCCACAAGTCATACTCTACGCATTCTGCTATATAATACAATGACATGAAGGGGGTACTTTCAATACTTACCTAAGTTTGTTGTGTGGTCTGTATCAATTTTATAAAATGTAAGGTTTCATTTTTAAACCCCTGTTTTGTTCTCCAGGCACTATGCTGAAGAAATATCTGGTTTATATACTAAGAAAATGGTGCAAGATGAAGTAAGAAACTACACTCTTAAAGATGTTGAGAAATAAAGGAGAAGGACAATATATTCCTCTAGCTTGCTGTCATAGGATTTGTGAGAAACCAGTCTCATAAAGCATATTTTTCCATGCTTGCAATCTGATAAACAATTCTTCCCTGAATAAGCTATTTATAAAAACAATAATTTAGTACCCTAAAAACAGAGCTGGAAGTAATATAAAAGCTAATATAAACAGCAAAGTATTCATTAATGATGTTAACATAAAAAATAAAAAAATGTTTAATAATAAATCTAAGTTTAAGAAGAAACTGATGTTCTATATCATGTGTAATGTTTTGTATCACTCAAAAAATTAAAATTTTGCTATGAATTTTGCCAGACAGCAAATGCTGAATAGGCAGGCATGGCATCAGAAGATATAAGCAGTCAACACAGCATTTTTTCCAATTATGCTCAATTAAATTGTATTACTGTGATTTTTGCTGAATTAGAAGAGAATATCAGTTATGTAACTTAATATGCAAAGAACTGATTTCCCTTTAAAGTTCCTATTTCACTTTTAAAATGCACAGATTGGTGAAAGTGAAGAAGTAGGGCTAGCCTGAAAATATTTTCATGCTAAACCCAACCGAGCGGCACAATGCAAACACTTCTAATAAACCCACAAAACCTGGGGCTAGTCTTGCTATAAGAATGAAAGCAGTCAGGCTTAGGGTGAGATTTAGTAAATTTGGGCAAAATCATGATTTCAAGTAAAGGATGTCAAACACTGGGAATCAAATCACACAGAACTTCACGCTCCATTTAAGCTTCAAACATGAAAGTAAAGTACGCTGGATGACAAGCTACAATAACTAAGTGAGAAACTGATTGCAAACCTTTCTTCTGAAATGTCCTGAGATCCTTCAATAACTCCGGGAGGTAACTAAATGCAACAGTCCTTGCTCAGAGGTCAGACTAAGTGATGATGAATGTCTCTTCTGGCTTTAACCCCAGCCCAAACATGCTATGGATCTGCTTTTTTCAGTGACATAGCTAGCAATTATTTCTCTAAACATAACCCCACCTTAAAATAAAAAACTGTTAGCGCACTTAAGCTGTATTTTTCTTAATAAACAGAGCATAGCATAAACAAGGATTACAAGATGTGAAAAACATCCACCCTCCAGCATTTCCTGAAATGAACTTACATTTTCATGTTAATATTCAAAAAGCATGTGTGTAACTGGTATCAAGCATTCCTGTAGAAACAAAACTAATCATTAAAAACACAGTTAAAGAAAAAAAAAAAAAAAGCCAAGTAGACATTTTACCGCAAGAGATTATTACCTCATGATCCTATAATTTATGCTTACAAATTAGTTTGGGGCTTTTTTTTTCTTCATTTTTTTAATCCAAGGCTAAGAAATATCTTGCTGTTTTACTGTGTCTCACAGAACTGAATGCCAGGTGAAGCCAAACTATTGATTTCTATTCCCTTTTTCATGGTTTCACTTCAAATGGACACAAGATGTCAAGCCAAAGAAACATCATCCTGGTGGGACAGCCAAACTGTGGAGTTCAGTTGTGTCCTGTCTCATCCCTCTTAAGTGTGCCCCAAAAGCAAGACAACAGCAGACTGTTTTGGAAACTTTTTTTTTTTCTTTTTTTTCTCTAATACAAAAGCTTCAAGAAAACAGGCTCAATGTTAAAACAGGTGAATGAATGAACAAAGACACAACTGGACTCACGCAAGGAGGAAAAGCTCAGTATGAAAGCTCACCTCTTACAGGACAGATTTCTTTATGACGCTTACTTCTCTCTCCATTTGCTTTTTCATTTCCTCATGATATTTTTTTCTCCTTCCTTGTCTCCCAGCACATCTGCACAGTGACTTTCTCTACCTCAGACCAACCTTATCTCACCATTTCATCACTGCAATACAGCAAACCCATTAAGGAATACATTTTCCTCAGGTATTTAAAAGCTACCAGGCACTTAACTTACTCTAAGTATACAATGCTTTTAGGTCTTATGGGTCTCCACTTTCTTATTCAACATCTGCCAGAGTAGCAGCCAGGCTACTTGCTGGTGTCTTCTGACCTGGGCTGGTGAGAGCAAGCCATGGCGGTGGCCAGCAGTTAGACAGCACAGCAGCCACACTGGCAGCACCCAGCTTGCCTCTGCTCGGGATAGACTGGAGTTACAAGGCTTTTCTTCAACAAGGAGAAAAGTTCCAGCCTGAAAGATGGCCAGACCTTTCTGTTTTCTCCCAGATGATGGGCACTGTTGCCTACAACTATCTTAAATATAACAAAACATTCAACAAATAGTTACGTTTCTTCTCTCTACTGGAAAGCCTTATTTTATCACACTTTAAGCATAAAGGTAAAATGGAAACTTCCAGGAAAATGGCTAATTCATTTAATCCCTCATTTGAATAGAAGCCTCTATTTCAAAAATAGCCCAAATGCTTTTATTTGGTGCCTTTTCAAGGCTGGTTTCTGTTGAGGGGAAAGGGAACTTTTGGGTTGGACAAAATAACCTCCACAAGTCCCTTCCAACCTCAACCTTTCTGTGATTCTGTGATTTTTGACACAGTGCTCTCTGGTTACAAAGATAATACTGAGAGTACTCCAAAATAAATTCTAACAAACAATATCCACAGTTACGATGGGGAAATATCCAAATCTGTTGCCTCTTAAGCATAAATTAATTCTACAATCTCTACAAGCTTAATCTCTGCTCTACATCTTTCTGTGTGTATCTTTTTCTGTCTCCATGAAAATTGCCAAGAGTTCATCAAAATTTACAATCAACCAAGCATGAGAGCTAAGGTTATAGGCCTAGTAGGAAAACAACAACAAAACCAGTAAATATTTTGATTTACAGCAGGAGTCATTTTTTTCCCAACACCTTTCTATAAATTAATTTAAGAACAAAACTCACCTTTAATAGAAAGTTTTCTTCCAATTACCTGCTGTAGGAAGATTGCTCCCCAGAGAACAATGAAAATGGAGAAACAGCACATCTCACACCCTACACACTTCATAACAGTCAACTTCTGTGCTCTCCCTGAACAGGCCAAATCAAAAAGAGATACTGAGGAGATGCTTTACAAAGCTACAATTAATCACTGCTTTCAAATCATGTGTTGTAGGATCCATCGATAGCTGTACAGAGGCTATGTTGCAGGTCCCTTGCTATGTTCCAAATGTAGTCATTCCCACATTACTCTCACAAAGTTATATGAAAAGCTCTGTTACTAAAGACTTTATATAGGTAACTATAAATTGCATTCTAAAATATATTACTATTTAGTTTTGCTAACTTGTTTGACTAAAACATAGATTGGCTACAAAAAAAATATATATATATTCTTGCTCAGATTATAATTACTGTATGCTGATATACACGACTGATACTGCTTTATAAACAGTACTCTTTTTGTATATTTCATCTAGGACGTAAATTATACCAGTGACATTATTGACTTACTGGCAAGTTTCCAAATAGGTTTAGTCTTGGCATACTACAACAACTGCATGTAACACAGGAAAAAGGGTTAAAAAATGTTTTCAAAACATAAAAGGATTTTCTGCATGTTCTCTTCTGAAGTTTGTTGTGGTTTATTTACTACTCACGTTCTATGTGTTGGAGCAGGATGCTGAGTGGTGTTTCCTTTCATCTCTCTGGCAAAACTGCCCTATATTTGGTAACATATTTCCAGTTATTCATTATCATTGAAGTCAAAGGCCATCAGCTATTGTAGCAACTTATACTTACATGTAGGTAGTCAGAATATTCACTGCTTGCATGACAGCTGTTCAGAACTAGAAAAGAAACTTCACTTTATCGTGGCTTTGGGTGATTGTTTGATTGTTTGTTTTTGGGGTTGGTAATAGGACATTTTTGCAATAGTTTTTTGCAGCTTTAATGCATACAGAAGTCATTTTGCATTCAACAAGAATGCTGGTTTGTCTTGATAGAAAATAGAGTATTTTCCAAATCCACAAAAATGTTAAACAAATCATTGGTAGATCATGTGCAATACTTCTCTTGCACTGTTGCAGCTGTTGATATTGGAGTACTGGAGTAATATTTATTTTGATAAAGGGAAGGGTGTGGACAGAGGTTCCATGTGTAGATGATCCCTGTTTCTTACAGCTTAGGGAACATAGTTTATTTGTTAATGAGTGAAGGCCAAGAAGACTGTAATTTCAATGTGAGTCTGGTCTTGTTCAATTTATCTGATTCTTTTTACTCTTAAAATAATCTAAATCTAATATAACAAAGTAGGAATAAACCACAGTAAACTAGAAAACATGTTACAACTGGAAATCTAAAGAAAAATTATCTGAGCAAATCAAGTTGTTATTTTTTTTTTTTCACAAAACTGAATGGAAGCTTGATGACATACTGCAAGACAGTAGGCATGGAAATCAACACTAAATGCCTATAGTTATTTATTTTTCTCTGAAAAATGCTAAATAGCTGAAACAAATCAAGTACTAATTGTACAAACAAGGTCACGTTTATGCTATCCGTAGAATTAAAATAAAATTAGGTGATTAAAAGGTATATTATGTGCAAAGGCTGTATTCACATGCTTAGATCTATACTTGGCTTAAACTGCAAATGAAAATGAAACTGACTGTAAATATTCTATGAAACTTCTTCGGATTGAAATTATGTTTAGAAGTATTTTCTCCTTTTGCTACCAAGAGAACAGTCAGGTATTGGAGCAGGTTGCCCAGACATTCTTAGTGGTTTACAAGACTAGATTAAATACAGCCTTGAGCGATGTGGACTAACCTTACAGCAGATCTTGCTTTGAGCAGATGTTCCTCCCAAGGTCCCTTCTAAGATAAATAATCCTATCCTACTGCAGTATTGTGGTAGAACTACTACTGTCAAAAGTCTATAAACATTTCTGTTTGACCATTCGTAGTCACTTATCCTCAGTTGGTATCTGATACTTTACAATCAACTTTCTTTTGAAATTAAAATTTGCTAGGACTAAGTTAGACGTTGATCCCACAAAGTACAGAGTGCTTGTCAGAAGACTGGTTCAACAATGACCTTAGAAATAAGAAACTTTTAAGTATCTCTAAAGCCCTCTAAATATCTAAAGATGCAAGATCTAGGAATTTGGTGCTTTAGAAATAGGACCCAGGTCACCACTTTATATATGACTTTCATGATCAAGTCTTTTGAGTGCTAAGATTATACTATAAATAAAAATAAAATATATACCAAATAATAATAAAATAAATAAATAAATAAAATATATACCAAATACTTCCCTTGAGTAATTATTCTGATTAAATCATATTCGTCAAAGTTTACCTCATCCCATGTTCAAAGACGCAAATAGAATTAAAATTTTGTCAAAAATACCAAAAAGAAACTAACAAAGCACAGAGCAGTACAGCTGTAGCATATTACACTAAAAGCAAGTTTTCATCACATACAGAAGTATCAACATGAATTTAGATTATGTAGTTAATTTCATAGAGGCAACATCACACATTCAACTTAGTATTAGTTGCAGGATTTGTACCTACCTAGCCCAGTTACTAAGGTCTGTGTTATAAACAGTAATATTAGGTATTTCTTACAAAGAAGATCTATTATCTTTTGAAATATATCTCCAAAAAATGGATAAATCATTACCATCACCTACATGGAAACCTCCTTATCTGCAACATATTTCTCTAGCACTGAAATGTGCAATATCAAGTTTGTTGCACAATTATAAGTCTGAATTTGAATTATTTCTCAGTTCTGATACAAAACAAGAAAACTAAATTTAACAGCAGATATTTAGTTGACCTCTTGGGTTATGCTAACTTATTACTATGCCTTGAAACAATAAGAAACATTTTTAAACAGTATTATCAACATGAATATTGATCATCAGTTGTAGAAGTTTTATCACAGGCAAGTTATTATCCTGATTTTTTGTTGTCTTCTATCTACTCTTATAAGCATATAACGTGATAAACTGAGACTTACTGTACAGCAAAACTGACTGAGTTCACACAGATGTTACCTTCTTTCATGATGTACTGACTCTTATGATGTCCACTGCTAGGTTATGGGTTGTAACAGGTTACAAGCAACATGAAAAAGAGGGGGGTTGAGCTAAATTTAGGTTTACATATGAAGAATAGCACAGTAGAGAATATCACATAAGAATGTATCTCAGCAAAGCTATAAGCTATAACAAATAATGGGAAAAAAAACACAAAATGACAAAACGGATGGGAAATATACATCATCAGACCCTGCCCACCGCACTGTATGAAGAAATGTTGTTGCATCTTTACATCACTTTATACTTTAGAAAAAAAAATCCTACTACCACAAACAAATAAATAAATAAATAGCATCATGACAGTATTAGGCATTAATAAGGTCTCTCTTAAAAAATGCAAAAAAAGAATGTGTTTATTAACATATCGTACAAAAAAGAAAAAGATTTTTTTCCCCTTCGGCTAAACAGAACATAGATAGAATTTTTCTCTAAGCTACTTACAGCTAAAATCTGGACAAAACAGCACCAGATTACATTTCCTACTTTCCCTGTACGACATAGAATTTGGTCTTAAGGTACAAGATCATATTGGAAATGCAGACTGCTTAACACAAGAACTTACTAGTATGTTTGCATGTTTATGTTGCATAAGATAATACAATCCATCTGTTGGAAAAACGCTCACTGAATATTATATCTGGCTTAGCAATAAACATGAATAGAAATCAAGTTTTCAATTTTTTTATTTTTTACTTTTTTTAAAATCAAAAACTGGATAATAGTGAGACTTACAAAGAAATGTGCTCAGGAACCTGAGGCAAATTATGCATGGTAATATTGGAGTCACTGAGAACAGTTAACACAATGTAACCAAATGTCAACTGGAATATTTTGCAGTAACTTACCAAAGAGGTCTGTGTTTAATGAATATACGAATGCTTGGTTTCTAAGTTTTCAGCTTCAGATGGCGAAGATTAAGTGCTAAGGGTGTTACTGTAAACGTTTAAGTGAGATGAACATCACTGATTTTCTAATTTTACCACATGGCTTATTTCAGAAGAAAACAAGCACCAGTTACATAGTTCTCCTGCAAGTCAGTAAACAGTCATACACAAAAAAAATCAAGACAATTTGCTTCTTTGTTTATGCGCAGGATATTTAGTTTGGTTTGCAAAGTATTAGAAGAATAATAAGAACCTCCTGGCAGAATACCGCAACTAAATTTCTAAAAAGCCACTTGGTTAATCTCAGTGTTGAATCTAGCTGTTTCAAATTACTGTAATGTATAATAACAGTCTTATTGACAATATAGATGCACAGAGCCAAAAAAAGCTAGAAGTAGTGGCCAAAACGATGAACTAAGAGCCAGCCCGAATGACAACAAACATCTGGCCATTAACTGAAGAATGGAGGGGTTTAGGAATGCAGCTGTCTGTGGTCTTCTCCAAGTTCCAGAGCCATGAAATACTGCGAGGATTGGCGAAAGCTGGATGCGAAGCACTACTCCTGAAGATAGCAGGTCCTAAAATGGAGTCAACGATCAGTTCATGGTGAAATTTCAAGATTTCTGTGGTCAGAATATATTCATTCCAATGGCCTCATAATGTACATCAACAAATTAATGTTGTATGGATGTCATTTCAAAGCCTACTGAAGACGAAGAGCCATTACTGAAGCCATTAGAGCACAGATGGTTCAAACTATATGCAGATATTCATACTTGCATTTCTGCATTATAGCTACTTTTTTTTTCTCCTGTTGAACTGTAATGAATTGTCTCATAATCTATTCCATCTTCTTGCCATTAGCAGGCTTTGAATGTTCACAAATAGGAGCAAAGAACTCATTTTCCAGAGCTTTAATCACACAAAGAGGGAATGCCTAATTCTCTAAATGAAATGGTCTGTGATCACTGAAGCAGAGATTTAATATATCACGGCAAATTAGGTAGATTTTAATAAATTACTTATCTCTTTGAATACTTTACATATGCTTATAAAGAAACATAGCCTGTTTGCAAACAGTGGAAATCCACAGCCTATAAAACCCTTTGAAGAAAATGACAAATAAAAAAGTAAATTAAAAAATGAAATGTATTGTATCCTCGTTCTCAAGACACAATCATTTTGCAGCACTGATTCACAGCTCCATTAAAAATATCAATTAAATCCTTCATTGAGATTGGTTAAAAGCTAGGAAATTAACTTTCTAAGCTAGACACTGGTTATTCAGATACAGAAATTCACTGTGTGTTTGATATAAGTTCTAAAAGTGACAGAAAACAAATGCAAACGCAGTTGCCTGTCCCCACAGCTCAAACTATGTGAAGCAAAATCTGATACTTTATGGCTTCTTTTTGTGTTTTGACAGATGTTGGCTGAAAGTAAATCTTTTACTGTATAGAAGAATGATTGTGCCTGCCCTCCCCCCTACTTCAAATCATGATAATCATAAACAGCTGATTATAATGTTAGTAGAAGGGCAAAAGTTATTTAAAAAAGGTTGCATTAATTTAATAAGTCCTGCAACTAGCCTCATTTTTTATATTTAATTGATAGGAACTGCATGCATCAAAGAAAACACATACTGAGATTTAATGTGCATAAAATGGATATTAGCATTTTAAAGAGGCAGATTAACACATTAATCCAAGTAATTTTCATATATTGCTTTTAATAAAATCTTCACAGTATAAAATTCTTAATGAGGCTAATCACAGGCATTCCATTTAGTGGGGTGATTAGGGATAACATAAAAGTATTTTTAATCAGTTTTCTGAGGCTTATGGTTTTTTTATTAAAAATTAAAAATTTGACTTGCATTTTTATTACTGTTTTATGTAGGAAAAAATGTTGAAAATGCAAATAAAGCATATCATTCAATCATGTAGGTATTAATTATTTACAAGACGTTGTCCATTGTGGAGAGATACTTAGCCTTAGGGGGGAAATATAAAAACAAACAGACTCAAAAGTATACAAAACTTTACAACTACAAATCAAGAGTCCTTCTTGTATAAATTATACATTAAATATACCGTACGAATTACAAAGATTTCATCTTTGAAGCACTATCAAGCATGTATTTACACTGGGAGAAGGAACTTCTGTAGGCAAACTTCCCTTTCATGCCTCCTAGTCATCTTTGCATTCCTCATAGACTGAACGCAGTGCATGGAGGGCTTCCACTGTTACTTTGAGCTTTCCAATTACTGTGCTATCATCTTCTGCATCAAAAACTAGAAAGGAAACATCAGAAAACAGCGTTAGTTAGTTTCATTAAAGGCTTTGGTTTTGTTCTGATAATTTTGCTCAGGATTTGGACAGATTAAAAGGCAGCTAGCATACGCCTAAAAAAGGAAAAAAAAAAATAGCTTCCAGTTCTGGCACTCAGCCCTATACGATTTTGAAAAAGATCTCAGACAGCTTTCATATTAAATGTAGTGGATGGTGCTCAGCTTACTGGAAACTCAACACTCTAAGAACTAGAAAGTACATCAGTAAAAGTATTTTGAAGTAAAGAGAACTATCTGTATGAAAACTGCCTATACAAATTGTTTATTTTTCATAATACATAAACAGATGTTCAGACTTCAGAATCTAAACTGTTAAAGACATGCATGTATGCTTATAAATACTAAGTAAAAAAATATACTAATGAATACATTTTGTACAGTGTATATATGACCAGGCCAAATTAGCCTAGAGAGTTATCAGTATTTAAATAGTAAATTGTTATTTCCATTTGGTAAAATGGAACATTATTTTAATTCCAGGCTTCTACATGCTGTAAAATAGTGAAGTGTAGACAAAGATGGTATTTCCCCTAGCCTAAACTATTTAACTACCTTCATCTTCGTGCATGTGTTTTAAAGTAGTATTTAAAAATTTTATTTTACAGAAATTAGCTAACATGATTTAAAATCGCTCTCTTCTACAGTATCTATGCAAGCCCTGAGGGCCATGTTCTCTGCTGCTTTGATTAAAAACATGCTGCTAACAGTCAAGAATGAGGTTCCTTCCCAGTCCTGCATAAAAAGTAATGAGGCTGCCTAATGTGACTCTAGGTGGAATTTGAATAAAAACAAATAATCTTGACAGCACGTCTCCTCAAAGCAAATTATACAGCAAATGGCAAGGTTATGTATTTATGAAATGGACTGGGATAAGTACTCTGAGAACTTGCAATGATAATGCATGCTTCAATGGCTAGGCTGCTGGGACAGCTCAGAATCAGTTTGGGGAAAGAAAAACCACCATTTACTTTGTTGACAGAACTATTAGAGGACAGATGAGATGCTATTCTTACAGATCCAAACCATTTGGTATATCCTTAGACAAATCATTCAGTGAACTGTCAACTTAAAAAGCAAACTTCAGAGTGCATACATACATATATATATATATATATGTATTTAATTTACAAGAACAGTAGGGTAACTACAGCTGATGATATCAGAAAATAATATTAATTCAGTTTTCTCTGTTTTCTATTGTCATGTTATCTCTGAGACATATATATATCATATGCCTTTGTGTAAGTTCCTTTTCATCCAGCTTCTTGCTTTGTTACCCTCCTAACTGTTTCAAGTTTCATATAGGCCACTTCCACCCAATTAACAATAAAAAGAACAAGATATGAACAAGGTCTATGTTTGCAGTCCTCAAAAAGAATGAAAGAAGTTTAGGGTACCTAACTTTTAAGAATAATTAGAATGGCAGCAGACTAAGTCCCCTCTGTCTAGGTATATGCTTTTGCCCTCAAAGCAATATCCACTTCCGAAAATGTGCATAGTATTATTTAAGAATGCCATTTATTGTGCCACTACACAGAATTGAAATCTGGGTATAAAAGCATCCAGATCTTAAGAACAGGTCTTTTTACAGTGATTTCATTTAAGTAAATGGATAGATATAGTCTACTTTTGCCATTATGTGATATATTTTAATGTAAAATTCATTTTAATTCTCTGAATGCTCTAAGAAAATATGCTTATGGATGCAATAAAAAAAATCTAAACTGTACAGTGAAAAACAAATAACAATATATACAAATCACCTGCCAATTATCCTTTGTGTTTAGTATCTCTTTGGCAACATTATACATTATCTTTCTCATATGGATTTTGGGAAACAGAATATCCTAACCTACCATTTATTGATATTGATAGTAATTGTCAAGCATGAGTGTCTGTTTTTTAATTATCAAACAACACTAAGTTTGGTTTATTCCAGGAAGGGGATTTCTAGTGTAGTGAAAAGGAAGCCAATAGTTTTTGTTTGCCTTTTTTTTTCCCCCTTTTTTTTTAAAATCCTCTATATAATTTCTAAGCTTTAGTAGCTTCTTACTGAAAAACAAATCTAGCATTTGCAGTGATGGGAAGAAGTGTGGGTAGGAATAAGAGTACATGCATTTCTATCTACTACTATTATCACTTAGATATAACATACATAAAGTAAAAAAAAAAATTGTTTGAATATCTTCTGATTAGGAGAAGAAATGATCCTCACAATCCCAAAGCAGCTGGCGTTACATAATAATTACCTAGAACAACTAATACTAAACAACTGTACTTTCTGTCTTCATAATCATCTCAGATGACAAGAGTTCTAAGAGTTGTGTGAAAGGTGACTTTCAAGGGTACAAAATTAATTTACATCACTAATCAATCTTATCAAATGGGAATTATGACAAACGGGCCATAAAATCCAGAACAAAAACAATTTTCCATGGCTGTGAAATACCTTTCTGGAAGAGATGTGCTTTTGTATAACTACTTCAAGAAAAATTATTGGTGGAGAAAAGATGAAGTGGTTCAGCCACAGTAAGAACTGCATCAAATCTATTATTTTTCCAGGGTACAGAAATTTGATTCTTCTTAGAATTTTCCTTATTATGTTCCCGGAACTTCGACGCATACTTTCAGTAATTTAGCTACAGCAAGGATGTAAATCATGCAGGATAACAGGAATGGATAAGAAAGCCTATTTCTTTCCCTCACCATTCAGCTCCCCATCACTCAAGGTATGCTAATTAGGCACAACAGTAGGAGCAGCAAGGCCACATTAGCCTGGTATTTGGGGCTAAGCTATAATTCCTGCTGTCACAAAGAATACCTTGCAAGCATGGGCACACTGCCTCTAGGAATCATGTTGGCTCACCTTTATAGGAGAGTAACTGCTGCTTTTTTTTTTTTTAAACAAATATACTCTCAGCTTATTCTTTACTTAGCTTTACCACAATGGGAAAGGAGGATGGAATGGAACAGGTAAGGATGAAAATGCATACTTGATAACCCTGTCCCTGCTGCATTGGGGCTGAGGAAAGGCTAAGCTAGGAGGATAGTTTTGTTAGCTATTAAAAGACCAAATAACCTTCTCTAGTCTTCTTATCTGCTTTATAAAGATGTTATCACGAAACAGAGGAAATGGAAGATTCCACACCTCCTACTCACCTCACCATGCTTTAATAAATCAGAGTGTAAGTTCAGTCACAGTTTGTTACAGAATAATGCTTACTAAACTGACAGACCTAACAAAAGCCACCGGTATTTCATTTTGCCTCAAATATGTTTGATATGGAGGATGCAATCTTGAGTTACTCTGAGGATCATAAAATTACTTTAAACAACATAAAGACATTAGCAATACAGAATTATTGACAGAAGTTTTAATAACAAAATAATACATATTTACAGTCTTATTGGATAAAGTATGTTTTACAAAATAGAGAATCATAACAAGTAGACATGTCCTAAAAGTTCTTAAGTTTTATGAACTGATTATTATGAGCTGAGAATGCTGTTTTTTCTTCAAAGCATTTTTTAAGGAATAAAAAAATTACACAGTTTTTGAAGACTTTTTCAGACAAATGTGGAGGCCATTAGAGGCCATGGAGGCCATTAAAGAACTTCTTGTTCAAAGTCAAACAACTACTTACACAGCAAAGCTTGCAGAGACAAGCAGAAATTGAACAAATAATTGGTGGTTATGTAAGGTTACAACAAGATAGCCTCTAAAACTTACCATCAATATCTTGCTCAACAACGTCCCTTTCCTTCTGGAATATCTCTCTCAAACTGACATAAGCAAACCCAATATCTTCACATTCAAGATCCTGTTCATCTTCTGGGGGATCGGTAACCACTGTAAATAGTAGACTAAATATAAGAGAAGATATATTTATGTTCACAAAGGGTTGAAAATTATCTCAAAAACACATTAAAAAGGTAAAAAAAAAAAAACAAAAACAAAAAAACTGGTGAACTCTTTTTACCAGTTAAACATAAACCAGATCTCTATTACTGACGTGCAACATTTTCCATGAAAACAATAGTTTGAGAATCTTTTTTTTCAAAATCTTCCCTCCTTCTTTAGCATTATTTATCAGTACTAGAAGAACAGATAGAAGGACAGAGAATAGTCTAAGGATGAAAGATTTTTTTTCACATTTCAAACTCCTAGGTTCGTTTAGCTTAGCTATTGAATAAACTGTTCTAGTCACTTAATTTCTTTACATCTTCCCCTGTTCATTAAATCAAGATTGTATCTATGTGCTTTTAGGAAAATTCATTTATAATCATTTAAAAATAGTGATAGCTTTTCTGTGTTTTTTTGTTTTGTTTTGTTTTAGATTGCTGACCTTGCCATGCAAATCATTTGATGTGAACAATTAAATGGCAAAAATATTCATTTTAGATTAAACATTACGTTTTGCTGGTTAAAACCTTTGACAGCAAAATTGGTAAGAAAAGTTCAATTACTTTCATTTAGTCATAAAAAGAACCTGTATGATTGTTTGGGCTTGGATACGGAGCATACTTATGAAGTAAAACTTTTCATTTGTCCCCGGTTACGGTGCTTCTGTTTGCAAAGCAAGCTTGAAACATGGATTCTTTTTGGACTGGACTAAACTAGACTGAAGATGTGCTCCAGGAGTACCCCTAATGCGCTGCACTGAAAATGGACAGTCAGTCCATGGGATCAATTTGGAGTATTTTGAATTCTGAAAATCGTCCTAAGATCTATGTACTGTGAATATCAGACCATTAGCAACAACTGCTTTGCTCTAGAGATTCTCTCTCTCCCACTGGTCCACACTACTTGGTTATGCAGACCCAGTAAATCCTAAGCCATGCATTTTCTGGTCTTTATAATGAGTGGTGTGACAGACATAAATATTTAAGACAAACCATATCTAACATTTCCCTGATATCAGAAATACTAACCATATTTAATGAAGTATTTCCAAACACCATGTGCAAAGTATTTAGCTGAAAATTACTGAGAGTTTTCACACGTCATTCAGACGCTTGTCAAGAACACTGTTCAAGTCTGGAACACATTCTACAAAACCGAACAGGAACCTAAAGGCAGTTCTCTCAAAATAGTACCTTTCTAATGCTGTATTATGCATTCCCTGTTTCAAGTTGTACCTTACGCTGCCATTTGTCCTGTAGTCATTCCCTCCGACCAATACACGTCCTATTTTACCATTCCTGTTTTACACTTTAGACAACAATCAAACAAAACTAGCCATGAGCACAGCCTGGACACAAAGGCCTTCGTCTATTTACCATCCTGTTTAAATGCAAGCCTGTTTGTTGATCCCAAACATCTAAGCCCAACAACTATATAAAATATTTGCATTTCTTCTGCGAACTTAAATTACACTCATTGTACCCAAGTATAGTTTTACTTTTAAACATATAATTACAGTATTGTGCTGGAGCTGACTTGAGTTAGTGGCTTTTGCTGGGGCCAAAAGCACTGAGACTGACAAAATGACAGGAATTCTGATTTAACTACTTTTTTGGTATATCTTGGCAATATCGCTAAAACAGTGAATGCTTGTGAGCTTTACAACCTAAAAATGTTCCAATAAGCACAATTCCAAAGGAGTAACAATCAAACTGCACGAGGTTTTCCAAGCCTATGGGAAAGACTATCTTAGACAAATTATAATCAAATCTTCCTAAAAGCCTTTAAACATAGTAACAATGACTGCAATCTGCTTTTATAGCATTTTGGTTTTGTTCTGGCTTTTACTAAGAAATATTTATTATTTTGATTGTTATATATTTGTTTATGGCTAAAAGCTGACATCTGTTGAAAGTAAGTGTTGTTTAAAAAAAAGGTTCTAGAGACAAAAAAAAAAAAGGAAAAATATCACAGCTATTTCCAACAGCAGGTGGCTTGACTGAGTATAATGGATCTAACTTAAGATTTTTGGCACAGAGCTAAGGATGAGCAAAAGTGCCAAAACTCAATCAAAAAGGAAGAATTATTGAAGTGTTCAAGATAACTATTAAATGAAATAAAAACAAGTTAAAAATTGTAACAAAGTCTGATAAAACTGTTGGGAACTGGGAACAGATCTGTTCTGTTATAATTCAGTGTCAATGTTGTATCAAATTAATTGGAGAAAACAGCTAGGCAATGATAGATAGGGGAAATAGTGCTGGATTAATTTTCATCTTTTAAGTGTACCAAGTGAAAAATAATCATTGCTTCAAGCTTAAAAATACGCTTTACAGTGCAGCAGAAAAACCTGAAACAAACGTTGTTATGATAGCACTTAAAGGTGTTATCACCAGCGGGGAATTTAGAGTGCCTGGGAGAAGTTGTGATGTTGGCAGACTTTGGCTCCAATTCTTTACGCCAGAGATCAGCCATTTTTAAGCAGCAAGGAGAAAACCTTGTACATTAATATAGTATATTAATGTGAAGCTAACACCGTATGTGTATTCTATACTCCTACGATATGGATGCATAGCTTTAGCTACTTTGGTGAACAATGACTTCATACAGTCAGTTTCTTGGTGCAGAAATCATTTCCTACCAAGAAACAATACACCTGTCAGGCTCAGCCTGGAAACCTCTTGCACAAACCTGTTCACTCTTGTTATCACAGCAGGGTGACTGTTAGAAGAATGGATTCTTCCATTCTTCACACACGTCTCTTTTGACACTTGTCAGATGAGTATGTACTATACCACCAGGTCTGCAAGTACTGCAAGTATCATCTGGCACGAGGAATCAGGTAAGTTTCTCTCTATGACCCAAATTTCCACACTCTTAAAATGCTGAAAGGCAATAGATGAACACAAACTGGACAAAGCATAAATGCAATTGGGTTCCAGTTATCTTAAATGGACTGGCTCAAATGCCTCCTTCTACTACCTGATTTAAAGACTTGAACATGGAAGTACATTAGGCTAAGATGATAAAATAACAAAAAAATACTAATTTTGTACCATCCCATTCATTTTCACAAGGTTTTACAAGTACTATTTACAAGTACTATAGCTTTCTAACATAAAAAAGGAATATAAACTGAATCTCTATAATACAAAACCAGAAACAAAACATAAAGGCTACCCTTGTCACACAGCAGAGCTATAAGAAAAAGCAAGCGTTCTGACAAAATTTCCATAGTAATGATAAAGACATTGCCTGTCTGAAAATGCAGATAAAAACAAAGACGCTTGTCAAAAGAGAAGAGGCATCTTTGTGCTATGCAACAATTACCAATCTAAAAAGGATTTCAAGAGTACTCCAAGTCTCCTACTACCTCATGCTCATGTATTTTAGACTTTATATCATTCTATTTAGCACCATATTTTCTTGATTATTTATATTGCTGAAAACACTTAAAGTGTTACATACTGAATATTCTTGCATTTCCTGCCAATAAAGCCATTTATTCCAATATGGAACCAAAATCAACATTAAAAAACTACAACAACAAAAATCACAATTATTCCATATGATGTACAATTGAAAGAAAAAAAACAACTTCTTTTTAGGAAATCTTATCTTTTAATGAACAGTAAACCATACTCCCAATAAATAAACATACTTTCCCATATAAATGCCATGTCAATATACATTTATTTATTTGTAAGTATAACGTTAAAGAATATAAAGCTGTGAAATTCATTATTTTCATGGTCTAGCTGTCCCCCAATTCAATTATAGGACTAGGTTACCATCCGGAGCTCTGGCTTAGCAGTAATTTTATTTATTCTACTCAAATCTCTCTCTTAACACCTGAGAATATTTGTTTCAAAGGATATTCTTTAACATAACTCTCCTTTTGGAATAAAAAGCATAGCACACAAGGTATCTGTGTATGTTCTAATATGGAATCAATCATTATGAGTATCATTTCTAACAACATTTGTGACAAAAAAAAAAGTTCACCTGAAAACTTAAAACATACACATAATACACTTAACTCTGCTCCTATAATCTGGCACTGTACAAACACCAATAGAGTGTCAGGCTAAACCATGTGCAGGCAATTTTCAATGATATTTAAATCCTTGATAATTTGGTCTCCTGATCTTTAAAGCATTAGTTTAGTTCAGTTCCTGTTTCAGCTGAAAAAGCTCTGATACTAGTTTGTAAGGCCTGTGATAGAAAACATGTGCTGAAGATAGAACTAGGCCAGGTTTAAAAACACACAGAGCTGAAAACGTTTGGTGTAGAAGAATCTTTTCACAAGTTTTGTTTCTTGGTGGTCCTCGTGCTAGGCTAAGGCAGAGAACTGGACTACTGATGAACTTTCTGCCTTGCTGCTCAGTCAACACCGAATTGAAACTTCACCACAGAACAGTTTATTAGAACATATCTACATTAGATCTGGTGAATATTTAGTATAGATACCTAAGTATTTATTGGTGAAATTGCAACCTACAGACTAGCTAGTTTCCTTCACTAAATTATCCCCAAGGGGGAAAAAAAAAAAAAAAAAGAGTATTTTATCCTTGGTATCATTAAATTCTTAATATAGCATGTTATCCATTTTCCCATTCTGTATGGTAAAGCAAATCTTTTGCTTGCTTATAGAATGAAGACTTTTTTTTTTTTATATATAATATATTTATCTCCAAACCTCAGAATGCTTTGGTGTGATATTTCCCATTCCCACAAAGATCATATCATGGTTTTCCCTGCTACATCTTGGTAAAATCTGTTGACAGGCCAAAGCACAGAACTCAACTTTAGAAAGGAAACAGAATGAAGAGGGACCACGCTCTTTCCTACTGCAGAGTGAATCTGTGTCTTGTGAATAAACAAGTATTTTAAAACAAAAACAAATAACACCTATACTTCAAACACAGTCAGAATGTATTCTCCTCTTCTGCAAATAAAATCAACCTTTAAATTAATAATTGTCCCATTTTGATTAAGATTGACCTTCTAGAGTAAACAGAATCAGTATTTGTTATTCATTTGCTCAAAGGAATGTGCATGCTATCTCAACCAAAAAATCTGAATAAACAAGCTTATTATTATGAGCTCAGACTAGACTAATCTATACTCTTTCTCATAAGTATACATACAATAGCTGACTACTAAATCAATTTTTATATAGGTTCAATTTATATATAAGGTTTTTGGAAATTCCAGGGCTAAGGAATACTTTCTGAAGCTTTTATACTTTTAGTTCTTCAAATTCAGAAAGCAAAAGATGTATTACTGTGATATATGCGCTTTAAAAGTTCATTATTGATAGAATGCTGATGACAGAATCTCTCTTTTGTGAAACATGACTTAACAAAAAACAAAACACAGCACTAAAACAACATTAAGAGAGATTGCAATATGCCACGTCACACAAACCTATTCAGGGAAGAAATGATTAGCAATCACCACATCAAAACATAGGTATAATTCCCAGCTGAAACAAAATTCTCTCTAGTTCGTTAGTTACGTATTAACTTCTCTTGGGTATTTCCTCAATACAGTCAAAGAACAAGGCAAGCCAAATGGCAAAAAGTAAAGC
This sequence comes from Cygnus atratus, assembly GCF_013377495.2. NCBI lineage: Eukaryota > Metazoa > Chordata > Aves > Anseriformes > Anatidae > Cygnus > Cygnus atratus. The sequence continues at coordinate 16,305,819 of NC_066373.1, read as the reverse complement.
ATTCTTTATCAAAACCTTTTATGGAGTTTTTCATCACTAATATGTACCTGTCAGCGTTTAGATCTGGTTTTTGAAGTATAGACTTGAGATACTCTCTTCTTGCACGATTATTTGCCTTATCCACATGTATCACTGCAAAGCAAATTGGAATTAATATAATTAGTTACCGCCTGGTTTTCATCTTCCAGGAGAAAAAGCGTGAAGAAAAGAACAAAGAAAAATAAACATTTCATTCCCTTGTCTGAAAAGCAACAACGCTAGAATCAAATTTGAAAGGTCATGTGATCTAATGGCATGTCACCAGCAGTTTTATGTGCACACTGTCAGAAAAGATACAAGCAGCATCTAAGCATGCCACATAGCTGTCATTTTCTGTTAATGGCAATAGCAGTCATGATTTTAAAAGCCAGTGCTCTTTACTGCTTTGTATTTGAAGGGATTTAGCGCATTTTCTTCCACTGAGGAAGCTAGTGATAATGATAATGTATGGCAGAATGCTTGTCCTTTTTGACAGCCTCAGTAATTTAATCCTCCTTTCCTGCCACAATATTTCAATAAGAGAAGTAACTAGACCAATGGACGGAAGAAAATCCACAGACCGGGGAGTGTATGCACATGCTCTAAAAGCCTCTTATTGTTTTAATTTAAAATAAAAACATGAGGACCAGTGTTTAATTTTTGTACCATTAATATAACCTAGAGTGAAAAATAGTATAGATTTGGACAAACAATAAAATAATACAAAACAGGGTTTTAGGAAATTTGTTAAGAAGATTTTTGGGAATCTTGTATTAAGCAAGTCGCTTCTTTTTCTCACATGGTATCAGCCTACAAGTATTAGAAGAACTTAAACTACTGTGAAGGATTATAAAAAATTCTGGATGTGAAAAACAACATTAAAGGAATTACACTTTTTTTGTTTTTTAAAAAGAAGTTAGAAACATAGCTGAAAAAAAATTACTAGGACAGAAATACAACTCTTTGGGAAATAAGTATAGCTCCTAGGAACATTTTGCATTTGTTTTAGAGAGCAGGAGGAGGAGCTAGAAATTTGTCTCTTTAAATTCCAGCATCTTTATTTCCAGCATGGCTCACTCTCCTCTAGTTACTCTGTCACTGCAGGAAAAAAAAAAAAAGACAAACTCCACCTTTCTTTCACTCTGCACATCATGTTAAGGTTTCTTTTCCTATGTGCTGACAGAATCTGTTATGAATTTCATACCCTCCTCTACTATCCAAAGTAAACTTATTCATATAAACAGAAGTTATTACCACCAAGGATCAGGGAGTATCGGAATATAGGTATACAATATAGAGATAGGAAGGCTCAAATTAACTCCTTGCAAAGGGATTTATTGGTGGTCATATCCCTATCAAAGTCCTTCTAGGAAGCACATCGTGCAGAGCCACTGTTCTTCCAATATCCTCTAAAGCTCCTCAACTCTTACCTGGCCAGCAGAACCACTACTAGAAATCAGTACTTTCAGACAACAGCCAGGATCTGAATAACTCAGTGGAAGCAACCTTTTTTTCTAACACCTTTTTCCCTACTAGCAGAAAGCAAAGCACTGATGTTCCATCTTGGAATCCTTAATTTCCACCCATAACACTGTTACTTTCTTGGACAGGTTAAAAAAAGCTATTACTGCCATCTGCTCTTCTTTTGGGTATGTGGATGACTTTCCACATGTGCTCCTCTCATGGCCAAGTCCTCCTGGGGCCACCACAGGAAGTGATGGGGAGGCAGCAGGGAGACAGATGGACAGCCGGAGAACTTCAAAGGAGCTGTCACATCCACAGATTCTTCCCTTCCCCATAAGCATTCCAACTGGAACTTCCTAAATTTACTAATTGTGTATCTAAAACAATTTTAAATGGAAGTCTATTTACAAACCTAAAGAATTTGAATTCACTTCAGTCAGTGGAAAAAATCAGACTAGCAAGTAAAACATTCAGCACAAGAACTCCATTCAAATCAGGAAAAATGATTAACCACAGTGAAAAGAAACTTACATTTTTAGATAATGATGAATAACATACTTTCATATCACCCCTTACTACTGCTTATAACACTGAATTATAACATTGCTCCAAGGCATGGAACATCTCACATTTCTGTCCAATTAATTGCAAAAATCACCCAAAATTAACTTGTGACAGTTTGCATCTAAAATTATAATTTTTAAATTTGTCCTAAAGAAGCATTAAAACCTGAAAGATTAAAATGCCCCTGAATCTCGTTAAAAAACACTGCAATTCTAAACATTAAAGTAGCTGGCTGTGTTGCAACATACTTTTTTCATAATTCACTTTCTAACAGAACTAAATGAGACTGTTTTGAAGCAGAGGTTCATCGCAATGATGGAAAAACGATGTCTTATACTGTGTTGAGCCTTAATGGAGAACAAGAATAAACACCAAGAAGTACAACTACGTTCCTGATACCAGGCCTTTCATTTGAATTATTCTGAAGAAACCATCCATTTTTTAGAGTATCGAACTTCAGAAGTTTATTTTAAATGAAAATAAAACCCATCATCTTCCTCCCCACATTCCCCACTCCCTTTGGTGAACTTACACTTGTACTTTGGGCTGTCCAAATTACCACCTGTTCACTGAGAAAGCTGTCTGATTAAGTAACTCATATAAAATCTTTGGGAGATTTTGTAAATTTTTCTTCTGCTGCTGTCTGTTTTCTAGAATCATTGCATACGGTAAAAAAAACACATCTCAGATTTTCTGTTACCTTCTAGTAGCTTTCCTGCCATCTCAGCATTTTTGTAGTTAAATCTTCATATTTAATACAACATGAATGCTTTTTCTTAACATGTATGAACGCTCCTTACCTTGTTAATTACAGTAATCGTGGCTTTTACAAGAAAAGTATTCCTTTTACTGAAATTGAGTCCAATATCAACAGATGCATTTTTATATGAGTGTAACTGAGCTTTGTTTTCCTGAAGCAACTTATGTTTCCCAATGTTTTTCAGATGGTGAAACTGCTATTACATTCAATTTAAAGTTATCTATTGTGACATGACTGTAAGTATTTTCCAGCACACAATTTTAAAGTACATGAAAAAATTAAAATATGAATGCATTGCTTATAACGATCTCTAACACTTCCTAAAATCATACACAAATTAAATCCTATCAAAGATGTGAATCTTTTATTTATTTATTTATTTTAAAATAAATTACAGGACAGAATCATGGTGTAAGCACAATTTGGGAAGTTCCCTTTTTCTCTGAGTTCATGGGATTAGGGTGTTTGGGAGCATTCTTGGGTATTCTGATAACTCTTAACAGCTCCTCTCCTCAGACAGTATGGCCACCAGTAGTTACAAAACCTCACATTAAGGGAAATCAAGACTTATGCAGTATAATCCTAGAATATATATCTATCTCTCCCATTCAAGTTTCTGTTTCTAGACCTTGGAAGAAAGAAAAATGATCTTCTAATCACTCCAAGTCAAAAAGTCATAGTCAAAATAAGTAATTAATGTCAAATTACATGCTCTAACCACTTGTGAAAAGGGAAATTCATAGGGTCTTCTCTGTCCAGATAAATGTAGATCTACTCTATTGTTTTTCAGCAAGATTCCATTAATCTTCTGGTACATTACATACGAAGTATTGAAAGTGAAGGATATGTAAAAGGTATAGAAACAATACATCTGGTTTTTAAACAAAGAATCTAATGGAGCCTTCTGTATCAGCTAAGACATGTTTAAAACACTCAAGCTGCTCAAGTAATAAATAATAAAAATATTTATATATAATTAATGATTTCTTAGGTTACTTACGGATTTACCATGGTTTTTTTCTATACAAAATCTAGAAGACTATCAGTTTCCTTCAAATCTCAAAGTAAATTTCTTTTTCCTCATGCAAATCTCATTTTTATTAAAGAAAATATTCAATTAACCTCAAATATTCAACATACTCAAATCTAGCTAGACATATTAACACAATATTAGATAAATAAGAGATGCAGTAAAGCCATAGTAAATACACATGCAGATTTCATTACTACTACCTTACTAGCTTTCCAACTGACATTATCAAACAGCAGATGTTTTTTTCTTCCCCTATATGCAAAACTAATCTTAAGTAAAAATTATATAACCAATTATCTAAGCAAAACTCTGCAAATAATAATCATGTTAGTATAATGCTGCAGAATACAAGCCATATAACCACATTCTGATATTTGTTTGTTAGGCAATTTTGAAGTTTAAACATTTCTACAACACTTGAGCAGCAAACAGAAAAACCAATTATCAAGCCAAGTTTTAACTAGCAGAAATAGTATGATGCAGCATTACCAGTTCAGAAAGCCTTATGAATTAGGCTCATGAATTAGCCTTATGAATCAGACTCTACAAAGCATAATAGTGTCTTCCAATATCCCAGCCTGAAATACATTTAAGTATCATCATTGTCTTAAGAGACTGAAATTTCATCTTGTACTCATCTCTGTCTCTACTTTCTCACTTTCAATGTATCTGCCCTAAATTGGCTATGTTTTGCTAGTTCTACTTTGTGGAGTTAGTACTTAAAAAAATCTAGTATTATGCTTATATCATACCCAAAATACACAGGAATCAAAAGATTGTGCAAGAATTTATTTTTATATCTCCTGAATGCTTCTTATATGCAAAGCAATGAGAACTCAAGAATGATGAGAAATTGAAATTGTTAGACAGCTTTCTTTTATTGGCTTATGGTGTTATTTCAATGAGGTTTTACAAATTTGATTTCAATAATGTCTTCCTATCTAGCACATTTGGAAAAATGTTTACAGCAAGTAGCAAGATGAGCATTGTTAAAATAAGAAGTTATTTACCTGATGTCTTATCTAATGTCTCTTTTATGATGTCAGAAATCTCATATTTTTAAATGCAAGCAGGCCTCAGTGAAGGAAATTCAGTCTGCAGTGTTTTCTAAATAAAGCCATATGACTGTCCTCAAAGTTACCAAAATTAACAAAATATTGTGCCCCAGCCTTTATATTCTCTCTCAAATTTGCAGTCACCCTATGGTCAAGAAAATGCTTGATGTGGCTTGATGCGAATCATCAGAGTGTGCATGCAGCCCAGGAGACCAGCTGCATCCTGGGCCGCATCAACAGAGGCAAGGCTAGCAGGTTGAGGGAGGTGACTGTCCTCCTCTGCTCTGCCCTTTTGAGGCCCCACTTTCTGTGGCCTTCAGTACGAGAAAGACATGGACCTGTTAGAGCAGGTCCAGAGGAGGGCCACGGAGATCATCAGAGGGCTGGAACACCTCTTCTGTGAAGAAAGGCCAAGAGAGCTGGGGATGTTGAGCCTGAAGAAGAGAAGGCTCCAGGAAAACCTCACTGCAGCCTTATAAAGAAGATGGAGAACAACTTTTTACTCAAGCAAGATAATGATAGACAAGGGGAAACAGTTTTAAAATGAAAGAGGGGAGATTTAGATTAGATGTTAGGAGGAAATTCTGCACTCAGAGGGTGGTGAGGCACTGGCCCAGGCTGCCCAGAGAAGCTGTGGGTGACCCATCCCTGGAGGTGTTCATGGGCAGGTTGGATGGGGCACTGGGCAACCTGATCTAGTGGGTGGCATCCCTGCCCATGGAAGGGGAGTCAGAACTAGATGATCTTCTAGGTCTCTTCCAACCCAAGCCATTCTACGATTCTATGAAAAACCAATGTATTAGTATTAAACACTGCTAAATAATTCTTATTCCAGAAAGTTCTTATTAAAGGAACACTGAATATTCCTTAGTGATGTTCTAGTCCAATTACATATTTTCTCTTTTGAACCGTTTTCATTGTACATGGTTATGTGGAATGCTTTTCTTCTGCTGTATCATCACGTACCAACAGAAACATCACTTCCTCATGTTCTTTTAGAAAGAATACATAATTTTAACTTTATATATATATAACCTAAAAAACTACAGGCTAACAGGATGTTTACATATATTGTAATGTTATCACTTCATAGAGCAGCCTACTTCAACAATTGATTTTATCAACAATTGATTTTATACTTGCTAATTGCATCCCTGGCATTTCTAAAAACACTTGTAATGTTTCCTAAAATATCCAGGAACAAAACAAATACAATTAGTACACAGACAAATCCAACTATAATATAGAGGAGATATTGACGGGCTTTTCCAAAGACAAAATTTAAGAGAGAAAACAAGAAAGACATTATACTTACCATTGCTATAGTTATAGTGAACCCTCTGACCAATTGTTGGCTTTGGAAGTGACACCGGGGTCTCCTCTACAACTAAATTGTATAATCTGCACTCTACAAACAGCTGTTGTATTGTTTCATCTGCTGCAATTCGTGACTCAGTAAGACCAAGCGATATAATTTCGATCCGAATTTTTTCAGTTGCCTATTTAAAAACAAACCACAAACACAATAAAATATTTTTCATTTCTTGAAGTGTTAACTAAAACAAATATACATGTATGTAAATCACTGGGTATTTGTATGGTTAACATTGCTTGATTGATTTTGACAGACACAATGAGATTCTAAAGCCGCAGGGTCTGTAGTCAAGAGCATCATTGCAACAGATACTGATTTATTTTCGGTGTTGAAACACTTTTACAATAGTCATACTCTACTGGAGAAGATTAAGTTAAGGATATCTGCACGTATAAATGATATCTGAACCACAGACTTCAGTTGCTGTTATTTTTAGCTACACAACGAAGTCTTTTGTATCTTGATCCTATAGTTGCTTGAAACAGTCTCAGCAATACCAGGTATCACTGTTTTCCCAATGAAAGAAAATTATTAGATGTGGTGCCTACTGCAGACTATTCTACAATTATTTCGATAAAATCCATCAAGTTATGAAGTACTTAAGCATGTAAAGTAACACTGTACATACATGGAACTCAGTTTCATATACTCAACTTTTCTAGTAATATCAAATGCACATTGAAAAGGTAAAATTAACAACATGATAATAAAAGTAATATCCCAATTGGTCTTCATCAGAACCTTTTATTATATTTTTTAACTATACTGACATTTTTCTATTGCTCATATGAAGTTGTTTCATACCACCCAGCAACACCTGTATTATTTGCATACATAGAAATTTTAATAAATTTTATTGTATTTAAATGGAAATGTCACACTCGACAGAAGGAGTCACAAATATTTCCCTAAATAAATCTGTAAAAGAAAGAAAAGCCACTATGGTTTCAAAACTGGAGTACATAGGTGAGCATTCAAAGATGAGACTCTTCAAATAATAAAGAGCTCCCTGCAGTTCAGAAATGTCAAAAAAATTGAGTTCTTTTCAAGTTCATAACTTTATTAAAAATATTTCCCCTACTTGGAAATATTCTGACAAATTTTTATGGTAAATATAAAGCATTTTAAGTAAAATTATATTCAAAAGATCAGCTTTCTAGATTCAGTTAGAACTGCAAATCAATATTCTAATTTATTATGGAGATAGCTTATGCTTTTCCAAGCAAATTATATAATTAATCAAACTGAAAAGCAGGTGTATCCTACTGTAAAAATATCCATCATATAGAACAATTTCCATTGCTGTCAAGCCCTTTCAATATTTGATGAAGTAATTTTACCCCCTCCTTTCAAAAGACATTTCCTTTTATTATGTATCCTAAGACACTTTAACTAAAAACCCAAATCTGAATATTTCAATAAGGTTGTTTTATTATTCAGTAGATTCATGGAAATTTTACTAGGATGACAGAGAAAATTCCACACCATTCTGTCTCCACTAATACAGGTACACGGCTTCAGCTGGCAATATTACTAGGATTAGCATAGAATGATGAAATATTTAAAGGAATTTTTTTTTAAAAAAAAACTAATAAATCAAATGACTGCCAAATGTCATTAAAGTGATGGTCTTTGACTTGAATATGCTTTTCATATTCAAATTTGAAAAGAAAGAGATGAAAGCCTAGAAAGGTTACTCAGTTTCAACTAATAACCTCAAGCACTCTACATTCACATGCATAACAAATAAAATTGGCTCCATTGTCTAATTTTACTTCAGAAACAACTCCTTTTTTCTTGCACTGAACAGATGTATGAGCATCTGTATTTAAAGTGATATGCTGAATGGTTTTGTTCGCCCCAAAGTATTTAGTAGTTATGTCAAACTAGTTTGTACACAGACAAGTAGTTTATGAATCAAGTCCAAATACAATATCCTGTATTATAAAGTATTTCTTTTACATAACTTAAAACTTGTTTGACATATTTAACCCTCGTAATTGCACACTGTAGACAAAGAATATTACAGTTTTTCTAGGAGGGCAGAATAAATCAAGTATTGATGGCACTTCGTTAACTTAGAAGAAAACAAATAACTGAGTCATGCTATTAAAAAATTGCAAAAAAAAATACTTTAGAGCTAAACAGTCAAAAATATTTTAAGGTCTGGTTTTATTAATCTTAAACAAAAATACAGCATAAATAAAAGAGAATACAAGCTCATTAAAAATATTTCCAAATAAAAATACAGAACTGCTTAAGAGCAGCGAAGCTGTATTTCACTACTAATATAAAAATGGTCATATTATGTAGCCACGGTGAAAATATGTAGCATCCAATATATGATAAGAATTAATATTTAACAACAACCAATTACACTTCTGTGATGCATAGTGAATTATTTTCTTTTCTTTTCCTAAGGTCTTCCCTTCCCCCTTTCCTCCTCCAACTTGTTCTTATTTATTAGGTACTATGCAAGTGAAAATGGATAGTTTGTCTAGATCAATTACTTTGTGCAAATAATTCTATTTTGAGGTGAATACAATTATTCTTTAAACTTAATATTTAAAACAACAATTTAATATGATTTTTCCTCTAACAGAGAGGCTGGAGGTACATATAAAAATAGAGAATACCATATGCTTTCAAAGAGTGGCTCTGAGAAACTGGTTCAGGGCTTTTATTTCAGGTCAGGAAAACAAAAAACAAAACATGGGAAATATTCTTAGTCTGTGGAAATATTCTCTCTTCCTGTGCAATTCAATATCGACTATGTGTAACTAACATTAACTAAAGATTTGCAAGAATCACTGAACTCATTCAACAAACTCTGGGATTAAGTAAAACACTGGACATTACACCAGAATTTAAAGTCCCAACATAACTCTTCTCATTTTTCTGATGTCTGAGATTAATAAAGCTTAGTCTATTTCCATAGAAAGTCAACTACCGTATTCAAGAAGATGTATATTCCATATTTCAGTTTTCTTTTTGGTCACGATATTTAAACAAAGGTTTGCGCTAGTCTTCAGAATGTAGTAACTTTTCATATCAGGATCAACATCCTCTACTTATGTGTTTCCCTGTAAGTGTGTAAATGTGAGGAAAGAAAGAGGGATGTAACCATGTCCATTCTTCGAACAGACGGAACTTAACCTAAGTGCATGCACTTTAGACTCTCCCAAAAAAACTGGGGCAAAGAGGTCTCTCCTTGTTCAATAGCTCTTTTAGAGTCAGACTTACTGGGAGGAAGGGAAAGGCACGCAGCTTTCCCACAGGATCACTGGCCTTTGCCGTGTGCTAGGAGGAGAATGCAACACTACAAGGTTAGCATAGTAACAAGGTTCAGTGCAATTCCATCAGCTCTTTCTTGAGCTAGGAATACACTAAAGAAGAAAACTATTTGTGATAATTTTTGCATTAGCATGTCTCTGCTGCCTTTTTTTTCTAGGGCAGAGTCCAAAGTGATCATTTTCAGAGCATGAATTTGTCTTTAGTATCTTCAAAGGCATGAATTACTTGCTACAGCTTGAGACAATTCTAAGATTGAATATTGCCTCTTCTACGCAAATCTGTCACATGCCCACCAATTCACTGTATTTTTTTTTCCAGAAAAGACCATTTCTAATTCAGTACAAAACACTAAATATTTTAGAAAATACTATGGTACTGAGGGATCTGAAGCTCTCCAACCACAACCATACACCTGAACTTTTTGCACATTGCTCATAATACTAACTTTTGATCAATTGAACAATATATTAATTGACTTTCTTGCCTTCACAGGGCTTGCTACCCCAATCCTTTCTGAAGAATAAACATAAAACTGTTCAATGTTACTCCCGAAGACAATTTATTTTCTTAACATTTCTTATTGCAATTTGCCTGCAGCACTGCCTCAACTAAGAGTTTGTAAAGACAAACTGTTTCTGGGAAATAATAAATGCAAAGAAAAAAAGAACCTGTATCTGGACCTGTTTGACCGCTAAGATATAAACTTCCTTAACTGATAAAATGAACAACAAATATCAACTGGATCAAATCTCAAAGCCAGTTAGCTTCATATCAATACTAATTTGTCACACAATTACTTAATTCAAATGCTTTGTAAACTTAAAAATACCTTTAATTTCGCAAGCAAGCATGATCCTTAGGTAAATAAGCATAAAAGACAGAAGAATTCTCAATTTAAAGAGCTGTTACTTTGTACATTTCAGCTACATTAATACTCATCAACATTTAAGCTACAGAAATAGGATGAAATAAAAAAAAAAAGGCAGTATTATGTAAAAATACACAAAACCAAACATGACAGGATTCCTGCTTTTATACGTATGTATTTTTCTATATGCAGATCATAAACTTGATTTCAAAAATAAAATAAATTAAAAAAAATCTCTATTTGAAAGTTAATCCATTTAGGAAAAAATGCCTTAGTATGGGAAGAAGGTATCAGTATAGCATTTTCATTTGCTAAGAGGGTAACTATAGTGACAGAATATATCAAAGTGCACATTTTTAATACAGTTGTTCTTTTTATTTAGAGGCTTAATACATAACATTTGATACTGTTCTCCAACCTCCTATTAGAGTATTGTATGGGGACCATATAGATGTGTATAAATGAATGGAATTCGATTATCTTTCATATTACCCATAGCATGCAACAACTTCTGCCTGGTGATATGTTGCAGCTAATCAAAACTCAAGTCTAGTTTCAAATCCCATGCTACGCTTTTTAGACCTCCAATTAGAAAAAACAACAACTTATTTCTACTTGTGAAATGGCCGTAACTTACTTCCATGTCAATGAGCTCCAATAAATATAGTCTCCCAAGTGAGAACTGAGGAGCATTCATATTCATAACCACAGTAAACATTACCAGCTAGGTTAAAAATGGCTCCTGTTGATGATTTTCCTATGAGCTTATATACTCAGCCTTAAGTCTTTCTACTTAATTTAGCATTCTGACTGATTAGCTTTAATTGTTACGGAAAAAGTAATGTGTTACCTTTACTTAAGGTAAAGGTAGAGTCTTAAGAGACTTAAGACTCTGTGGTTTTGAATCATTTTAAAAGCTGTGTTTTTTTTGTTGTTGTTGTTTGTGGGGGTTTTTTTGGTATTATTTCTCCCTCTTCTCTCAGTTCTCCCATCAAGACCAATGGCTTGTAAACATGCTTCTAATTATTACTTCAAAGTTTATTTGTCAAGCACTAGAATTTGTAAACTCATTATTTCAGTGTAATACCCAATCAAACAGAGTCCACATCAAGCTTTATCAGTAGGAAAAAAAAACAACTTAGGCTTTGCCCAGATCCTTCAAGCTTTCTTTTTTTAACCTAAGTTCCTGTCTAATAGTGACCATGCTGTAGCCAACAATCATTGTAAAGGTGGAGAACAGCATAAGCTGATTTTTAATTTTAGACCTATCGGTACTCTTTGAAAATAGTGACTATAAAGCTTTTATCAGAGTTAAGTACCATTTACTGACTAACAGCTCTATTTCATGAATTGTATTTCTTTCTTCATTAAATATGCTGGTGCAATATTCTTACTTCCCTAATTTCTTAAAGAAGAAAGCACAAAGCAGCTAAGGTTAGATCTAGACAAGACCAAGAGAATACTAAAGAATTAGTATTTATGACAAAGTAGAATCATATCAACTCAACAACACAGGGTAATATTAAAAACCTAAATTTTTAGATCCATGAATTCAGATTGGGTATTCACAAAAAAGGCCAGTTTAAGACAAGCACTGAGTACTCAGGAATTTTCCTAAAAGTCCACCAAAGGTATTAAAGTCATGCAGAAAATAAATTTAAAAGAGGAATTGGAGAAACCAAAGTTTAAAACTGTAGCACAATGTCCAAATCACTTTTTTTTTTTTTTTATGAATGCAGGTATTTCATAGGAAGATGTGTACTATTTACCTAACTGTACAAAAATGACATTTTAAAAGGAAAAGTAATTATTTTTTCCCTATACATAAAGTTTATATTTAAATCTACCCAAATTTTCACAAACATTTCTTTGTCCAGCTGAGCCACAAGGAACTGGCGGAGCTTTTTACTAGTGTTTAAGAGAGACTTTAATGTCAACATTAATTAAACCCAGAGATGTAACCTTGCAGGAACCAATAATGACAGTTTTCAATAAACTGCTATTAGTGCAAGATAATGCACTCACAGCATCAGCAATGAAAAAGAGAGACGTAAACACTCCTAAAGCAAGGAATGGGACTACCACAGAATACATTGTTTTTGCCAGTAATTGCTTTATGGGAACGTTTTAAGAAAACTTGGAAGCTGACAGCAGTAAATTTTATTGTGATAACCGAATGCTTTATCATCTCCTATACAGATAAAGCGTAGACATGGGGGTGAAGGGGAGGAGGGATGAGAGAGAAAAGCTTTTTTTTTTTTTTTTTTAAATATAAAGACCATGCCACAGAAAATGCAAATTCCCAGTTTTGATGTCTATTTTGAGGATCTGAAACAAGGCTTTTAATCAATGTATTATACATCAAATTGATAATGTTAACTTCTGATTATTCAAATGTATGAAATATTCATAGAGAACTGTCCAAACTTTTACATTTCTCAGACTTCTTTTCTCTATTAATTATCATGCCTGGAAGCTTTTTAGTAAAAGCAGCAGCCATCAGCCTGACTGAACCTGACAAGCTAGCAAGGCCCAATTACACTGGCACTTGGTGGCACTTTGATGTACTGGAAAAGAAAAGAGATAGGGGCAAATTGTATAGAACATTATGTTAATGACTTGATTTAATCCAGCCACTAAACTTTATGTAGCCTGTTAAAAAAGATGCTAACACTAATTACGCCACTTTGGAAAGGAAAGAAGGGGACAAGCATTTCATACTGACAAAGTGAAGCTCATAAATGTTGTAAATGAAATAAAACAAAATGAAGTAATCTATGATTAATTATACATCATAGACAAGAAGAAAAGAGAAAGAAGCAAGTGGTATAGCTAAGTACTGGAAAATCTGTTAGATTCCCTTTATGATCAACATATCTAAGAAATAACCATGGTCTGTCTAATTTGCAACATGCAAAAAAGAAACAGTATGATCTTAAATGGCTTAAACAGTTTGGCATACAACTCAGATTCATAGGATAATTAGCATAACAATCACTAAAAATCACAAGTCTTATTTACAGTGTTTGATTACCAGCAGGATATTTATCTCATAAGATAAAAGGCACTGATTTTTAGTCTTTTAAAAAGTATGAATTCGATCTCAATTTTCACATGCTGTATTCTGCAAAGATTTCAAATATACCAATGCATAACTTTAACCTGAAATTTGTATCAATTGTGTTGCTTTAATAGCTTATAGGTTTTTGTTGTCTTATCTACCCTTCTTGAACATGCACTGTTACTTGAAGAACAAATCTGAGAAGACAGAAATCAATGAATCTGAAATGAATCTACACTCGAAATCCTCTCCAAAATATTTTAAAATAATTTTCATAAAATACAAGAGTACTAGGGATGTATAGATCAACCCTATTATAGTTTGACTTAAAAGTGATGAGTAGTAGTCATTTTAGTTCTCACAGGAAGAGAGGAAAAAAATAAAAAATAACTATTTTACATATATACCAGGCAATTTCATTTTCAAAAACACCTTTTGCATATCTCTTCAGCTTATAAAAGTGGTGGCATTCCTAAATCTCTTCTACAACTTACAAAAAAGGAGCAATATTTCTCATAGGAAGCATTACTTGACATTGATAGTTTGTAAGATTTCACACAGCCTTCACCTGAATACAGAATACAAAAATCAAACTACCTCTAGGTTGTCATATTTCAGAACATTAAAAAAACTTAAGTCTGATATAACGGCATACCCTTACTCCTTTAAAAGAAGGCTAAGACAGACCAGTAGTAGAGAAGTATTAACTATTAGAAGTACTACAATTAAACAATAGATTTCTATTTTTCAAGACTGTTCAGTGAACATTATGAAAGTATCCAATATTCTTGTGTTTGTAGAGAACTATACTTTTGAAATACGTCTTCAAGTAAATTTTCCACATTTGTATTATGTTGGGATATTTTGTATATATGACTTTATGCTCATTAATTGCAGGTTCTAAGGACAAGTCAAAAGAATACTATTATTGTCCATGCCAAACAAAAGAATGTCCACGTCCATTAAAAAGAACGTACACTGAAGTGACTGGATACTGTATGTACAAATTTTTCTGAAAACAGATCTTTAGCTCTAAAATTATTGTGAAGTCAAAGAAATCCATTTGGTTGCACTGAAATATATTCAAGCCAAGCTTATGCAATTTTAACAACTTTCCATCAAGTCAACATACTGGGATAAAACAGTAGATTTACTGCAGGCCTTGACAAATTAAATTATTCTCTCCTTCCTCAGGAAGCACCAAAGGAAGTAGAAAAGCACATTTTCCTAAATGTGGCAATGAAGACAACAGGCAGCACTGAACACTAAGACAAAGATCTTTAGACATTCACATTATAACAGTTATCTTTGCCTATTGTCCAGAACTAAAATTTGCTTTCAGATTTAAAATCATTAGAAATCTCTAGTTCCAAGTCTTTTATGCGGTCATAACAAACGCAACATAACAAGATAATGGTCATCATTACTATCTCCTGATTTTCTACAGTTGGTTTTTGGTTGGTTCAACACAGGCAAGTACAGCTCATGGGAATATCCCAGCCATGCAAAAGAAGGGTTTGCTGGTAACAAAATATCAGGTGACAACAGTGGAAAAGATGACAACAAATAGTCACAGTTAAAGGTCCAAAATCTGCTGAAGCATACAGACTAAATCATGTCATGTCATAGAATAGAGCAGTTTAGTTGGAAGGAACCTTCGAAGACCAAGTCCAACTGCCTGAACACTTCAGGGCTAACTCAAAGTTAAACAATAGCTACCTTAAAGTCCTTGGTACATTCTAAAAATTTCCTAAACTATAATATTAGATACAAATTATATTTTTGCACAAAATTAGGAAAATCATCGTCAGGTAGTCAATTTCCCAGTTAAAAACAAAACAATAAACCACATGAACAATATGGCTAAGGTAAACTTTTCCTTTTCCTGTGAAAAAGTGTCTATTTCAACCAGAAACAGGAAAACGCAAATTCATTGGAAAAGCCTTAGAATCTGACCTTAGAAATAGGAAAGCTACTCTTAGAGGAATTAGGCTTTAAAAGTTTTGTTTGTTTGTTTTTTAGACTTAACAAATAATTGCCATAAAATACTCCAGCTGACCTGTTTAATATTCTTGGATACCGGACTTGCAACAATACAGTCATCGCTGTCAGTTATTATTGATTCAATGGCGTCATTTGTGTGTTTATCATCTTGATCTGCTAAAAAAAAATAAAAATAAGAATCAATGTAGTTAAAAAACAACCCTGTATTTGTGGTCCATCTGAGATTTGCTGAGAAACCTGATAGCGATATATTAGCTATTTCTAATAAATATAGTAGAACAGCATCAAGTAAATCTCTTCCTTGCAGAAGATAAGACTGGCAAATCAATGATCTTTAATGTGGTCTAAATACATTTTTTTTTCTGATTTGCTAACAAATACTAATATTTCCAAGACGAAAGTTGGTAAGTGCAATGATACAAGTCTTGTCATGAACTGAAGTATGAACAGCAGTTCATAGGTAGGATATGGCCTGAACTTTTGCATTTCCTATTATTAGGTTTAACACCATGCACATCTAAAGAGGTACTCTTTTTTTCTTAAATAATGTAATTCTATAATGCAGATGGATTATTTTGAAGAGCATTCAGGTCTCTCTTTTCTGGAGCAAATTACTTAAAAACACGACACGGATTCAACTTCATGTTTTTCTAATTTTACTAATGAATTTTTACACAGAAGCTGTGAAGAAGAATGTGAAATTTTAACATCCTGTTTATGTTTCTATTTTAAACACAGTACCAAAGACTTGGTTTATTTTGCTAATAAACAGTTTAAGCTTAGAGTTGGAATGGGGTGAGCCAGCTTTTACAATCTTGAAATACATCTCTCTCTTAACAACTTTATGTCACAAATATGGTAAGACATACTACCCTTTCGCTGTCTGAAAGGATTTCCAGTATCAGCACTGGCTGTTATCTGCAGATAAAGGAGCATATCCATTAAAATAGTCTTTAGAACAGTATAGTTCCACGGGAGAATATAAACACATTTAAAACAGAAGCCAGATTTCCTTTAATTTTTTATGAATGTAGGTCAGATACCAGATTTTTGCATTCAATTACTATATAGTTTCCATTTGGGATGAAAATAACACCACCATACCCACCAGCCAGCTTCAGCTATGGAGTACACCAGAATATCATTTCTGTCACGCAGCTCCTCATAATGAGGCAGCTCCCACTGCTAGTAAGAAATGCTTAAAAAATGGAAAGATAGATTTATTAAGGAAATACAGCTACTTATTCATAAGAAATGAATTCTACCTTCTGATTCCAATTCTTCAGTAACTTCTGTCTCATCTCCAGAGGTAACTGGGCTTTGGTCAGTCAACTGCCCTTCTGACAGATGTGAGAGGTCTTCTTTTTCTTGTTGAATTTCTTCAGCAACCTCCTTCACCTTACCATCTGCTAGCCTTTCTTGTTTAACCTTATATACCACATGCAATATAAAAACAGATAAACTCACTTTTTAAAACATTCCTTGAAAGTTACGAAGGTTCAAAACTTGAAGAGTTATGGTTCACATTCATTATATATATGCCTTTTAAACAATTATATTGTTTATGCAATATAAGAAGCAATTAAAAGTTTTCAACTGCAGTAACAGATAATTGATACGGAAGACAGACAATTCTCTAACAAACGTACAGTTGTGAAAACATAGCTGTTATAATAATTTGGTGACTGTCAAATTATACCATTACATTTCCGGAGATTCATTTATATTTCAGCTGTTTCAGTACTAACATACTTGGTTTGAAAAAAAAAAATAGGAAAAAAAACTTCCTTACTTGGCAATTTTATAACTTATTTCATACAATACTTTCTTTTTCAAGAAAAAAAAGTAAAAGATAAAAAAAAGACAGAAACATTTTGCTATAAAATATGACAACTATGTTATGTTATCTAAGGTAAAATAACTTTAGTACCAAACTGTCTCTGAAGTAATCTTATTCCCTTCTTTCACTTTAAGCACAATTAGAAATAATAATACCTTATCAGTGACATAACATTAGAGATATAGCAAATTTCAGTGGAAGATTCCATTTATTATTTAATAATTGTCTTCCAGGACTGCGGTTTTCACAGCTAGAGTCATGTCTCATCTACCAAACCTCAGAATACGTGAGGTAACTTTCAGCTGTCCACAGAACACCCAGATTTTCCAAACTTGTTTTATATTTGGACACAAAATAGTTTAACCATTTTAACTTAACTACTTCAGGACATTTGGAGCCACACAAAGCAAAGCAATATTCACAAAACACCAAAACCTTCTATAAGTGAAACCGACTTTGTGTCTCTTGTGTCTCCTTGGCACGCATGGTATGTTGTAACTAAAACACTATTTTAGACAATGTTTGGGAATTCCTTATAAAGAATTCCTTCAGTGAGAAAGTTACATTTTGGTGGATAAAATATTTGATTACTTTTTGATTATTCTCCTTGACCAATACTACCTGATGTGGTAGAGGAAGATTTTTGCTTTTCATTTAACGCCCTGAATGAGCTTTTAAGTAGAAAAGTGAAAGGAAGTTAACAGCCAGTGAATAAACACTAACACCACCAGAACCAAGAGCTTGCCAATCTGCCACAGGAACTTACTTTCAAAGCCAACCGGGGTACTAAAGTATTTAATACTTCTCTTCTCCTACAAATGCTACGTATTTAGCAAGATTCCAAAGATACTGCATTTCTTCTTCTTTCCCACCCCACTTTATAATGATAATTTTTAGAGTGAAGACAAACACTTCATCCAAACATAGAAACAAACAAGCAGAGATATTCCTTCTTTTCTAACAACCGAAAAAAAAAAAAAAAAGAATGTCATCACAAAGAATCACTTTTCCCCCTCATATTTCAATGAAGTTTAGGAGATGTTACTTAACGATAGTTTGGTTTTTAATGTATGGCTCTGAAGAGATAACATACACCTGGAATTCAAATGCAATACATTATATAAACTGCAAAAACTGAATAATCTCATACCTCTAAAGCGCTTGGACCTGTTGAAGCCTTTATCTTCCGTGCATGTTCCACATCATTTTCAACAACAGAGCCCTAAGTTATGGGTAAAATAAGGGGAAGACTTTATTACATACTACATAATTAAAACACAAACATAGGTATGAATTTACTGTTGGAGAAGCATTTGGACAGGAAATTACACCCTCCTTTGCTTTTCTGGATTAGCATTACTGCATCTACCTACTGCTATAGGTTCCACCCATGACACTGGACAATTCATACAAACAGTTTGGGTCCTAATGAGAGTCAAACCATTCATCCAATTTTTTAGTGAGCTTCCTTTTCCCAAAACTATTTGCTTTGGCACGTGTCACATGAATATCTGAGAAATAGATTCTCTGCTATTTAGAAAATGAAGCAGACCATTCTTGTTCATTTTTAATCTGTTAAGCTTCTAATTCTCTTACATGGGTATACTCTTGCAATGTCACTGCAAGATTTAGACTTCAGAGAAACCCCAAATATTTCATTAGTTAGTACTATCATTACTTGTCTATAACCAGACAGTGAGATTTGGATTTTTAAAGCTGGTAGCGAGTGACTCCTGATAAAGATCAAATAGCTAAATCTCTCCCTTGGAAAATCATACTTTGTGAAAAACTGGCCGATTTTGAGAGGTTGCTATCTGGACAGCTGAAGTTATGTGCGTTTAACCATATGGCTAATGGGTCAGTTAGCTTTAAAAAGATTTGATTTCTCTGATATTTGCCTTTTTCCTATTTCTCATCTGTCAAAACAAAGTTGTAGTCACAGCAATAGCAGAAGGAGCTGTAAATTGAAATTGGTATTACATTTCAAATAATAAATTCAATCAAGGTATTTATAAATAGAGAAAGCAGCTTGTATTTTTAAGACTGTATTAGTTAATTGCAACATAATATTAATAATAAACTTTATAGTTAGCTATTAGAGAACTCACCTGAGCTTACTGGATTTAATACAATCTATCCTCAGAAGACAGTTTATTTAAGACCAAAAAGAAAATGTACACCATCTAGCAAATGTGTTTGAGTTAATTCCATGAAAAGCCTCCTACAGTCTAGAAAATAAACAATAGTTTATCCCAAGTTTAGAAGTGTACTTGGCCTCACAGTGTTTGTGATCACAGCTGACAAACTTTGTTGAAAAGGGGTGGCTATAAATGGTGTCAACTTGCATACACCATTGGCACACTTCAGATTGGTTTCAGTCAACCAATTGTGCTTCAGTGTGACTGGTTAATTAAAGACATTTTGATAACCTAGAGAGCTAAGAAACAGTGCAGAGACAGTTAATTGGTTCTGTTTGAATCTGCCCTAAGTCCATGAAAGGGGAAGCTCATAAGCTGTGGAGGATAGCAAGCAATTCTGAGGGAATCACAGATACCCCTGCATTGTTTCCAACACCTATATGCACTGCTATGCTATCATTCACTGCTTTAGACATGCCAGTCTTCTGTTGCTTAAATAACTGAGTGTTCACAATTATTAGTTCTACAATTTGTTCATACTGTGACATAAGTAGTCTTTCTTGCTTCAGCATGCAAGAAAACTAATTAAACAATTAAAACTTACTGCCATCTGTATTGAACTAGCATCCAGAAAAGATACTTTCTTCTCTGTTTGAGCTGCACGGTGCCTTGGTTTGGGTATTGGTACCTATAATACAAAAATATGGTTGAAGTCCATTTATTGGCATATGTTAACTATCTTATTTACAGTAAATTCTGAGAAATCCCTTTTTTTTTTTTTGACTTGTAGACAAATGTAATTGTACTAACTTCAATTCTAAATGGGCAAGATGATCTAGTTCTTGTTTGAATATCCCCCACACACACATGCACACATACACAAAATGGAGATGCCTTTCAGAATTAAGCCATAAATGGGTGTAACACTCTACAGAGCATCCATGGAATGCAGAGTTCCAGGTGAGAAATCATTGTAGGACTAAACTCAGGAGCATCATGCATCTGGCAGAATAAATTGTTACTGTTTACTGCGTGCTTGATTTCTTTTTCTATAGGCTTGCCATATCTTTGACACCTTCCTCTAACCCTCCACTCCCCCCCAAAATTTTAAACACACAAACAGAAAAGAGATTGATAATAGTTGCAAAACTAACAAAGTGATCCACAAGTATTTCAGTTGTGATGTTATAATATAAAAGACAAAAAATAACAAATAAAAAGGGGCTCATTACTCTTCAATCTTTACTCTCCTGATGATCCACTTTACTGATTTTTATATAAAAAAAAAAAAATCCTTGTGCCACTTTTTATTTATGAGTGATTTTTAAGAAGCTATTGGATATCTTAGCACCATGCTGTAGACGCCAGAATAATGAGAGCATTGCAGATACACCTAAGTGTCTGTACATATGGCTTGGATCTGGCTGCTTGGTAATTCTTTAGGCCCAAAGCTATTCCAGCTGACTGAATTCTGGCTGAGTTTCTTAGAGATCACAGAAATAGCAGAAAGCTAACTTCATAACTGTCACTAATTTCAACCTTAGTCCTGGAGTTAAAACTAACGTGGCTACATTTTACATAGGACAGCGGCATTGAAAAGACAATTGATAAGGACGATACTCAATGTTTGTTATTTCTTCTCCCTGCTCTCTCTTTTACTACCCAGTTGTCTACCATTACATTATGACTTTAAAAAATTTTTGACACAAGAAAGATTTCACTTCCCAAAGGAAGTCCAAGATGGTGGTTATATGAATCATTTGTAGTATGCATTGTTTTACAGTAAGAACAAATCCTGGTCATCATGGAAGAACTAAATGACCGGCTGTAATAGGTCTTTTCTATCTTTTAGCTTCTGTAAATTGGTTAGATTACTTACTGTCACTGATGAAGTAAGAGGAGATGGGAATGGATTCTGCATTTCTTCCTCTGCTAGTAATTTACTTGCCATTGATTTCTCATTTTGAATGTAATTCCTTAAGTCTGCAGCCATCACAGAGGCACTTGGTGGTAGGTAGGCAAACTTCCATTTTAGCTCAACTCTGATAGCACCAGTAACCTGTCTTTCAGAATCTGTTAGTTCAAAAATACCTGAAAGCAAAAGGCAAATCCCATCTAATTATCTTATTCTATATATATACAATAACATGCAATGCAACGCTGAATGTGATTCAAGAATAAAATAGCTTAATGGTCTTAATTTTAGAAGCCATTTCATTATTGAAATACTGTCAAAATACTGTGTTTTGTATTCAAAAATTTGTATTTTCTATTTTGATTCAAATATACCCAATATAACACTGAGAACGTTCAGAAATACATGATTTAGAAGGGACTGGATTACTGTCTTTCAAGGAGTTTTGTAGGTTTCTCAGATAATCTGATATGACATAACTAATTTTTACTAACATGGTTCATATCTAATTTAAACATATCCCTCCCCACCCTTTTTTTTTTTTTTACTAATGTTTATTTTTTGTTAAGGAAAATAAAAGGATTAAAAAAAACATTAAATTGATACATTTTTATCAAAGAAGAAACCTTAAATTTACTTGCAAATTTTCCCTTATTATCCACATTTGTGGGGTAATTATATTTTACAATAATCATACTGTAAAATTTTCAACACTTTCATAAATGTCTTATAGTTGACAGTGAAATATTAATTAAGCAGCTTTTATGCTATGAACAACATAGTAAATTTGTAAATGATATCAAGTCGTGGGGAGCAACTGATGCACTGAAGGCAGAGCTGCTTTCACACAGACTGGAAAAATGGCCTGGCAGGAAACTCATGAAGTTCAACAACAGCAAATGCAAAGTCCTGCATACTTGAATAATGTCAAGCAGCAGTAGAGGCTACAAGCAGCCTTCCTTGCAGAAAAAGAGCTGGTCCTGTTTGAAAATTATGAGTCAGCAAAGCTGCATCTTCGCAACAAAGAAGGCCGACTGCACCCCAGGCTTCAACAACAAGACAGCAGCCAGCAGGCTCAGGGAAGTTTCTTGCTCTGTTTAATATCTGTGAGATGGCATCTGGTATACCGTGTCATTTTGGCCTCTCCAGCACAAGACAGTAACATCCTGGAGCAAGTCCAGTGGAGGACTACCAAGAGTGTCATGGAGCACATGACATAGAAGAAGAGAATGAAAATGGATTTGTTTGACCTTCAGAACTGGTAGCTCTCAGGGGATCTTATTGCTGTCTGCAGCCACCTAATGGGAGGGTACAGAGAAGATGGGGCCAGCAGTGCACAGGAGGAGGATGAGAGTCAACAGGCACAAGATGGAACATGAAAAAGAACAAGGTTTTTATTATGAGGGTGGTCAAACACTGGAACAGGTTGGCCAGACAAATAATAGATCTCTGTCCTCTGAGATATTCAAAAACAACTGGGCAAGGTTCTAAGCAACTTGGTCTAACTGGGTCAGGTGGTCAGACTAGGTCATATCTGGAGTTCTAGTCAACAATGATTTTAAGATTCCAAATTTAGATCTTGATGGTTTTTTCCCTAAGACAGGTTGATTTCTCATGTCAATTTTATAATCTATTTTTAAGTGCACATTAGCTAAAGCTAGAAAAGTAAACTAATGAGAAACAATTAAAACACACAGAGAAAGAAACCATGTTATAAATTAGTGACAAAATGAAGTAACAGCAACAACAGAAAAAAAGGAGGAGGGAGAAAGCGTACATATACCAAGAAACTAATTTTTAAATCACCAGAATTTAAGAAAGAGCCAGTAAAAGGAAATAGTAAAATAGTTCTCGGTTACTTTTTGAACCAGAGAGAAGCACTCTATGTTTATTTTTTTCATTTTATTTTTTTCCCCAAGACGTATTGCAAAGCATCTACTATTTTTGTTACACAAATATCTTGTCAGTTATGAAAGCAGCAAATAGTGAAAATCAAGTTTCAAACACCCCTTCCCACCTGATGCTAAGACTAAGAGGGCCTTTCTATTTAATATACTCATACTCATATAGTAGTGTATTTGGTAGGCTTCTTAAGGCAAAAATCAGTAGTAAAAGAGACAAGGTGCAAACAGATTACTAAAATGCAAACAAAAAAAGAAAATATCAATAATCTATTAGCATTTAGTCAGTGCTATAGTGCAACGTCATTTCAGTTATAATTATTTATCAAAACCTAACTATTCCATACCAGGACCAGTAAGTAGAACAAAACAGAATTTTAAGACTTTTCATCCCTGTGAGGATCATCATAAATGAATGTTCAGACAGCTGGCTACTCTGAATTTAATTTCCTCTTTTACTTTTTAGTTTTTAAAGAAAACTCTACTATTGCCACCCTTCTTGTAAGATACAGGATTCATTGCAGTTTATGGATAACCACAACTAACACCCACCAATTTAGTATTTTTGTTAGAAACTGCAACAATCCTGGAACATTCTGTTAGTATTGTCTTAGTAAGCAAAAGAGATATTTGAAGCTTCTTCTCTCCTTTGCTCTTTTCTTTCTCTAATGTTTGCAGTTTAATGGTTATATTAAAAAAATCATTCATCCATTTCCAAGTTCTGTCACAGATTTTTCTTTAGCCATGAGTAACACTGTGATGCAAAATTTATTTCCAAGATTTCATTGGACTTTAAAATTCTGTCAGACAAGAGGAGCAGATGAATGATAAGGGTTTTTCTTTCATTTGGTTCTTAAAGAGATTTAAAAGAGATATGAAACAGGAAGTGAGGATTTTGTTGTGTTTAAAGAGGTCAAATTCTTACCTGAAATAGATCTGTCATGTGCTAAAGAAATAAGAGGCACACTGGCTTTCCCTAAATAACCACCTTCTTCTGTTTCACCATCATCAAATACATAAAATGTTAAGGATTCTGATTTTAGGTATCGGTCTAAATCTGCATTCATTGGCACTTGGAAACACATATGGTCATCTATTTGTGGGTTGTTGCTGCTAGGAATGATGGGAGTATCATGGTCTGCAAAATCAAAAAACTTGTAGACAACATATGGATTTGGCTGAAGATGTTTTTTTCGGGATTGTAGACTGTTACAACATTTTATTGTAATGTGGAGTTCATTTAAATTGCCATCTGTTGAAGTGCTGACTTGGGCAGTTCTGAGTATCTGCTGCTTTAAATGAAAAAGAAGTGGAATTAAAAACATTAGAATTCTTATAGTGGCGCACTCTAAGAAATTTATAAATAGAACAAATAACTTATTTGGATGACACTCCAACTACTGTTTAACTTTCTATGACAAAATCTTACTTGTTCTATAAATACAACTATGTCTCTTCTGGTATAAGCAAATAAAAGTTTAAACCTTTCAGGTCTGTGATTATTTGCCTTATTCTTCTAAAACTAAGATCTACTTGTCATGTGATCATCCATAAAGCAGTTAAGTTTTAAGAGTGATTCATAACCAGTGCAGCTTTAAAGTTCCAGATTCTGACCTTGGCAGCTATTCTGTGTCAAGATATAATTTTTATAACTGCAGTCCCTTTTATTTACACTTTTCAATAATTAAAATTGCACTTCAGATTTCTATTTTTTTTTCCTTCTAAATCTTTATCTACATAAAGAATTCACAAAAAATAGAAAACAGTATGTGAAAAGCAATAATAAATGTTTGAAGTCGAATAAGGAAGTTGGTAAACTGGGAAATTAATTTTAATTAAAATTAAGTAATAAGAAGAAAACAAATAATATGATTATGTTAAAGTAGTAATCCCCATCTTTATCTATCTCAAAGGGCTACTTTCTTTGCTGTAATGTGTCACAGCTATTTTCATCCATTGTACATAATTATCTTGCTTTTGGAAGGCAGAGTTCTGTCTTCTGGTATATGGAAAAACACCTATCAACTGAATTTTGTGTGATAAAATGTATATTTTGATTAAATAATCCACACTGAAATTGGTAGAGACAGCCACCCTGACAATTTCATATTTTCCTGAATATGCAACCTTAAGACTATTATTTCTAGCTACACACAGAACTGGAAAAAATACAAATTAAAAAAAAAGTCTTCATAGCAGTTTGTGTATAGTTCATGTTTCCATGACTTCTGCCACTACACAGGACAGAAAATTTTATATATATGTTTAACTAGTGAAAGCCTAAATTTTGGAACATACAACTGAAGCTACTTGTGCAGCTGCAGACTCAAAGAATCCCTAACATAATGTAACCATCTGGGCCATAGCTACATGACTTTTGTTTCCGCCATGACACATCTTTAATAACTGCAGTGTTTCAAACAGCTCTTTAGAAACAGTTATTCATTTCTGACTGTTCTCCTATTTTCTCCTTTATAATCAGTGTATTTCAGTTGCCATGTTTGAATTTGCAATTGTACAATAATTACAACAAAACACTCTGTTCCACATGCCTTACCTTTCATCTATGTTTGGACTAGTAACACAGCTAGAAATAACATAAAAAATAGAGAACACTAAATACAAGATTTTGGCATTTAACAACACCCAGATTTTATGAGTTAGTTAAAAATACCTTTGATTCTTTTAAAATCAGATTTAAAGCAAATGTTACTGTGCTATCAAACTCAATGTTTCTCTGAAAATACTTACACTGACTCTTAACAGAATTTGTACACCAAACGTACTTCTCAAATTACGTTTTGGAATCAGTTGGGATTCTGGTATAATATAAATTTACATTATGGTATAATATAAAACAATGAAGTTACTCCAAACTTGAAGTAATTTTAACAGCTATAAATAACAAAAATTACCCATTAGGTCTGGAGTTTTTTAATTTATACAATTCAACATAGTTGATAGTAGTTTTTATTTCCTAAACCAATTACTAAAGATAGCTGAAAGTCCCTTCTTTTTCCTGCCTGTGACCCTTATCTAAACATGACTATAAACTGCTTTATATTGTCAGAATTGTCTTGTTTAGCTAAAAAAATAAAAAATAAAAAGGAAAAAGTGAAGTAATGTCATAACACTCAAACATTAAGAACCTTTAGACTTTTCTAGACAACTGCTTCACCCGTAATAGTGATCCAAGGCCTGGCTGGTCTAACATTCCTGAATGTTCTACTAGAATGAAATGCTAACAAAATTTGACACTTATAGGTTAAGAAAACACAATACAATTTAATTACATCATCATTTCAAATGTTCTAGTGACCAAGTCAGTAAAAATAAATAACTGAAGTTTAAGACTTTGCCAGTTCAGCAAAACTGTAATTCAACTGGTTCTGTATCTCTTTATATGAAAAACACGTCATTCAATTGCTAAAGATATTTTACAGTTCAAGAACATTTAACTTCCTCAACCTTGAGCACATAAAGAGTTGAAATAAACTATTTCAACTGAAAAAATAATTTTAAACATTGCATCCAAAACTATGAAGTACAAAACTAAACATACCTGGAATGATTGTTCATGTTCCCTAAAACTGGATGTTATATACCCCAGAGCCTTAGACCTCTCTTTGTAAAGACTAATAGCTTGATCCATAGGAACTCGTAATCTGATCCAGTATTCTACAGTACCATAATTTTGGATGTTTCCTTTGATTCCTAAGGAATAAATACATATGGGATCACATTAATCTTCAATATTAAAGTACTTAAGTCAAACACAAATGCTAGGACATGTCACAA
The DNA here is from genome assembly GCF_013377495.2 of Cygnus atratus. Classification (NCBI taxonomy): domain Eukaryota; kingdom Metazoa; phylum Chordata; class Aves; order Anseriformes; family Anatidae; genus Cygnus; species Cygnus atratus. The sequence continues at coordinate 16,278,731 of NC_066373.1, read as the reverse complement.
AATAAATGATAGTTAATCACAGCAGTGTTTGTGACACGAGATCTGCAGTTTATCTTAGAGCCATGAACAACACAACTCTTCTGGCTCTACATGAATGACCTAAAAAATGAAGCATGACAGTTTTTTCCTTCTGTTACCTGCAGTACTTACTGTCCAAGCCAACTTCGTTATTCTAATCTCTGAGGAAAATAAAGCTTAGGACAGTTTTATATGTCAATAGTTGGAAATGTTCCACCAAGTGGTAAGCAGTTTAAATTACTGGCAAAAATAGCTCTTTAGAATGGTTTGTTGAAATGTATTTTTGACACACTGACACAAGCAGACAGCTAGTGGCCTCTTTATGGGTAAAACTGCACCTGTACAAGCTTTCCCACAACTGTTGGTAGAATCGCCAGAACGTACTGCACATCCAACAGGAAATACCATGTTGTATAAACCACTTTTTCTTCTTTTGAAATAGCAATATGTGAATTAATTGTTGGCCAAATACACATTATTTGTCACTTAATGAGTATTCTGTTTGGTGATGGTGGTATGTTGATTACCAACTAAAACTGCTGTGCTGTAGATCTTCCCGTTCTTTTCCAGGATTTCATGGAGCTTCAGTTGGCATGTAGCAACTGTTTTATAATCTGTGCAGTACGCATGATGAACCTCAAGTGTGATACTGTTTCTCTGTATGTAGTGCAAGAAGCAGTCATCAACCTGTACAAGATACTGAGAAGTGAAGTCGTATAAAGGGTTTTGCCCACGCACTACCGGGGTTGCTTGAAGTTCAAAGTCATAGAATGCGTAAGTACAAAAACTTGCAGGCTCATGGTCACCAAAAGCATGCACAGCTGCAGAAGAGAAGATCACTCTGCTGATATGAATTTCAAAAAGATTCTCTCCTCTTTCTAAAAGTAAAGTTTCATCAAATTCATCCACCGAATAACCTGGCAGTATTTTTGGTCTGGATTTGTGCTGTTTAGTACCATAAACAACATCTCTTAGTTGAGCTGCAATAAATAAAACAGAAATAATTTATGCCTGAAAAGAGAGGAAAAAGCATAATACTATTACAGGAGTGAGCTTACTTTCTTAAAGGTGTTACCAAAAAAGAAATTACATGCTTAAAATCATACATCTATGGCTTGTTTAGCCCTCTGACATCGAGAATACCTCCACAATGGAGCTACTTCAGTATAACTAAAAATAGACACATTAATAACATTATGTTAAAATTAATAACAATTAAAAAGCAAAAAATGCAGAAGGCTTATGTAATGATCAAAACAAGTATTACTATGCTAAAATGTAGTGGGCACTTAAGATGCATATTTTTGTAGGGTTAAACTAAATAAAGTTATATTGCTTGCCAGGGAAAGAAAGAAGAGTATGTGCTTACAGAATTAAGACATAAATCATCATGCAGTCCTTTAGTACATGGGATGCAACTTGAAGACAAAACATGAATCTAGTTATGACATTAGGCTTTTTAAATTATCCTGTTTCAGGATTTCTACGCATCATGTTACACACTGAAGCCATTAAAATAGTATTTTAAATTCATTAGTTTGAAATATTCTGCATTTACATTATGCCACGACTTTGGGATTTTTAGCAACATATAAAATGACTGTGTAATTATTGGACAGCGAAATAAAAAGTTGACCATAAATATATGATTTATTAAAAAAAATCAAAGCTTGGCTAGTTTTATTCAGCAAGGGTTGCAGCACAAACTGCTCTGTTGAATTTTTCTTGATTAGTAACTAACATTTAAGGCAATGAATCACCACGTAGATAATGTGTCATTAAAGATCTGACCTTTCTACTAGTCTTAAGAATGGAAAGATATTTCTTCTGAAGAACAAAATTACAATAACAATTTGAAGTAGATAAACTACAAAAAATTGAAGAAAATAGATTTCAAAAATACCTTCTAGTTTTCTGATGCGTGCAGCCCTAATATCAAGAAGATGGACATACTTTTCCAGTTTTAACTCGTAGTCTTTCTGTAGACTTTCCATCTTGTGTGTCACAACTTCAACTTCAGTCTGAAAAAAAATTGCATGGAAAAAGGACCACTGAGGCCTGTCTGCATTGATATTACACATGCTTTTGGCTACAAAGAGAAAATGTAGTTAAATCTGAGAAAGAGCATTTAGAGTATGCAAAAATAGCAATTTTTAATTCAGCAACACAGAGATCATTTCAGCGAAATTAAAAATCCTTATTAAATAAAACTGACTATTCCTTCAGGACAATGTTTTAATGTTTGTTGTTGTTGTTGTTGTTTTCCCAATGATTGCATTATTTTACAATCAGATTGATTGAAAGACAAGCCAAAATATGATCTGCAATAAGCCAACATGAGAGAGTGAAAGCAGAGTGTTGTGCAAAAGGAAGCTTATTTGATAACTACACTTACTATTTTGCCTGTGAAGACGTGATAAGAGCTCAGAAATAATCCCAAGAAGGCATGTGTTTGAGGTTTCTAATCAGGGTGAGTTAAAAGACTGAAGTTACAGTCATTCAGATCATTTCAACATTAACAAATCTTATGTTAGATTACTTATAAAACTGACTGCCTTTGTTGATGAATTTGCAAGCCTTAATTACAACTTCACTTTTTCCTGAAGGAAAATAAGTTCCAGTGCTACAAATGTTAAAATGTTATTATCAAGATATTTTCCACTGTGTGCAGAGTTTAGTACCTGGTAATCTTTGTTAATTTTATGCTGTACAATTAACATATTCCTTGTCTTTTCAAGTTCTTGCACTGTTTCTGCATGTGTTAATTGCAGCTCCCTCATCGAGCGTTCCAAATCTTTATTGATATCATCATCTACTTTTTCCAAAAACATAAGGTCCCCATTCTTCTGCTGCTTTCGAACCTGGAGCAAATTTGAAAAGTTACTTGAACAAACTTTTGCAAAATATCTGCATGTTTCTGTGCTGGATTAAATACAACATTGGAATACAATTTTGAGACAAGAATAAGAGTAAGCACAACTTTGCAAACTTTGAGCACACGATAACAACAAATAGGAATGACATAGACCCGTAACTGTCCGGATTGTATTTATTAATGTAATATCATGGTCATTAGGAACCAATTCAAATGTATGAGATATTCAGAAGCAATCACTCTTCTCAATCCATTAAAAATATGAAACCCTTAATATATTTGCCTTTTATATAATTAATAACCCTGTTTCACTGAACGCCCCAAATCTGAATTATTCCCAAGTCTACATTACTTCTGTTACTAATACTTGGGTTTTAATTTCGATTTTTTTCTTTACTTTTTTTTTTTCATTATCGTTATAGAATTAATACTTGCATTTAAGTAGAATAAAGACTCTACTGATAGCAAACACTGCAAATTACAGTAAACACATTTATGAAAAATTAAATGCAAATCCTCAGAATAGTGGAAGCTTAAAGCACACATTTCTTCCTCCCCCAACTTCATTTTCAATTTTTATGTAAAGAATAAAACTACAACTTACATGCAAGAGGAAAAAAAGAAAAAAACTTTTACTGGAAATTTTCTATTTCTGTTTTAGCAAATGCAGAGAGGTTGCTAAGTAGTTAACTAAGAGGTTGCTCTAACATAATCTGAGATTACAGGCTTAGAGTATGCTCTCTTATACTTAGAGAATTAAAAAACAAACATGTTTTTCTTATCAACATTACAGGAAGAACTAGATGGTGTGATAACTGAGAAAAAGCAAGGTTTTTTGTTTTTGTTTTTTAAAAAATGATGCTTATGAATCAGGTTTAATTCACTTTTGATGTTATAATGAATTATCTACATAACTCTAGATTTCATCCTGGCAATTTTCAATTTTTTTTTTAATCTTCCCTTCTGCTTCACTGTAGCTGAAAAATGAGAAATACACATGCTTGAAGCATGAACTACTGCAAAATAATCCAGCTCTTGAAAATTCAAAGCACTGTGTAGAAAACATCTAATAGTAAACAAAGAGTTTATATATATATATATATATATATATATATATATATATATATATAAATTATTTCTAAGTTACCTTTATAAGCAAGAGAGCTTCATGGAGTTCTGTCACATCAACATCACTTTCCTGAAACAGAAATACTCAATGAAAAGGTGATATCAGATGTGAATGAATATTGAAGAATTATATTCAGAGTAACAAGATGCATTCTCACTAGACATGACATGACATTGTGCTCGATATCACGAATAAAACAATGCTGTTATATTTCTGTATTCTTTTACTTTCAAGAACTACTTGCACTATGCATAAAACATAAAATCCTTAGTCATTTTCTAAAAAAAAAAAAAAGAGAGAGATTTCACCTTGGTCAAACATTTCATGTGATTTTTCAGTTCATCTAGTTGTTGCTTATTTTCCAGATAGCATATCTGCAGGTCTTTGTTCTCTTGCATCAGCTTTTCCTTTTGGTCTTAACATAGAGAAATAACAAAATATTCTGCTTAATTCAACATAATCATAAAAATTATAAGCTTACCTTTTCATATTATCTTATGTGTAAAAACTTCATTGAAAAATATAGAATCTCATTTATTTTTTTACAGGGAAATCTTTAGTATTAACCAACAGGAGGAGGGGGATACGAACCTGGTCTTTGATCTGATAGGTCTGTATAGATGAAAAAAACCAAAGCATTCTTTCATTAAAACTGAACCTACAGCATCAAAAATCTACACTCTAAGTATGGCTTCTCTGGGTTTCTGCTTTTGGGGCAGGTGTGGGGAAAGAACATAGAAGATACAAAACTTTTGTCAGCCTGAACGACTAAACACCACTAAACTTCTCAGTTGAAGGTTGAAGAGACTTCTCACTAACGCCTAGCTGCATCCACTATGGCATCTCAAGAGCTTCAAGGAGAAATTTTTCTCATGAGAGAAAAAAACCTCAAGGATTAGACCAAAAAATGTAGTTAAAACTTACTTTCTTCCACACGGAAAAGTTTTAAAAGCAAGTTCATCTCAAAACTGAACTTTCTTTGGAACAAACGTACTCTCTCCTATCCACTCTCCTCCCCCAGCCAAACTCCTTATTCTCTTGACAACGTTTTTCTTATTTTTTTCTGTGCTTTTTTCAAAGTCCCAAAGCTATATTCTTATGCAATGCACTTAAATATGGTGAATTCATATTCTAGGTCAGAATGATACAAATGTTAACTGTCAACCTGAATTGCAAGTATTAGGTTTTCTAATTTCCATCTGCTCTAGTGGGATTTGATGGGTAGAACATTACATACAAAGTTGAGAATATATTCTTCTGCTTTCAACAGAATAGTCCACAGTATCATTTTAATGCTGGAATCTTTTCTGTTTACCCTCAGGGCATAATGCACAGCTTTGCTACTTTTTACAGAATAGCTTTTCAGTTTTGAGGATTGAACTCAGTAAAACACAGGTGGCTGAGATTTCAGTCTCAAGGGTTTGGGCATGTTTCTAAAACTGACATCAGGTTAGTTTTAATTTTGCAGAGTTTATATATAAATGACATCTTCACTGGAAATGAATCATCTGTATACCATTGCTCCTACACACAGTAGCCTTACTCATATATCTGTTGAGACTCCGCAAGAGTCACTTTCAATTCAAACACATACTAACCAGTAAGGTTTTAATTCTCTGCAGTCATGAGGAAAATGTAATGTATTTGTACAACTGAACTGAAGAAAATATAGTAAGAAACTTTAAGGGCTAAAAATTTAAAAGCACATAAGAAAACAAAGTTAGCCTTGTGATTTTTTCTTGGTGGTGCTGGGGAAGGAGGGGCAGAGGGGTGAGAGTTGCGAGGGAGAGGAGGAAGAGTTTGATAAAAGATTGTGAAACACTTGTCAGCTATTGAGTCTTGTCGACTCTTCCATTCCAAATAATATACCCAGAAGACCTACATCTTTTTCTTCCCCATGGTGGGGTGGGGTGTGTAGAAAAAGGGTCCTTCATGCTGATGTTGCTTTTTATCCCTGAGAATAAACCGAGATCTGAGCTGGCACTTTTACCAGGAATGAGGAGACAAGATAACCCTCTTCAAGTACTCCTATCTCATCTCATGAATTTTCCAACACAAGCAGAAAGCTCAGTCCACTCTTCTTCTCAGATCAACCCCAGTGAAGCTTTTGTAGATATTTTTAATATCTATTCACACTTACACTTAAGAAGTCAACTTCAAAACTGTAATTGCTGTAGAAAGGAAACTAGTTTCATCAGAGCTTCTAGAAAACACCCAGAAAAAAATATGAATTTATTTCATGCAGCAGATGACTTTCAAGCTGTTGAATCGTGCTCAGCTGAAAAAACGCAGACTTGAAGCTGGACAACACTGGTTTTAGGTTAAACACAACAAAGTAATAGCATATGATGTGCATAAAGGGCACCATATATCACAAATTCAGAGGTAACGTGAAGCTGTATAACAATAAGGAAAAAGTGAGGTGTAAAAGTATCCTAGCAAACACTTAAAAGTGACCCAAAGTCAATCCTAGCAACATCAACATCATATTCCTCCCAAAGTAGAACTCCACAGACTGATGACTTCAGGTGTTATCTTCTCCAGTAATTCAAATCTACTCACTGTTAGATCCAGAGGAGCAATACAGAAGTAAGTATAACTTGGAGAGGGAACAAACATGTAGGAAGTGGGCACACGTGTTACAATCCAATTATATTATTATTGAGACTTTTTTCTGTACAGCAGTACTCTAACTGCATTATTATGCTTCTGCTTTTGTGATAACCAGAGTAGACTAACCATCAAGATTTCTATTACACTAACAATAAAATACTGGATTGCAGCTGTATGTGCCCGGTGCATTAATAAACGAGATTTTCAGTGTAACAATAGGGCTATCTATTCTGATTAATCCAGCTGAAGTATGAAGTCATAAGGACCTAAACAGATTCTGTGGGTGAGATCAGGAAGCCAGCAGGGAATGCTCTCTAACAACAAGACAGATGAAGAGCTGCATTCTGTCGAGTTGATCACAGATAGGATGTCCTTTGGGAAACTGGGAAGAGAAACTTCCTGATGGAGTTTCTACAAACCAAATGAGGCAATTTCAACAGCTCTTTCAACCAAAACAGGCCAAACTCTCAATCCCCTACTTGCCTAGGATTGCCTTCTGGGTTAGCCCATGGAATAAAACCGGAACTGTATTTATGCTGAAGGGTGTGGAGTGTTTTTTGTTTGATTGTTTTTAGGTTTTATGGACAAACACTACCTGGAGAGTGCAATACATTTTTTACTCTTATTTCACATGTCATTTTTTACTTACAGAGAGTAAGTATTTGTCCATTAAGACAACTTAGGGCTAATTTTTGCAAATTGTTGCTGTAATCCAATAAGATATTTAAATATTTTATTTGGTATTTGAAGTCAGTAGAACTACTCAGAATCTTAATCTTAAACACATGCTGAACTTGAATCATAATCATAATAATTATTTACAAGTCGACCCACTTCATTCTATTAGATTGTTCATGGAAGCATGCTACCTTTAAAAAATACACATTTGAAGAAACAACCACAAAAATATTTAGTTTACTTGCTGCCTGTGCTCTTTATGTAATTTTTTTTTGTCGGCACAGTATATCACAGTATTGAGATAAAGATGGCAAGGTGCTGAAGTTTCACTGAGAAGTTGTTCTACACCATGGGAAAAACACATATGAAATTATCTGTTGGGAAGATTAGAACAAAACCGTATTATTGTATATGTTTACAGCTGTAAGTAAAAATGTGTGTACACTGAAAATACAAAAAAAAATCTGAATTCACAAAGTTGAAAGGCAATTAATCATCTTCAGGTGCCTATACAGGTTTCACGTACCTTTGTGCAATTAAGTGAAATTAGAGTAGTAGCATACAATTTGAAAGGGACTGTCAGATGGTCTTCTTGTCTGTAAGAACTTGTAATTTAGAGAAAAGGAAAAATACAGAATAAAGGGTAAATATTCACCCACCAGTTGGAGAATTAATGCAACTGGAGTTATAGGATCTTCATTCAGCACATAACCTGTAGTGGGTCAGTTTTTGTACTTAATAACTAGTCATTACTTAAGCGCATTATTCATTGTACTCTTAAAGGACAGCTTTGAAATCACTACCACCAAATGAACCACACTTTTCTGCAGAATATACCCAAACTCCAACATTGGAGAAACTCACATCATAAGAAAATGATTATTATTTCAGAATTGTACCTCTTTCTACTTTGATCTTGTCAAGGATTTCATTTTTGTCTGCTAAATCAGATTTGATAGCACTTTCTAGTTGAGCAATTTGCAGTTTCAGTTGCTCTTCCTTTAATTTCCATTGCTGTTCGTGGGTCACACTGAAGACACTGCAATAAAACATGTGGCATGTGAAAAACTTTTAGAGATCAACTTCAACAGAAAATAATAAAGAAGAAAGCTTTTAGTGGCACAGAGACCACTGTCATCATGTCTTAGGAATTAAGTAAACATATGCTGGTCTGCTGCTGTTGAAACCAAGGCGCCTTTCTCAGGCTGCGGTTAAAAAACATGAAAGAGTTTGTGGGATGAGCAAAGGAACTGGCCTTAATTTAGAGCTCCAAAGTCAGAAAAGTTGGCAGCATGCAACATTTGTGGGACTAGAAAAGGAATTCAGATGCATATCCCAGAGTAATCCAGAACTCCAAACCTCAGCAACTGACAACTGACAAAACCATTCTTTCCGCATACAAAACCTCTTAATGCAGAGAACTGGGATCACCCACCTGATTTCTTTTAAATCTGTGAAAGATGCAGAGCCTAAAGTCAGCTGCCTGTTCAAAGAAACGTTGACCACAAAGTGACAACAGTTTTCTCATACCGTAAAACAACAATTCTGATACTGATTAAGAAGCACATAAGAAATCTTTCTCCCGTTTTAAGAAATAAAAAACGGATTTGGGTAAAGAAACTAGAGTAACTATTTTTCCTGTAACACATTATTTACTTGTAAACTACCAATCTGAGTGCAGTACGGATGGCATGGACACAGAATCAGAACTGCTGAAACCACAACAAAATGTGCAACTCAGTTTGAAATAAAAGTAAGAACATTAAATAATTTACAGTACAGTTCCCAGTAGGTAAAAAGACAAAGCGATGCAATGTGTTTTCCTATAATTTATACAGTGAGTACTATGGTCTTCATATTATTATTATTCACTAGTTGCATTCTTAATGACTGGAAAGATATCCTTCATCTTAACCAGTCACAAACCAGTTTACTCACTCCAGTATTTCCTGAAAAATCAGAAATTAATGTTTATAAAGTATGTAAAAGCGAATTTATACCTAATATATTTGAAGAACAACCTGAAGATTAAAGAAAAAATATTCTAGCATGAATTATTGACTCTGACATATTTGGGAAGAGTTTATATTCTTGATTTGCAATCTTCATAAAAACAGTCCCAACTCTCTGAATTATCCTTTTCTCATCCTGTATCTGATCTAATCTATTTATACAGTTCTGTAAGCACATACCATCTTATAGGGTGATAATGTATCTTTTACAGCATGAACTTAACTAATGCTTCTAGGTCCTACAGTAACATATACTTCACTCTGCTGTGCCATAATTTTGAAGATAATGCAGCAAATGTAATGCACTGAACCCACAATCACATCAATAATATTGCATGGCTACAGAAGAGACAGCGTGCTCTACAGTTGCTTAGACTTAACATTCTTCAAAGTTGGATTGGCTCCAATAAAGAAAGAATAAATCTTTGCATGACAAGATATAAAATACACTTAGTTTTCACTCTTATGAAAAAGTTTCCAAATTGTAATGACCATGATGTCTAGTTGTATGTGCATTCACTATCTTTAGGCACAATTATTTCACATAAATTATTTCACATGCAGCTACACATCATTTCAGTTTTAAAAAAAAATATAATGGAAGAAAAATCATTAACAGCTGTTATGATAGTAATTCAGAATTTAGATACTTAAATGAAGAACAATTTAGGCAACAGGTTTTATCCAAACCTATATACTGAAAATGCTTTTAACAGATTGAATTGAGTCCACTCCTGCCTCTTTCCTCCTTCAAATTTTAAGATTACTTTTACTTGAATTCATGTGGAATTTCTTTCACATTTACTGTATTTCACTGGAGTCAGAGACATCTGGGTAACTATAAATGGTCAGCCACATCTGGCACCATTTCCTTTGGAGGGAGTTTAAGCATTGCTAGATTTGCATTATAAGGTCATATGAAAACAATTCCTCCAAATCTTTTATCCAAACGAATTGTTTTCTTGGATACTGACTACATAATAAGAGTCAACTGACAAATTCATACTTGTTCTTTGTAAACTTTTCAGATCCAATTCTCAGCCTTGGCTTTGGCAAAATTCCCATCAACTTTGAAGGGAATTTCCAATGGAATGACATTCTCAAGGAAAGGGTTTATGCTTTTTCCTTTCCTCAGGAAAAAAAAAAAGTTATTAATAATCTGTCACCTGCAGACACTGGCCTATCCACTGCTAGCAACAGGTAGGCTGCAGTAAGCTCACGTTGTTCAAATGGGCAACAGAAAAAGCTGGCCATTAAACAGTAGACATAATGAAATGACCTCTTTCTCTTTCTAATTTCTTGTTATCTATATGCTACCATGGAATGATAAAGCATAAATCAAAGTTTAAATAGAGTATATGATAAGAAAATTTTAGGGAAAAAAAAGCCATATTGAGGATCACTGGGTTATGAGAGAATCATATTTAAATTACTCATTTAAACATCTTTATAAATTATCTCAATATAATTTAAAAAGAACAGAAAAATTCAAGACAGCATTATAATTAATATATTTATTATGAATTATTTCTTTGTGTAATGCTATAGGAGAAAAATCATAGAAATGATTATAACATCAGACTTTGGAGGAATCTGTAAGAAACTTAAGCAAGCAACAACTGACCAACCTCCCCTATGCACAACTAAATACTGTGATTATACAACTGTTGCAGCTCATATTCTTAAAATAATTTAAGCTACCTGTACTCATATTTGTTTTGCTAATATAATGCTTAATTTCACAATAGAAAGTACAAAAAGTATCATAAATATAAGAATCCCATAAACAACATTTGATATCGCTCATATTGCGTTTACTGGTTGTTTTTTTTTTTTTTGAGAGACATCACACTGACAAACCAAACAAAGATTAAGAGGAGAAATTTTGACATGAAAAAAAGAATTCAAGCCTTTTTACCTACTTTCATAGTTAAATTTCTAGGAAATTTCTAACCTTCTTCAGCGTAAGAGGCCACATGGCTTTACAATATACAAAAAGTTCATTTCAAGGTCATTATTTCCTTGATAGTTGATTAGAACAAGCATATTAATTATATCTTTTTTGTACCAGGGAATTTCTGAATCTCATCTTGCAATGCATTTCCATTTTCACTATAAGCAGCAGTTACACCAATACAATTTATTATGTTTAGGAATCTTCAAAAAAGCTTATATTAGCCTATGCAAAAATGCTGAGCAGAACCAGCACAAGCAAAATGGTAACCATTACTAAAACAAACAAACTACCTGTCAAAAATAAACATTGAAGAAGCTGTCAAATATCAGACTTTAGATCCACTCAGAAGTGCTGGAAGAACTTACACAAACAGACCAAACAACCCCTCTTCCCTAGATAAAATAAAATAAATTAATCCTGAAGAAGTTTGTCTCTACTTAGATTTATCCTTCTTTCAACAGGAACCCCCCCCCCCCAAAAAAAAAAAAAAGAAAACAACCACTATTAGAAATTCACATGGGAACCTCTCGGCTTCATTTTCAAAATAAAGTTATTTCTACTTACATTTTAATTAGAATTTTTTTTCAAAGTGATGTACTATCTCAAGAGTATTAGAGCAACAATGGAAGCTGCTCCATTTCAACAGAAGAGATGAAATACAGGCAAAACACCTTAAATGTTTCCATATACACTTACTGATGTTAGGAATTATAGTATGAATATATTTGAATGTTTATAGACTCAACATGCATATGCACATGCATATACACCCAGCCTACGAAGATCTAAACAGGACACAGAATCCCATTTTACATTTAAAGAAAACATTTAAAGATTTACATTTAAATATTTACCTGTTATACAGCTTATCATAGTTTTCCCTCAAGAGTTCCTTCTCTTTTTCTAGATCATTTATTCTTTCTTGTAACTAAAATGAAGAAAATTTCAAGCACAAAAAATAGTAAACAAATAGCAAATAGAAAGTTATAATGAATTTATAAAGATGATTAGTTAATACTTTGTAGGCATTCTCAAGAAGACTTTTATTTGTTCTTCTCATGCAACAGTCTCTTAGAAGTTGCAAAATAACACTTTTTCATCACATTATATAATTTGGCCAAGACAGGCTTTTTCATGTGGTATATATGAAGTTGAGATAAATGTATGTGAACTGAGGAAAGAGTATATAATTATATTGTCTTATGTGAAAAAAATAATCTATAGCATTAAAAATGTTTAATTCAGTTTTGCTCATTAATGGCTGCAATATGTAAACATTGTTTTTATTGACCATACAGAGGCAACAAGCTCTTGTTTTCAAAATATACAATAAAGAAAGATATGTTTTTAAAGATACAAGATATACCCTATATGCATTACAACAGGGCAAAGGTGTAATATCTATTAGCTTGATTCATATAAAATGCATTCAAAACAGGTAAACCTATTGGTAAAACTAAGGTTGCTACAAAATATAAGAAAAAACAAGGAAGTTTGTACACACTCTCCTTATATACAGAATAGAATGAGGAATAAAACACTTGGTTTTTGGCCCTGTATCTGGGTGACTGCTGGTGATGGTACTTGCCTCTGGAATCCACTAGAAAAAGAAACAGAAGTGACTGATTTGAACTGTCACGTAAGACGTAATACTATGCTTTACCGTGACTAAATCAGGTTGAAATAACACTACAGAAATAGCAAAATATGATAAATAAATCAAGTATTAAGATTGTTTCTGCTTAACACACTACTTGTTTAGTATCAGAATCCAAGTGAAATCCTATGCTCTTCCTCAAGCATTATCCAAACAGGGGCAGAATGATTATGTATTGTGGGGGCCAGGTATGGTTCATGATTCCATGAAATGCAAGCAGCAACCACAGGCTTTTCTCTTTAATGGGAAAACTGTGTGTATCTCCAAGTGAGTCTTCTAAACGTGTTTGAAAGGTCTATTCACATCTCAGCAATGAAAAGATACCCATCCCATCCTTAATTTAGATAACATTTTCCCTTATCTATATGTAGTACCTAAACCAGATTCTAGCTCTCTTGGACACAATCTCACCTCCTCTGTCCTTTGCTTGGAAATAGTCACTGCTTGCAGTTCTTTTTCAAGATTCAGGCACTTCAACCGCTCTTCTTTAAGCTGTAGATTCAGCTCATCACCTTTTGCTATTAAAGCATCATGGTTAGCCTTCAGGTTCCTTTGGTTCTATGAAAAGAAAAAGAAGAAAAATTGGGACAGGGGAGTGAAGTGGGCAGGGGAGAAGATCACTCTTAGTAGAATGTTACAACATTGCATATGCTATCAGTGATCCTTCCTGGCAGCAGTTAATAGATATTCTCAATGTGGTCAACAGGAGACACTCTTGACTAAGCAACTGAAAAAAAAATTTCATTACACATGGCCAGGAGAAGGTGGCATTCTTGTTGCTCTCATGAACGTTAAACCCTCAGTTCAGTCATAATGAAAAGGACCAAGAAATACATCTGTTAAGCAATTAAAAGATTTTGCTGTGGTTACAGTGGTTAGACATGCTGACCAAGAACACTGCAGTAGCAAGCAGAAATGAATGTTGACCACAGTTATGTTAATCACAGAACTTGCCACAGCTCTGTTAACCCTTAACTGTAAATATATAATCGTTTCATAATCCTAACATGCTAGGCTGTATTTTCCTGCTAGCAGTAATTTAATAAGGGAATTATGATTTCTTTTACATTTTAATTTACTTCAATGGATTATGTTAAGGCACATTTAACCAATTTTAATATTAAATGGAGGATGCTGATAGAACCCCTATTACCAGAATATTAGTTAATAATATACTGTCTGCATTTTGCATGCTTTAATAATGCCTCATTAAGAAATTCAATGTAAAACACATTCAAAGTATGACTTGAAAAAAACAACCTAAAAGCCAATCTCCTGTTTAATAAAGTGATTATATGGCAATTTATATGTCCAACAGATGTATGAGTATAGATAACATTTAATGATTATAGACAGAAAAAAAACATTAGCTTCCTGATTTCCTTATAACATTCCTAGGAGGTAATTCAATGGAGAAACTTCATGTGAATCCTGTGCAAATTGTTCAGGTTCATACAAAGTATAAACACTGTAGAAAAAAAAAAACAAACACAAAAACACAGAAAACCCAGTCACCAACTTGATCTTCAGCCCCTCAGATCTCATTTCTCTGTAAGAAAAATCTTATCGAGAATAATATTACCAGTCTTATTTCAGAGAGATAGTGATGTATATTACTCATTAATTTTTATCATCCTTTCTTCAGCGCTCCCTCTTGCTGTGAACTGTATTTCAGTAATTTCAAAAAATGGCACCTTAAAAGTCAGTCTTACACTTTTTTCATTCCTGTCCAAATTTCTTCTTTTCCTCCTTGAAATCACAAGCCTTGCAGTCTCTAACCTTTCCAATTGTCCAAGTGAACTCATCTTCTCTTTGCCATCTCTCAACTTCAAATTTTCCACAAGTTCTTTTCCTTTTTAATAACTTGTATCATTTCAACCCACTACACGAAGAAAAAAAATCCCATGCCTTGGCAAAGCTGCCTTTCACAGACCATTTCACCCTTACCTCTTTCCTTGATTTCCCAAACAGTTGAAAACAAATTCAAGAAGCAAGGCCTTGATTTCACCTTCTAACTGATCCTCAGTCTCTCCCAGGCAATCCTCAAGGTATTTATATTATTGAAACTTCTCATTAACAGTCCTAAAAATGTCCTCCTGTAAAGTCTCCTTGCTTCAACTTCCTCCCAGTCCTTCAGCATCTCTGCGACTCTCCTCATGGTTTTCCGTCAACTTTCTTCATGAACTTTAGGGGAACCATAACTCCCCTTTCCTTCACGCCCCAGTACATTCTTTCCTAAGGTATTCAATACCTGATTGTTCTTTCAACGCTTTTTTCCATCATGCCAGAATTGCTTTCTATCCATTCTCCCTTAAAATATCCCAAGACTCAGGTCATGGCAACAAATGGGTTGATGACTGTAGTTCAAGGTTTCTAGTCTAAAACTGTGTTTCTTACGGAAACATGCCTCAACACGAAATAGCTCCTTTACCGAAAATGAAAATATACCTTCTAGAAATACTGCACAAATGAACACAAACACTATTACATTTGTGAAATATTTGTACTGGTTATCCACGAGAACTAACTCTTTACAGTATTTACAATTTTAGTGGCATAGATTAGCATATCCCATATTACAAATCATGAAATCCTGGAATGTTCAGCCTGTAATTATATAAATATGACAATGGAATCAAATATTTAATCCAAATAGTTTCAGGGTCCTTTGTTCTTCTACGCAGATTCCAAAATTCCTTCATCCAACTGGCTACATTAAAATTCTTGAACAACAAAACAAGCCTGTAAATGTTTGCTCCTGTAAGATCATTTTAAATATCTTTTAATGGAACAGGATTATAGGCTCTTATCATTCCATCGTTTCACAACTTTTGGGCTGACTCAAGTTCAATGGCAAACAGAGGCATTACAAATGTTTCAACTGGTATAAGTCAAAGTAAACGATAATGAACTCAATAGTCATGAAAATTGTAACATAAACAAACAAAAACAGTGCTCTGTCAATAAGCATTTAAGTGACATCTGAAGTAGAAATTTTAGATTTTACAGTTATTTGTGTTTAGTAGATGCACATTTCAAACACTCAAACGACTGGAAATGGGAAAACCGTTGTATCCATTATCTTGTAAAAATATGATGAGACAGAACACTCTCATTCTTTCCAAAAATGCAGCTTTCACTGTGATTATTAGAAACAATGTCTTCAAATACCAGTTTGAATCTCAGGCATCTGTTTCTACTCAGCTGCTGCCAAGAGAAGCACAAGAACTTGCTGTTTGCTGTATATTATCAAGAAGTCGCAAATGATTTAGAATGGAACCGTTTACATATCATTTTCTATTTAAGAACACAAAAAGCTATGTGAAACCTGCCTCCCTTGGAGTTTACGTTCTACATAGCTCATTCTGTGTAAAAATAGATTGGAACTACTAACAGAAGAACTGCTTTGGCAAAGAAGATATTAGACTGGGGGGAAAGAAGTACAGAGGTAGAAGCAGAAAGACAGGAAAAGAGGAAGGGAGCAAACATCAAATGACAGAAGTCTTGTTTATCACGGACAGGAAGAAGCAGGAACTGGCAATAAGAGCTCTTTGCAGAAAAAAATATATGAACAAAGAAGCCATAACTTACAACCGTAGAACATAGCCATAGAGCACAGAAGGTATGGAGAGGAAGGTTTAAAATAGGAGACTAAGGTACAATTGAGAGAAATGTGGACTGTAGGCAGCCTCCAATCCAGAAGGAGTAAGGAAGGCACACAAATACTCTTCTTGAATTCTTCCTGGGCAGGAGTGTGACCAAGGTTAGGATCCATACTTTAATTATTTTAAAATAAATAAAGACCCTTATTTTAAGTGTGATAATCCTGCCTCAAGATCTTAGAATTGCACTAGGCATGAAAGACTTCTTTCTTGGGTTTTTACAACTGTTATGAAATGCTGCTAGGGAGATATAACCACACTGTTTGTTATTTAATCTTATTTATTTATTTAATTCTGTATTATATATCAGTAACTAAGCAGTTTCAATTCAAAATTTACTTAACTTAAACTTTTAAAAAGTCACTTCAATTCCCATAGTTTCCCACTTCGAATCTTAATTTTTCCTTGAACTGAAAGTACAAAGAAATTGTGGATCCATAAACAACAGTTAAAGAAACATTACTAAATTAAAAGAAAAAGAAATAGCAATTTACAGTAAGAAAAATATAATTTGCTTCCAGTGAATTAAGTTATAACAACCTCAGATACAATCATACACTTTGCAAATAACATCTTGTGCTTCCACTTCATAAGGCTGAGATACTTTATTCAGCTCAGTTGCATGCAGGATTCTTACTCACAGGAACTCTTTGGATGTTATCGTACTGCCTTTATCTGCAAGCATACATCGTTCTCCCAATACATATGGGATGAAGCAAAAAAGCGCTGTATCAATAAAACCTATGCATAATCTGCCATGCAGTTGCATGTTCTGGTGACTTTTTTTTTTTTAATAAATCTGGTGATAAAGAACATCTCTCACTTAAAGTAACCCTCTAAAATAGTTTCCATGAATTTATGAATACAAATCCTAAGCTCAGAACTCTGAACAGCCCAATCTCCAAATGGGTTATGGTACCCCTTCCTTAGGGAATCACGAATATGTTTAAATCAAATAATAAATTTATAATTAAATCAAAGCCCTCTTTGTAAATGATCATGCGTCTCTTTAGACAGCCAAACAACTGAGGACATAATCTAACCCAAATCTGCCTGGGATACTTTTGCAGATCTTCAAGATCTGCTAGAAAATTCTGAAAGAAATTTTAAGAATAAAAAACCCTACACATCTGAAGTAGTTTGGGTGTAATGGATCATGCGTTTCATTTTCTTGTATTCAGCACTGACTTTGAATCACGAACCATGTATATTTATTTTCCATTTACACATGCATATGTGATGAGAGTAACGGAATGTTACTGACCAAATCCTAATTACCTCTTGAAGCTGGAGAAGTTTTCCTTCCATTGCTGAAAGTGCATTGCTTTTCTCAACCAGCTGTTTACGGACCTTGATCATTTCCACATTGTCCCGGATGTTTAGCCTTCAAAATTGTATTAAAGAGAAATGCACCATGAGCTTAAAGCAGAATAAGTTCTTTTATTATTTTTGTCTTGGAAAGTTGAATAGACATGTTTGTTGTACCATATCATACTGCATATTACATATGTACAGGAAAACAATCCGATACTTACAGAGATCATTTGTTTTCCAATCACTTCTTTCCCACCCTCCAAAGAATCTGGTGCCAGTACATTACCATTTTATGGAGCTTTCTCTTACAGTTTAAACCTAACAAATATTGCTATGACTTAGCAATTTACACTGGTAGCACCTAAAGAATGGTACTCAAACAAGTAGCACATTAACTACATGAAAATCACTTAATATCCATGTAGATTTTCTATTTCAGTACAATTCTAAGATTAATTTGAGAATGCACTGTTTACTAGAAAGGCAGTTTAAAATGATTTGAAATTTAAATAAGTATTTGTTTCTGGTGTTTTCCTTCAGTAAGTCAAAGTAGATCCTGTTACTTTTGCAGTTTCTTCAAGTACAGGAAGAGAAACCATTTCTGATTTATATTAATATAAAGTCAGAATAAATCTTTAGCATTTTAAAGGTAATTTCTCTTCCAATATTTATCCGTTTTAGGCATGTTGGAGGAATTGTCACAATGCCATGCTGGACCAAAAAAATGGACTACAAAGCTTACACATCTGTAAACCAGCTGAGAATGTGAAATACTTTCCTCTTATTCTTTAAAATATCAAAGCCTACTGTGTTTTGGCATTGCCCAGTTAATCGTCCTTACACAGAAGATAAACACACAAACCTGCGATGTTCCCCAACAAACAGCCCTAACACAATGCTAAGACAATCATGTGTCTAAAACATGTTATCTACATAAATTAAAGTTGTGGTGAGTATAGACAGCAGCACTGTCTCATGCTAGCTATTTAAAAGCTAATGTAGTGGCACGTTTTTATTAATCTTGTTCCACACATCAAACAAAAGGTTCCAATGTCTTCAAAGGCTTTTTCTTTGACTTTTCTTCCCCCTTCATTTTTAGCAGGGGGCTTTTTTTTTTTTTCTTTCTCCTTTTTAAGAAGAAAAAGGAGCAGATGATAGTGAAATTTATGATGTACAGATGTAAACCCCATGGCTCCTGACAATCAACATTAACTATTTTTTCAACAGTGAATCAAACACTACTTGATTTAAACAGGCTTTGGGTACTGATATATCAAGTAAATTATTCAAATTCAGAAGTAAAAAATTGCTTTTTAGAATCACAGAATATCCTAAATTGGAAGGGATCCACAAGGATCATCAGGTCCAACTCCTTTTACTGCGATCAGTTCAATTCTTGCAATTATGTCAGTATTTATCCCATGAAAGCACATAACAAGGAACATGCTACTTAAGAACAAAATCACTTCAGATTTTGTGGAAAAGGCAAAGTTAATTGAGGAAGATTACTTTGATTTTCTATAAATAAAGTCACAAAATAGTAGAACAGAAGAGAAATTGATTATCTATACAACTTTCTCCTTCCCAGGTAGCTGATGTATTTTGCTCCCCGAACATCTTTCTAGGTTTTCTAAAGGAGCTTAAAAATAGGGGTTATATACAGTTTTGATTTAAAAGGTAGCACTACCTTTCTCTTATATAGGTAATATTTTGCTCAAAAAATAACAAAATTCTCTACAAGAATAAAGTTGTACTGAGACAGCTCATTCAGTATTTTCTCCACTGCCCAAAAAGCCTAAAATTCTGCTGCAGAACCTGAAGACATGGAGGTAGACCTGCAGCAGAAATTCAAAAAAGAAAAAGAACTAGTGCCCCTTTTGAGGCAACACCTTGAATCAATGTGCATACTGATTTAGCTCTAGCATGCCTTCTGCCACAAGTGCAGAAACAAGGAACATAAAAACTCTATCCTTCCACTCTAGACCCCATCTTAAAGCTGGATTAAAAGCCTGAAAGTGAAGCTAAGAGAAAGTGACTCTTTAAAAAGCTTGGAATTTTGTTTGGGGTTAATGTCTGAAGTACAGTAAAGAGATGATCTCTTTTCCAGGCCTCTATCCTTTGGATTAAAAGAATAGAGTGGGGTCCCAATAATGGGCTGGGGACCAGCTGTGTGGAAATGGGGGACTGATAGCAACCTTCAGCAGAAGGAAACAATTAAGGAAAGGATCTTGACCTGCACTGTACAAATTTATGCCAGTAATTCCCAGATGGCTAAGCTAATAAAATTGAGGCCTAATTAAACCACATCTCTTGCATCTTGTCTTTACTTACATATGAACAGGACACGGATACAAAACTAAGACTGCTCTTAAAGAGTCCTGACTGTTCTATCAACTGGGATCAGTGGCTCTCAAACTTTCTCCTATTCACATTCAAAACAAGAAAAACAAACAATTACAAAAGTATCACCACTATACTTTTCAGGATCACTTAGCCTCTATTTGGCAAAACAAGCAAAAAGTTTCTATGCTCATAGTTTTCAATAACAACTATGCCACAGTCCAATTTATGACTCTCAAACACAGAAATAAAGAACACAAAATCAATATGCAGCACTCTTATTTTACAATGCTTAGGAAGTAATACAATTATGTTGATTTACATTATGTTCTTTCCCTTACCTTTTATCCCTAAAAAGAAGTCAAACATAAAGGAAGAAAAAAAATTACCTTTTAGTAACACTTTTACATTGTAACTGATAGTATATTTGCAATAAGCAAAACATTAACAGGGCATTGATACCTCTAGCATATATTATGTTCAGATTATTTAAATAATTATATAGAAGTCTACATTTGTTTGCCTGGCTAAAGAGCTAACTACAAATGATAAAAACATGATCTTCAGGAAAACATGTTAAGCATGAGAAATCGCATAATGAAATACAAATTCAGGTTGTTTTTGTTGTTGTTGTTTTTGTTTTTTTTTTTAATATTAGTCATGATTTAGAAAAGTCATATACATGTTGTAGTCTCTCATCACAATATAAATGCACTGAGGCTAACATGTTCCACTTTTTTGTCTGAGACTGCAAACACAGAAATCATGAGTATGTCAGATATGATACTCCTGTCCAGAAATCCAGAAATGTAGCAGGTCTAACTCCAAAGTCATGCTGCAGCAAAAAAAAAAAATGCAAAAGGAATGAAAAACTGATTCACAAATAAGCTTTTTCACGAAAAAAAAGTAAAGAAAAAAAGGCAAAAATCTAAAAACCAGAAATATATGCAAATACCAAATACCTGTTTCACAAGTGCATATCTGGGGTGGTTTTAAAAATGACTTTTTGAAAGTACCATGAGGAATGAGTTATTTAAAGCTAGCTGCTTGCAGAATGTGATTATTTAGACTTAATGTTTTAACTTGCATGCTGTGTATCATAGACATCAAACCATGAGATTATTATGGTTTTGGCCATCTTTAAATTAAAAGCACTCAAGCTAAATGCAGTTGAATTTTGTACTTAAGAAAATGTTTAGTCTAAAATCCACAAGCCAAGTTTCCCCCTCAAGTCAGAATTGTATGTTCCTGAAACAATCCCCAAACAATCTCTAATGAAATACTGAAATAAAGACTGACTGCGGATGTGTAACAATAATCAACTCTGTAGTTGTACACTACAAAACAGCTAAACTCTGTTATGTAATTCTTCTGTAATAATATAGAAATGGTAGTCCATGTTGGATGAGCAAAGATAGCTTTAGAGTATTACTGGATTTCTTGTGCTTATAGGACTCGGAATAACTAGTACCTCCTTCCCTTACCACTGATGGATCAATGAATGTTAACTGTGGCTGCTTCACTACTTGGAAACTCCTTCAGTTATTTAAATCACAACAATTCCATAACAATGTAGTGGAATAAAGTATGTTTTCCTAAAGTTCGAAAGTGACATAAATAAGCTTCCACCAATCTTCACGTAGTATGTCCTTTTGGCACCTCACAGTTCCTAAATAAGTGCAACAGATTAACTGTCTTTGGGGAGTAACATACATACAAAGGAAAACACAAGGAAAAACTGCCAACTGTACAAAAATTCAAAGTCATAGGCTACAAAGACAAAATAACATGACCTTATCAGTCACCCACATTTCCAGTGTTCACATAGCAGTATTCCAATATTGATATCTTCTATGCTGATGCAAAGAATATTAGAAATATGAACTACCAAGAGTATATAAATGCATTTGTCTAGTCAATCAACTAATGCAGACTCAACATAAAATTTTCAAGAAAGATAGATAGTGAAAATAGAATCATAGAACGATTTGGGTTGGAAGGGACCTTAAAGCTCATCTACTTTCAACCCTCCTGCCATTGGCAGGGACTCCTTCCACTAGACAAGGTTGCTTAAAAATCTCCTAAAGATAATCATAAGCATAGGTACTTATGATTACAGTTAAGCTTAAAGAGAAAAGCATCCAAGTTATGGCTGTCGTTCATTCAGCATAAAAAATATAACGAAAAGCACAGGGATTAACAGTCTTCCATAAACTATTCTAGCAGTGAACTTGCGGAATGCAGATTATTCTGGATATTCGCTAGTGGACATTTTTCAACTTATTTCCTAGACTCTTCAGCCAGATACTGTAACTCTTAAATAATTAACGTATGTGTCATCAGGTTTCAATCAAGAAATAGACTACAGAGGAAGTACTTCCAGGATTTCAAATGTAACCACAGATAGTTATTTAGGTCAAGTATCATGGATTGCACACAAGTAATTTGATAAAAAAAAATTAGGATCTGCATTACTTTACACAAACTAACTGTATTTGAAGATTTTTTTAGCTGAATTTTGAAGTGTACCTTTACTTTAAAAGACCTTAAAAATTCCCAGCAATATGATAGCGACTTCCAATTTAGAACTTACGTCGTTTCTGGCTACTGTACTTAAAGAACAGTGGTTATCTACAGAAAACGAAACACATTAGTTCTTCCAAAATTTTATCAGATTATTTCCAAACAATGAAATTTTAAAAATATATATTTTCCAAATAAATTGTCAACACAGACTGAGAAATTATTTATGATAACTTCTTTAACCTATTTAAACTATATGATATACAGGGAAGTCTGAACAGTACAGACTTATAACTTTATGAATAATTTAATAGCAACATTAAGATGTATTATTTATGTAGCACCACAGATGCACAAAAGAATGCTCACACATAATAAGTCCCTCCCTAGAAAGCCAGAACTAACCACGTATTTCCCATCCAAGTAAAACTTTCATTGACATCTAATGAGGAAGGAACACAGGACTGGGCCCTACTAGATCCTTAACACAAAAAGTCGAAACTGAAACAGTAAAAATAGGGGAAATACATGTCAAGTCACATAATTCTGCATACATTTTTGTGAAAGTGAAAGAAGAAAGAACAAGAGATTAAACTAATGGATGCTCTTCTGTGAAACATTTCACAAGAATGTTCACGTGGGTTTGTTTCACTGCACAGCTATAGTATATTCCTTCAAAAATGTGCTAATCTATCTTTACAGGGCTATTATTTTTCTATTGTTACAGACTCCAAATTATCAAGGAATATTAAATTATCCACTGTGGCACTATATTTAAAATTTTCTGAGACTTGCATTGAAGAACTGGTAGATGAATTTAATGAGTTTAACTTCAACTATAGCTGAATCAGCTGAAAATTAATTCTCTAAAATGGTAATTACGAACTGATTCACCTATTTGCTTTAAAAAACAACAACAACAAAACAAACAAAAAATGCATTATCATAATATTCTCCTTCCTTAGAATTAACCACGGTCATTTGGTAAAACATTTTATAACTTTCATCAAAGAAAAAAATACAGCATGTATTCCTAGAGGAATAAACGTCACAGCTGTCTATAAACATTCTGATACAGTTCTTCTAATGCTCCAACCATGGAGATTTTCATTTTTCATAATACCTTTGGCTTGCTGTTTCTTGCTCCTTCAGCTGTAGGATGGATTCTTCAATCTCCTTTTCTTTCTTTCTTAGCTGACTCCCAAGCATCTCTCTGGCATATTCTAGCTCCTCAATGTGTTCCTTTTGGGAACCAATCACAATTTCCCTGTAAATACAAGTATCTTATGTTCCAAAACTAGATAAGCATTTATAAAAGAAAAAAAATTAAATACTTGAGAGAGCAAAAATCTCTTGAGTAAAGTGTATGGCAAAAAGTTGTGTTTCTTAAAGACATGCCTCACAACAGAGCTTTAAGAGTTCAACTTACTATGAAAATAGAGGCAATCATATGAAAAGGTGTGAATAGTCCTATAAATAGGTAAATAATTCAAACATTAGCAAACACAACACAAACAATGACTTATCACTCTTAAATATATAATAAAAAATAACAGTATATGTGGGACTAAATAATGTTTTCATCTATTTAGCAGAACCTACTTTAAAACATCATTGATGGTTTATCATACTCTACATTAAACGCATGCTCCTCCTAATCCAAAGGTACCAAGTGTTTTCTGGAAATGAAAGCATCATTACTAGCTATCAAAATCATGTGAGATCTACAATAGATAAAGCAGTGAAAACAAGCTTTTATTCTGAGTTAGGTGACACAAAACAATTCAGATGATGTGCCAGTGAATTTATCCACTAAATGCAATTATAAAAAGGACAGAAAATTAGAGCCAACAGGGACTGAATATTTTTAAGCAGGCCACAACTTTGCAATTTTGATTTTCTTGATGAATTAATCTCAACTATCTTCTCTAATAGCATTTTTTGTAATAAGAATAATCAACTAATGTATAATTTTTTCTACTCTGAAGCTTTTTAAGCATAAGCTACAGTTCTTCACTACCTCATGTACCTATCGTAGATGTAAAAGTATCTTGTAGGGTTTTTGGCCACGTATGTGCTCTTGTACTTGGGTGCTCCACTCTAATGTTAACGTAACTGTGGTTATTTTTTCCATGTGTGAACTGAAATCTCCGAAAATATGCTGTTTGAATGTTTTCTGCATTATAACACGTTTTGATGAGACTTACCAGAATAAGAGAATAATTATTGTGAACACCAAGATTCCTGCAAGTCTTAATTGATAGCTCTTGTTTTCCTAGTCTTCCAAAGTAATAGGTATAGGAGAAAGAGCCACTTCTGTGCCCATCTCTATAAAGTTACTAAAGACTTTTTCATTAGCAATATACGAGTATAAATTACTTAAAAAGTAAATTTTAGCTGTTCAACAAGGGTTAAATTCAGAGACAATGCTAATACCAGCACAACTTAAACACTAGTAAATTCCATTCTATCAATGAAGTTTTGCTTCCATGGGCTTTAGGGATTAGAATGTCAGGACAGTGAGGGAGAATGACAATCAAGAATCTTCTTTAGTACTTACGTTTTATCCAACAATTTTATTTCCTTTTTTATAAGTCTTAACTTCTGAAGTAATATATTTTTTCTTCACGAAAACCACAAGTTCTAACAGTTATATTAACAGAAATTAAGAAACATAAATATCATACAGATTTCGTATTTCAGCCCTTGCATCCTCAAGCAGACTCTGGCCATTTCTCGGAAGAAAGAGGTGAGATGATCTCACTTCTAAATCCTGAAGTCTCATTCCTGTAAAGAAAGAAAAGAGAAATAAGTTTTTGTGATGATGAATGAAAAAGCATTTTACAGAAGACAATCCCTATATAATACAAACACCTGAAACGCCTATATAGATGCCATAAAAAGCATTTTACATGAAATTCACATAGAGATCAGAGTATCTACAACCACAGCTGCTGTAAAATTTGAACTACAGACAATACAGTAAGCACTGTTAAAGTGAGGTGTTAAAATAGGTCTTGAAATATTTTTCTTAGGAGATTTTCTTTTTAAAGACAGAAGTGAGGTGGTATCTTCAAAGAACAATTACAACAATATAAAAAAGGAACACGGACTTGTAATCACTTTTTTTCTGACTGCACTTTCTTTACGAAATCATAATAAGAACATCATTTACCTAGACAAGCAACTACAGAAAACCATTTTTAACAACAACGCAAATAATTTCCTTACATTCTTTAAAGACATACTAAGTTGCTTGTGAAAAACAGTTCAAAATTACATAAGGATGAACTGTTAGTTCAGCAGCAAAATCAATAGTTTCCCCAAATCTCTTTCTCCTCCTCCTTGTTCTTCAGCACGAAGAAATTAATGAAGTGTTGAGGGGGGAACAAACCAGGCATTAAATTTCAAATACAACATCAAAGCTGCCATCCTTCAGACCCCATAATTGAGTCACATAGGTTCAAGGTACAACACCAGCAGTAGGTTATGAATACTACAGGAAATATTCTCTGAGCTTCTGGAAGACAATACTACCATGCCCAAGTTCTGTGTCCAAAATTCATTGGTTACTAGATTTTTAATAATAGTCTTCACCTTAGAAAAGGACATTCAAGAAACAGCATATTCAAATTAGGTGTCAGTACTCCAGCACATCAGAATCCCTTCTAGACTGGTCAAGGTCCTAGAACTAATAGAGGCACACTAGAATTTCTGTAAAGTTTCTAGAAGTTATCATCTCAACTCATTGTTCTATGGACATCTTCTCCTCTTCTTTTTTCCCTCCCTTCATGTTCTCCCTAGTTTGAGAACCACCGGCTGAAATCACTATGGCCTGAATCCTAGTTTTGCACAGGACATCTTTGATCTGGATCTGTTCTTATGCCAAGACAAATCCTTACAGCATGCCACATCAACATTTGTTCTGCAATCCTCAAAGCAAGTTGCCTGTCTTTCCCTGCTAGCACTGGGCCTGAATAAATTTATTATATTTCTACTTTATCTTTGCATTGTTTAAGGAAAAAAAAAAACATTTTGGGGAATAAAAATGCTTAATTTGTCATATGAAGTGTAAAAATACAGGTATATTTAGGATGTCAAAACTTCTAATTATATTTAAATTCGAGGATCAAAGTGGTAGAGTTCATTGCTTTTCATTACCTGTCTAAAAATATTTTTATTGCTTCTGGTTTTGGCTACCTGAATAATCAAAATAACCCAAATAAAGGCCATTAGGAAGGGTAGTTGGAGAAAAACGCAACATAACTGGCCATCAGCCTAATCCATTGCTTGTAGAAGTTAAGGAGACAGTTCTGCTGACTGAATGTTTTGAATCCAGGCCAACATAGCTGCCTTTTTTTTTTTAAACCCAAATCCAAATACTTCTACAAATGTTCTTATGAAAATAGAAAGATTTTAAAGTGCAATTTCCAAACACAGTTATTAGAAATAAAGGACTGAGAACAATGCTGCCTTAAGCAGTAAGTCTTGACAGTAAAAGGCATCATTAATGATGGCTGCATTGTGCTATTTGCTTTCAGAAATCCACACATAATCGATTTTTCAAAAATCTACTTCAAAAAGTGTTGTGCACACATGTATCAACAGACTAGAACAAACTTTGGAATTAAAAAGGAAAATCACGTGCAAACAAACTACAGATGTAAAACTTTGTTACAACATGATAACACTAAACTTTTCCGTATAATACTTTTATAAGCCTTTAGACTCAGAGAAATCATACTGGGAAAGTCCCACAAAGTTAACTATTTGTAAACTTGTTTGATAACTACTTTATTTTCAAATTTGTATTTGTTTTACCCCTACCACTGTGGATTCTCAAAATAAGGACTTAAAGCACAAGAATGCTATCGTAACTGCTATAAATACAAGAAAAAGGGGGAACAATGATGCCTGCAGATACTGTTGCCCACTGATATTCAGAAAAGCCCCTGTAGCAATAATTGGTATTACATGTATAAAATAATATCATTAATACACATGAATATACCTTTTTTTGGGTGCTCCAGCATGCCAGCAGCATCATTCACTTTTTTGAGTCCCGTGTTAATACGAGGTTGAACATAGTTATATGAATTAGGCCTGTGGCCTTGGATCTGGAGTTGCTGTTTGGTTGAAATGAGCTTGCTACGGAGACTCTCGTTTTGTTTCTCAAGCTCACGAACTCTCTCTTGCAAGCGCTCAATCATTTCTTCCAGCTCCACAGCCTGACCCAGCCGCTTGGGGCCGCCACCAACCTGCTCAGACTTTTTTTTATCATTAACAAGCCGTATTAACTTGGTGGTCATTCTGGGGAAAATAATAAAAAAAGATGAAAAAGAATGTGAAAAGTCAGCATAAAAAGCATTCTGTTGAAAGGAACATAATCACTGTGAAGACTTCAGCATAGAACCTGAATAATAAATTTCAGGTTTTGATATAACTATTACTGCCTGTGAAGAACTCTTTGAAGATAATTGAAACCACTGTGCAGCAATCTGTTTTATAGCACTGACAAATAACAGTTTCCTAAGGCTTATCATTTAAGGTTAGTAAAGGGAGGACACATATTTACTCCATATGCTCCTTAAATGCAATTTTTAATGCATGACCTTATATAGGAACTTCTGCAGGCTGTTAAGTAAAGTTACAGATTTTGGATGTGGTGGGCCAAACAATAAAAGCTACAATTCCACAAAACAGTTATTCAAAGAATGCTAATAATACACAACACTCCAATGATATATCAGTTACAGCATTTTAGGATTTAAATATACATTTCAGTTCTAAAACTGTTAAAATGTAGAGGTGGAAATATTTAAGAAGGTACTCAGGAAAAAGACTTAATAGTTCATATTACTGCACTCAATTTTATACTTGGTAAGTATTACCAATGTGTTTCAGAGAAGGAACAGTTAGCCGAAGAATAAAATTAGATACAGAGGGTATGGTTTTTATTTATCTTTAAAAGGATGCAAATTTTGCTTTTGGCATCTCAAGAATTGTACCTTTGATTTCCTTTAGTTTTGATAAACATGGCTAAGCTAGAACAAAAGGCGGAGAGGGCACATGGAGGTGATGTAATATACAAGAACAGAAAACATACCCAGCAGTGAATGGAAAAAACTTGGCATATAAAGAAAGAAAAGGTGGCTTTGATGAGAAAGACAAGTTCAAGACTTTACAAAATTGGTCGCACATCTTCGACCTGTATCTAGTTTACCGGGAATCTATTTTTGCAGGCCCAGAAAGAAAATTGAAAATAAGGACACACTTCATTTGTTTAAAGGGGCTTGTTTTATTTTTGTATACTTGTGGACAGAAGCTTCTACTTAAAAGAACAAAAGTGAAACAAAAAATCTGTAATAACTTTAGGATGTCACAGAACATTACTTGCCTGTAAGCAGTTTTCTTGTTTGGTTGTGTTTTTTTTGTTGTTTTTTTTTTTTTTTCAAATGTATTTCTACTGCAAATTCATTCCAAACTTCTACTTACATGGGTTTTTGACATGAGGAATGCTGGGAAAGAAATGCAGCTTAAGGAGTTAAGATTTTTTTCTCTGGCAATCTAAACAAACACTCTATTCAGAATTTTTTATTTTCTGTGCCTTAAAATATTAATTTATATATTCCAATTTGGATGTTCTGTGTAATTTTACGTAAGAGGATAACAAGTGCATTTGGTATGTCATTTAACAGAAACACTGGAAATGCCATTTGGAATGAGCAACAATTCATTTGGTCCACCATCTGGTATTTAATAGTAGCCTGACAGAAAAGATGGAAATTATGCTGGTCATTTTGATCATGACTCACTGACTACTGAATCAACAGCAAAGAACCTTTTTAACTTTAGAAAGGTATCAAATAATCCTATCTCCTGAGGCAGTATCTTCAGATACCCTTTTGGGAATTGGTCAGTTTAGATTCAGCTAAGTTTAATTAGTGTAGATACAGCACAATGTGAACACAGAATCAGAGTACTTCTGGATTAATTAGCCCTCCTGGAATACGGTAATACCATGAAGAGTTCTGCTGAACCCAGGCCGGGATTGCCAGCACAACACTGAATTGGAGCTAATAACCGTAAAGTTGCTTGTATATGTTTGGGTACACCGATACTGTGCACCTGATGCTACCTGGGGCTTCTTCAGTAAAGGTATCTATTACCCTGCAGAAAGGAGAGCTGACCATGTTTGTAAATGTATTTTGAAGTTAACAAGATGATAAAGGCTATATATTAGTCAATGTCTAGGAGGACAGAGAAGGATTAAAAGAGTAGAATATTTCTGTATAGGCCATTTTGATTCTAGAATGAAAGTTCTGATGAATAATTAGGCTTCCATAGCCTCTTCTTCAGCTCCCAGAATACCTATCATTTTTGTACTCAGACAGTATAGTTATGAACCCAAGCTACCAGCTTCAAAGTGGCAAACAGAGATGTACCTCTCCAGATGGAGCTCTGAACACTGCCCATCATCAAAATATCCCACGCAACACAGAGACAATCAGAAATCAAAACAAAAATGAATTGCACTAAGTAATTTTTGCTATAGCTGAAAAAGAAAAAAAGTATTATGTTATCTTATAATTTTGGCAAAAATGTATTGATATTATGATTCAGTCAGCATAAAAAATTCTATACTATGGCATGTAATTGGTAGCTAACTGTATATATGGATAGCTTTCTGACCATAATGTACAGTTCTCCCTTGTTCACGGGTGCTAAACAGAAATAAAAATTAAGAAATAAAGTCTTTTGTTCCATATTTTCCTATACAATTAATTTCTCCATTTGGAACTGAATGGTGTACATCTCATTTGAGACTGCATCTCAGTTCTCATCTCTCCCCAAAACAACCCAGAATGTGTGTCTCTTCATTTCTAATGACATGGTGGCAGTAATCCACATAGCAACTTCTCCGTGAACATTTTGTTCCTGGACAAGATTAAGCAACTTTGCTAAGAAAAAGGTAAATGAAGAGAGAAGATGTTGATGCTTAAAAGTTCCTTGCCCAAAGTCTATGCGAAGACATAGACAAAAAAAAAAACTTAACAGTTGTAATAACAACAAAAAATTAGTAAAATCAGTTGAAAGTGAAAGAGATGTTTTGGTATTCATGTTTAATGCTCACATTCCTAATGGAATGAAATTAACTATATTAAGAAAATAGTGACACTGATTTCCAGATTTCTTTAATTGAAAATTATATAATCAACATAGCCAAAACTTTAGGCCTAATACTATTGCTGTCTATCATAACACGGATTAACACTGCTGAAATAATGCAAACAATACATAGCAACATCTACTGGTTTTTGTTTCCAAATTTACCTTGAAATTCTTGAGACCTATTTAATTTTTCTTCTGACAGTAACCTCTCTTATCCTCCAAAATTTTATCATCCTTCACCATTGTTTTATGTCCACCTTGTCTTTTATTCAATAATTGTTTAAAATGTAAACTGCTCCAATCACTGCAAGAACTCTTCTCTTTTGCCTAAACCCTCTTCAAACCTCAGGCATGACTATATGACCTGTTAAGTTGGTACAGTGAAGTTGTTTCCAGGTGTTTTATTTGTACCAACAGAATTCTCCATTTCTTAGTTGAAAATAGCTTCACAGAACAATGATGCATCGTAGAA
This sequence comes from Cygnus atratus, assembly GCF_013377495.2. Lineage (NCBI taxonomy): Eukaryota > Metazoa > Chordata > Aves > Anseriformes > Anatidae > Cygnus > Cygnus atratus. The sequence continues at coordinate 16,247,309 of NC_066373.1, read as the reverse complement.
TATAATACAAGGAGCTTCAGTTGGGCAGAAGGTAATGTAGGATATACGAAGGCTTTGAGACCACTTTAAAAAGTAATCTGAGAGAAATCAGCATTCTTTTTTATTTGTTGATAATTAACGTTTTAAGAAGCAAAAGTGTTACTTCAAGCAAAAGTAAAAACAAAATAAAACCATTAAAACCCATACCTTTTAATTTTCTCCTCTTGCTTGTTTGCATGCTGCTTAAGTAAGATGTTCTCATCATGTAAGCGAAAAAATTTGTCTTCCAGCTCCTTTCGACTGATTCGTGATATAGCTTGTCGAGCTTTAACATTCTGTGTAGTTGATGATTCTGCCCAAACCAAGAATAAGTTACCTTCAATATATCCAACACCATGTAATCCAGTCTCTCATTTTGAAATACCGAATATTGAAAGTTCTCAAGTAATTTGATGTTTTACACTTGTATGTGTTTGCTAATTTTTTTCAGATTTATTGGCATATTATTCACTTCCTTCTTCCTACCTCTTGCAGATAAAGAAAAAGTCAATCAAATGATACTGCAAACTGATTACCTAGTCAACAACAAACAGAAAATAGTTTAGCAAAGAACAAAGTACTGTCAAACATACTGAAAAAATAAGATGACCCACAGGGATAGTTTCTAATCTGTTTCACAGTAAACATACTCTCTTGAAACTTGAAAAGATTAACTTAGAATTCTGTAAATTCACTCAGATACAAGACCAAGACTAGTAATTCCATTCTAATAGCAACTTACTAGCATGTCAGAATGGCTTCCTACTTTTGGTTCCCATTTTGTTAAGTGGGTCTGGCCTTGTCCTCAGTTCAGCAAAAAAAAAAGGATTTATTTTTTATTTTTTTTTTATTTTTTTCTCCTGGAAGGATGAAGGGTATAGCTGAATGAGATTTGTAGTTTTTAGCATCTTGCAGCATTGCCCCTCTCATAACAAGTAATGTGAACTCAGAATGGGTCACAGTATCTTTTACCTTTTAGAATTTAATCCAGATTTGCAATGTTATTTGAACTTAATTTTGTGAGTGTGAATGTCAGAAACATTTTTAGAAAGAACCTAAAGAAGCCACTGATCAAAGTCTGTAACTGTAATAAAAAGCAGCTGGTACAAACCTTGTAATCCTCCGATTCCAACTAGAGTTAGACCCACGTCTCTCACAGGCAGGTCCCCCACCGTTTCATCAGCTGGAACAGACATGGCTTATCTGTGGATAACAAAATTCATATAAAATTCCTCTCCATCTGTAACTTAAACTGTGAGACTAGAATGAACTACAATTACATTGTATAAAAGTAATGACAGATTCACTGAAATGATAGACTCATACATTACTGTAAATGCTCCTTTCTCAATTGCTTGGCTCTGGGGACAATCTAAACTTTCAAGTTTAACACGATGTCAGATTTAATCTGTGCACAAAATATGGCTTCCTTTCTACTGTAATAACTCCTATTTTATTTAACATTTGTAGAATTAGCTTTTTTTAACTTCCTAGTTCCATTGTTTTCAGCAATCTTTGGGCTAAGCCCGTATTTCTAAGCACATGTGGGAGAGGAACCTGTGAGTCTTTTTTTTTTCTTTGATTGTTTGCTTGTTTTAAGACAGGTCAGGGCTTAAGGCATCAACGGGTAGATTGTAATGCCACCTTCCACACTTTGAATGGCGCTCTTCGAAACAGAGGTGCTGGGGGTTATGAAGTCATTCCAGCATTGCCTACTGTTCTCTTAGTCTTCTTTCAGTCATGGTCATATGAGAAATTACTTTCTAAGACAGAGACTCTCCTATGAGCAATTCTCATAAATCTGAACGCATTTCTTTCTTGAGGCAATAAAAAGCTTAGCTACACGACAAAGAGAGATTAGGAAAGTATTAATGTGAGAAAGCAGCACGTTAGTTTCAGTGTAATATATGAAGATACTTGTTAACAACTACTGTTTCTCCTTTACCAGTGCGGAAAATTATATGTTGCCCATAAAGTCAATTAAGGCTGGAATAACATTAAACAAGTCCTTTGGACAGTATTTTTTTTTTCTCCTCCTACTGTTACACTTTCTTTAGCTGAGGTAAAATCCGTAATAAATCCAAAAATGTCTGGATTTGGGGAAATTACCGTGTACAGCAGTGTTGCTACTAAATACCCGCATCACAAAAGTGACACAGTCTAATCCACAGACATTCCAGGAAGTATCTGTTAATTCTATCACAACCAAAACTGCTGCTAAAGAAATGCCTTTCTTCTGCCAATAGTCTTCTATCGCCAACAAGTCTCCTTATGACTTTGTCCAAAAAGAAAGAAAAGGATTAGTGAAAGGGTAGTTTTCAACAAAACTTTAAAGCACAAATATTATAACTGTCTTAGTGAAAAGAATTGGTTTTAGATAAACATACTACAAACGTGCACCCTGGTTTTAGGGAGGCAAAACATAATTCCACCTTGACATTTGTTTCATCAGTAACATCAGAACCACCTATGTACCTAACAATTGCTAACAACCATCCTTTATGTTTCTTCTCTGAGGATACTTCAAACAGCAAACCACACGTTACACGTGTTACAGTTCTTTAATATTAACTCAGCCTCAATCGCAAACACTTAAAATTATTTTCCTTGCAGCCAATGGCTCCAGCTTTATTTTGAAAAGCATATGAGATCTCTCCACAGAGTTCCAAATTACTTCTTGGGAAAGCACTTCCTAAGTGATTAAATCTGAGAAAAACGTACAGCAACATGGCTACAAAAGTGACGGTACTTAAAAGCCCGGTGTTCCCTAAAATGAAGCATAATAAGGCAAGAAAGATTAAAAAAATTATCTGTAACTGGACAGATTCACGTGCCATGCTGAACCTCAACAACTTAAAACAGTTTATTTGCAAGACAGGTTACCCGGAGGTCACTTCAGCACTTCTTGTTCCCAGCACCAACACAGCGCCAAATAACTTCACACACAAATAGAAGAATTTCCTCCATATCTCTGGATTTAACCTATGACAATTTAAAGTTGGGCCTAAGTAAAAATTTTAGGTGTAGTACTAGAAATTACAGAAACAGTAACTTTCTTATATACTGCATGAGTTACAAGGCTGGTGCCGTTGCCATTTTTATCTGACAAACTGCTGTAAAAAACTGCATGCAAGTCTGCAGCGTTAAGCACGAGCAGACAGTAATGAGCGTGAATACTTAAAGTAGCAAAGCTGATGCTTTAGGCCCAAATTCTTACAAAACTCCCAAAAGCTCTCCCAATATCGTTCCCACATAGCAAACCTGAGGGGAGATTACTTCAATTTTCACAAGTTCTCAGCTAGCGGGGCTAAGAGGGGGACTTTCTAGTGAAACCACAAACACAAAGACCTTTAATTAATTCTCTCAACGCGAATTTAGAAGTTCATGAGGCTTGGCCGTGGCCACGATGATGCTTTTCTCACAAAATCACGCTCCACCTCTCTAGCAGACAAAAAAAAAAAAAAAAAAAAAAAGCCCACCCACCGATCTTAGCCTATCACAAAGTATTTCCAGCCTACGTTCCTCCTCTGTTGACTCCTTCGAGATAAACGTTTGCGCTCTGTCAGGCTTGTCACCTAAAATAACCTCATACATGACTTGTCAGGAACATACACGCGCGATTTCAGGGATCACCTGCAGTACTGAAAGCTTTTGAGGTGGAAAGGAAAGGCAGCGAGAATGAAGGCATTACGAGCCCAGGACATCAGGTCTGAGAAGAAAAATCTGTGAGATTTTTCTGTGAGTCTGACAGAAGAACATCGAAATAACGGTGCCTCGGCAGCGCTCTCCTCAGGGAGTACAGGCGACGCGGCGGGAGCCCCCTCCCCGAGCCCGCCGCTTTCCTCGGTTTGATTTTTCCCCACACACCCCGGAGGAGGGCTGCGGGGCTGTTTAAGGACAGAAAAATGGACAGACAGACACGGGAGGCGCCCTGCCTTTCCGAGCAGGGAACGAAACGCCCTCCCGGGGCGCCCAGCCCCTCAGCGCGTCCCCTCAGCGTCCCCTCCCGCCCCGCGCCCCGTACTCACGGCTCCCGCCCGCCTTTCGCCTCCTCGCCGCGTGCCGTTAGCAACTGCGGCTGTTGCTACCCGAACCCCGGCCCTTCCGGCCGCCGCCGCCGCCCCCGTTACCTGCCGGGAGCTGTAGTTCGGTCGGGTGCGCAGGGCCATGCCTCGCCGTTCGGCCGGGACTACAGCGTGGGGGGTGCTTCCCGGCTCCCCGCCGCCGTGCGCGCTGGGAGCTGTAGTCCTCCGTGGGGCACGGCGGCGGGCGGGAGGAGGCCGGGTGGCTGAGGCGGCGCCATGAAGCGGAGAGCGGGGGAACGGGAGAAGGAGCTGAAGGTACCTTCCCGTGCTGCCCCCGCCGTGAGGAGGGGAGGCGGGCACGGCCGCTGCAGCCGCCCCCGGTCAGGGCCTTGGGGCTGCGGTGGTGGGGCGGGTCGGAGGGGACCGGGGAGGACCGGGGGACGAGGCTGTGAGACCGGGTGGGCTCCGCCAGCTTCAGCGGGGCTGTGGTGGGGCTGCGCCTGAGGGCCCCGGGCGCTTTCACACATCTTCGTGTGGGCGCTGCTCCTGCGGCCTCCGCCGGCTCTGGTTACAAAACAGTGGCACAGCCAGAAAGGTGCTCGGTGGGGAGCACTGGGTTCGTCTGCTGGGGCTGGTGAGCAGAGGCAGAGCTCCAGTGCAGCTCCAGGAAGAGCCTTCCCCCGTAACAGTTCACTCACGTGCTGTACACGCTGTTCTTGGTGCTGCTATTAACTAACTTCTAATATAAAATGGTATTTTACTACAGGGATAGGTAAGTGGTTTGACCTAACAGTTTGCATCTACGTGTTTTAATGGGAAAAAGAAGCATAAGGCCAGTTTGCTGTACCAATGCTCAGTACAGCACTTTAAGGACAACCTGACCACGTTCCCTTCACTCTTTCTGCTCTTCCTCTTTGCTGAAGGACAGCAGCTCTGCACTTTCACTATGTTCTGTGCTTGCTATACATCTGAAAACACACGTGGGTGTCAGCTGTCCCATACAAGCCAATGCAATTTGACTGCAGATAAGAGGCACCTTTTCTTTTTTTTCTTTTTTTTTTTTTAAAGTCTGTACATTTACTCTGTCCATGCAAGGCCTGAATTCAACTTTTGTACCACAATATATCTTAAACGTATCTGGGAATCATTAGCATTAGGAGAGAATAATTGCTGTTGGTAAAACGGGATATATATTTTTAAGGCTGTAGGAAGTAAGAGAATAGAATTGAAACTGCCCTGCCCAAGGTTGTGGAGGATGAGCTGTGTGAGCAGGTACCAGGGGATCAATGTGTAAGGTGGGGGGAAACCAAGCAAAAGAGTAGACCTACTGAGATGTAGGTACACACTTGAGAAGGGTGAAAGTTAAGGAGGTCCTTCAAGATTTGAAGGCGTGAGTACTTAGAGGTTGGGTACTACTTGACGTAAGTTTGGAGTATACTGATAGTGCAACAGAAGGAGCCTGTAGAGTGTCTGAGAATGAGGGATACGGAAGAAGAAGGCAGTGATAGGAGGACAAGGGGTTACACGAAAACAAGTGTACCCTTTCTCTTCAGGAGATCATCCTCATGCTACACTAATATGAACTGACCTTATTTTATGCAACTTAATTACAGGTGTAATTCTTGGGAAGCTGGCACTAAGCTTTGCTCCCTGAGTTTAAGCCTTGCTCGCTGATGTGGCGCACCTAAGAAACACAGACGGTGAAGGAAGTGCGTCCTTATTGTGGTAGCTGTGCCAAGAGATCCATTTAGGTCTGAATCAAAATATTTCATAGCAAACCAAATACTAGTGAGGTTAACCCGACCTCTTCTGGAAAGTAGGATTTATGAGGCCTACTAATGAGAGGGATGTGGTTGGATAGAGAGGCTGGTTTGGATTATGCATCTCCTGGCAACGTCTCTGCTCTGGAGAATGAAATCCTGAATAAAAGTTTTGCCATACTTGTGTACAGTTAAACGCTGTTGATCCAAAGCCTGGTGATGGGCTTTAGCTTTATAATTGTGCAGTATGTTTCTTGTGTACGGTAAGCTGTCCTCTCTCTCAAACGTTCATGCATATAACAAGTTTTGATTTATGTTGTTGTAGAAGAATAACATTCCTGTTCCAAGGATGTGTGGTAGAATTTCCTCAATGCGCCGTGCTGTTAGACAGCAATTTCCACATTGCAAATCACTCAATTGCAGTGAGTAAGATTGAGCGTCCAGCAGAAATGAAACTGTTCATGCTAATATCTGGCGTTCTTAGCCTAAGAGGGCTCCTTCCTGTAGCGGGAGGACACAAATTCATTACTGCGAAGCAGATCTGAAACAAGCTGGGGAATCATAGCCAGAAGTTAATTACACAAATGTCTTAAACACCATGATGGGGATGCTAGTTTCCTGTGGAATATCCCTTTGAGACTTACATGGATTGCAGAACATAATTAATCTTAAATTTTAAAGACATCTTTAGAGATGGTGCGTGCTGTCTACTTCTCTAGTCTTCCTCATTGCAAATACTACTTCTGTGCGTAAAAACAGAGCTGTTGGACCAGGTGTTACTCATTAACAGCAGACATTTTAACTGAACTGTCCACCCCATGAGTGTGTGTTTTGTTTTTGTTTACCTAAATTTCTGTTCTAATTAGTTAAGTCATAATTATTTTTCTTCTTTGGACTGTTGGTTTGAGTTATGGTCAGTTTGCAGTAAACTTTTACTTCTGCTGGGTACCACATAAAATAAAAGCAAACAAAAGCCTATTAACTGGTAGTCTACTTGGAATATTTTTTTCCTTTTAAACTGGAAGGAAAAGCTGCTTTGCTATTAGGCTGGTGTCTTGATTAGTTCATCTGTAACACACGCCTGTTCTCAAGACTTAATTTATCAAAAATGTTTGCAGTCAGTCTCGGTGTGACAGATGCCTAGTTGTAGCAAGTATATTTATATTCTTCCTCTTGCCACTATTTGCCTATTAAGACCCTTTGACGTTGCCATGTGAAAGACGGGATGCTCAGCTAGTCTGGAGTATTATTTTCTTTTACTTGAAAAAGATTACGTTGACGGGGCTCTGGAATAGACTGCTAAGCCCAGTTCACAATTACCTTTTGTAGCTGTTTATGCTAATTCACATTACTGCGAAGCCAGAACCAGCTACAGAGAATTTATTCCGCAGACATTACTGTTAAATTTGTACAGCTCCCAGTGCAGCTGGGACCCCGATCCAATAAAGTTATTGCTATACAAATAATAAATGCATCAATCTGCACGTATCTGAATATTCACAAGGGCTTTTACAAAGATATTCATGTGCAATTTCACGTTTGTGAGACATTAGACAAAGTGGCAAGGCAATATAAAGCTTTAAATAACTCCAAGCTTTGTGTGTGTTTTATTTACGAGGAGTAAAAGGGAACATAGTGGTTTGGCTGGGATTTCGATGAAAAGTCATGTTTCCTGCATCATCCTTATTTTTGCTGGCTGGAAAATACTGTATGTTTGAGATAAAATAGGTTGCTTCAGCATATTAATGCTGAGGGGGAAAAATAGGCAAGTAATCTCAGAGCATTTACCAGATTTTAGGATTAATGGTGAAACGTTACCCAGGCCACGCAACAAAGTATATCAACTTGGTCGTATCAGAGTTTGTTCAAATATTACATTAATTTCTTGTTTCCTGTTATTGTTCTGCCTCTTAAGATATAAAAACATTAATTTTTCTAATTGACAGCTTAAATAGATTCTTTCAGAAGTTGTATTTAGGCAAATTAAAGTTAATGAAACAGCTTAGATGCAGCTAAATAAGCTTGTTGTCATGTCATATTTCTGCGTAGGTAGATGGCGGGCAGCTTTTAGCAGAATCAGCAGCCAATATGCCAGCAGCAATTTTTGTGGTAATCACATTATTGGCCCGTCTCATTATTAATGAGACAATAATTAAGAAATAGTGTTGATAGTAACATAACACACGATTTGTGTGTTGGAAGTGGTCAGGTAGAAGCCTTGCATATGCAGTACAAAATACAAGAAAGAATGAGTGGCCAGTGTTCCCCGCTTTTAAACTCATTGCGTTGCTGCTGCTGCTTAAATTGCCTCAGCTGCTAATGCTGGGACCATTACAGTAATGGACTCAGCAAATGAAGGAGAACCAAGACATACACACTTTATTACTGGAGGGGTAATTTTCTCTTCATCTATAATAGCAGCAGTGCCTGGTATTGATCAGACCATCAAGATACTAATCCTCTGTAAAATTACTTGTTATAACTGAAAATGTGTTAATCCAAATCAGTCTGTGTCCCGACTTTCTACTTACTATTGAATACAGACTATTAGATGGTTTATTTTTTGTGATTTAAGGCCTTTATGTTGATAACAGTAGGAGCTTCCTTTGGAAGAGTAGGTGCTTAATCTTAGCTATGGCCCAGGGTTGTCTTGTTGTTTTAACCAGAACATCACCCACTTAATTAAGAAGCGCGTGTCCATCTTGGTGCGCTGAATTATAATTGGTGCTTCAGACCCCCCAGATTTATTAAATACCTTGTTTTACATTCAGTCTCTTGTTTTTGCAGTAAATAAGAACAGATCTCTGTTTTGTGTGTTAGAATCTTCTAACGTCTTGGAGCCAAGGATGCAAGGAGCGTGGGTACAGAAAACACGATTTGGTGTTTCATTGCTTAGGGCCGCAAGGCTCCTGCAGATGAGAGTAATGTCAGAGTAGTCCTATGGCAAGGGACTGAAGGTCTTCAGTTGACCTGGCTGCTCGTCATCTACAATGCGGTGGCGTAGAAGCTGTTCTTAGGTTTGCCATATTAGAATATGCACTCCGGGGCTGGCTTTGTTTTTTCTTTTTCTTTTTTTTTTTGTATTTTTTTCCTATATTTGTTTGTAGACTTGTATGCTAAGTAAGACTCTAAGCATATGTCTGTCACCTGTACGGCCTCTAGCCATGTGAAACCTGGGTTTTTGGCTTGGTTGTATGGCACAAGTGTAATAGCTACTACAACAGTACCTCATAGGATGTGGCTGTAGGAAATAGCTCCATTAACCCTGACCTTGCATTAGACTTATTTTCATTTAAAATAGCTCCTACCACATCCCAGCCACTGGTAGCTTGGCAGCTTGTGGGAGGAGTTCGTGGTGGTTCTAGAAGCAGGACAAGATGCAGAACTGCTTGATTTGTTTAAAGAAGCCGGGTCCATGCATTTTACGAATTGGTTGTTGTAGTATCAAGTTGATATTTGCTCTGGCAAAACCAACAGTATGGTGTGTTTTTTTGGCTAATTACCCCTCTCCTTTCTATTTTTGTCTTCATTTAATTGATTCATCTTCTCTCACTTAGGGTGTTTTCGCATTTTTGAAAAGAGACAAGTATTTTTCTGGGTAGTCCTTCTCCACGTGAGATTTAAATTTTTATTTTGCAACTTTACAGACACTAGTGAGCTCTGATTGCCTGCCAGCAAATGAAAAATAACACCAGATATGTCTGTAGTAAATGCGTAAAATCCCATGCAGGGGAAGTTTTGGTATCCTGTAGTAAAAAGATAGGCTATCTATTCTGAATATTAATTGTATTTTCTGGATGTGGGGAGAAGCAAATCCACTTCTGTTAGTGGATGAAATTCCCTGCTACTTGCCTGGAAACAGTTGTGGAGTTGGTTGTATTAAATGGAAAATGGTGGCGTTCTTGAGCTTTTCAGAGCCTCTCCTTAGCTCCCAAATGGAAATATCACTCATGGCAATGAAAATAAAAATCTGGGAAAAGCAAACCCCCTCCTCTGTTTCTTGTATTCATTGGATATATTTATGGGTAATTACAAGGGAAGGGCGGATGTTTTCTAAGATTGTTTTTGATAATTGTGATGGTTTTGATTTCTTGTCTGCCTTGTCTACCAACCCATTCTCATAAAAAGTAGGAACTGAGCAGATGCTGTTTGCTTAATTTGTTTACTTACTGAACAGTCGCTTCTCTAATTTTTGAAGAGCACAGACGAGAGATGCGTACAGCAAAGCTGCTTGTGTGATGATAGTGGTTTGGAGGCATTCACTTACCCAACCGAAAGCTACGCTGCCAAATACAAGATGAACTTAAAAGTTTTCTGTTGTAGTTCACAACTAGACTGTGGTTGAACATGTTATGCTGGTATGTTCTTGAACAGCAACGCTGAGACAAAGAAAATGATCATCTTTGAAGCTTTCCAAAAGTGTTGTTGTACATATAAGTACTTCAATAAAATTTCAATTAAAAAAAAAAAGGGGAGGGGGGACCAAACCCACCTGCATTGTGGAAATCTTTTCTGTGTTCTGTAGAGAATAAAACTTTATGTGGATTGAGTTTTCAGTTTTGTATGAACACTTTTTCTGAAGAGGAATTTTCATGTAATTTAGAGAAATAATATTTTGCAAGTTGTTAGCATGTGACTTAATTTCAGAAAGCGAAGTAGTCTCAGGTGCATCAGACTGTGTTGTCTTCTGATTCTGGAGCTGGCTTACAGGTGTAGCAGTTCCAGGAGGAAATCAGCATCTTTGCAATGAAGCTGTAGTGGAATGTCCCTGCTGGAGATGCAGTACTGGGCCTACTGTCACTTCTACTTAGAGATTTGGAAAAAAGAAATAAATAATTATACTTTTTTCTTATACAGCATGTAAGATTCAGTTTCATCTGACAAGTTCAGTGAAAGCAAGAGAGGCCAATTGTAAATGGTAAAGCTTGCTTTTGTTCCTAGGGGAATTGGTGGTCAAATTTTGCACAGCTTTCACCTGGAGCAGAATTGGGCTCTCCAGTGTTTAATAACTCATCTATTTTTCAGATTATTCAATTAACCTTTAAAGGCTAAGAGCATCCAAAATATCAGGTGATCCCCTTTTTAGTTGAGACTGAAAAGGACTGTAGTGTGTTACTGCATTCTGTTAGATTCAAGAGTGAAGTGCAAAACATGGTTATGAATATGTCTTACTATTTCAGGAATGGTACAGATTGAACCTACCTTTGTCTTCCGGATATAAAATGATAGAGCTGTAATTTCAAAACTTTTTTAAAGTTACTGGAGGCTTACTATGGGAAGAAACTGTTCTGCCTTATTTAGTATAAACTTTTTTGCCTTTGTACGCTTATACTACATTCTTTCTAAAAAGAATAACATCTGTATCTCCTAGAACTTGCTCTGTTTCATTTTGCCCTTTTATCTGCTGCTCATCCCACCACTTTTATTTAAGACTGTAAAGTTACTTTAGTGTAACTGCTATTGTCACCTTTGCCCTCAGCTAATCAAATAGTTTACCTTGAGGGAAGCATTTATCTCCCACTTTCATTATTATTATTTTCGTAGCTGTAAAGATATATATTTTATGTCTGCAGAAGGCTGTAACAGTGAAACGAGGTATTGATCTGCTGTATTTGGCAATTTCTTTCCACCTTGCCATCGATATCATGTCAGCCTCTGTCTGTACTGTGGTTGACCTCACAAATAGCTCTTTATGTTCCCATTGGATTCAAATGATATACTATGCTCAAAACTAAATCAATGAATGATTATAAAGTTTTTAGTATTATTTCATAACCCCCAGGCAACTGGTACTTCATGCAGTGAATACTTGAAAAGGTATCTGGTTAAAATATGCTGCTGCTTCTGTTCCAAGGCTTAAAATTGTGTTGAAATCAAACAACTCCTAATATTAAGCTCAGGGTCTGATTTGCATGTTTCCTTACAGATACTAAAACTACTGAAACTTCTGTCTGTAATTCCCCGGAGAGACATGAGTCTACAATGGGAAAAGATTACTTCAAGCTAAGCCACCCACTTCTGATGCGTACTGTGTTTTGGGTGCAAAAATTTCATGCACTGAATCTTGCTTGGGAATAGCACAGTGTTTGTATGTGCTTTGGGGTGAAAAGGTGGAGGTAAAGAGCAGGTAAGGTTTTCATCACCAAAAAGTGAAGAGGAAGGAGTAAGCTTAAGCAGCTCTGGGACTGAAAGCCATTGCTTTTATTACTCTGTGGAGTGATACACCTTGTGTATACTTCTAACCGTTTAACAGGTAAAATTCGTGTTCAAATGCACATTAATATGTTTTTCTGTGAATGGAAATTGGATGTTCACAAGCACTTAAAGGGCTGAAAGCCCAATCAGTTGATGATGTTGTGCAAGAAGCTTTTACAGATCTGTGTCAAAGTGGTAGGCCCCTTGAAACATTCATCTGTATTTGGGAAGAATTGACTGAAAATCGTGTACGAAGGGACATATTCATGCAAATTAAAGAATAGCTTTTAAACCTGGAAGAATCTCAATTTGTATATGTTTACTTCTGATGTGAATGATGTTGTTGCAGCAGCCAAGGATGTGCTGGTGCTCAAAGGAGATACTTGACTGATATCTAAATCATGGGATGGGGAACAGCTGTGGGTGACAGAATATTGAACAGGTCTCTGTGGTGTGTGTGTGTACCTAACCGCAGAATAAAAACAGAACAAAACATTTAAATCCAAAGACACTCTGTAGGAGAAAGTTATTTGGGGCCTTCATCATAAACAGTGAAATGACCATCTTTCTGGATTGAAAAGGAGTTGGAGTTTATGTAGGTATAAGTTTGTTGTTTTTTTTTTTAAATGAGCATTTGTCAAACATAGCACTCGTGCTATACATTTAGGCAGAAAAAATATGGAAAGATCTTGCCAACGAGATGGATTTAGGGTAGAGCATTTCGATTGCATATTCTGAGACTACATAACTGGCATGTTTTATGGTAGACAATATAAAACCACTGCAAATAGTACCAAAGCTATGATCAGTCTGAAACTGTAAGCCTGGAGTTTTTCTTAAATATAGGAAAAAGTTGATGTATTTCACTTATTATGAAATTCAAAAAAAATCCCCTTCTGTCTTCTCTCCAGGTAGGAGCCAAATGGTAGTTTTTACTCAACTAATTTTAGTTCTCACATGTGGCTATAATAGAGCTGACCTAATGGGAGGTAAGGCAGGTCACTTCCATGCTTTCTAGCTACTCCCTCATCAGTCATTTAGAATAAGACGGGTAAGTCAACTCTGTGGCTCCTTGCATCTTTGGTAGTAGGGAGGAGACTTCTTTTCCTGTGATGACTAATTCAGCAGGCAGTTACGTTCCATGGATGTTCACTGCTCTGGTTTTTGCCTCTGGCATGTGAAAAGTGTACCACACTGGTGATGCAGCTTTTGTTTCTTTTTGAACATTGTAAAGATGATGGTAATTAAACTTTCCAGGAGGAAAAGGACCTGGACAAATGTCAAGTTAGCACAGACTTCTCCCATTCCTTACAAGCCTGGCAGCCTTTTGGTGTGTACTGTTTTTCGTTTCCTGGATTTACACCACTGGTGTTTGAAAAATAGTCCTGTGATACAGTCACATAGATAGTATCAGTCTTGAATCAGTGGGAAAGTGTTTATGGACAGCATTTGCATGTGGAGGAAACTGAGGTAAAGGCAGTCTATGAGCTCTACTGATGCTTTGATTTCCTAGCATTGTATTTTAAGACTTCAAAATGCTTTTAACTTCTCTTGCGTTAGTAGAAAACCACACTTCTTGGTACCTTCCTCTTTAACAATTTTTTCTTGAATTTGTCATGGGGAATTTCTGTAGATTTGGGGACAGAGCTATTTTGTATTGTGTTTCAGATCTGTGTTACGTCCTGCTCACTCCAGACGTAGCAGTAATGTACCAGTAATTGTCTCCTGCAACCAGAAATGTAGCAGGAGATCTAATTCCCACTTTGGTCCTTTTCTTTTGTTTTCTTTTGTCTTTCCACGGTCAGTACTGCAATTTCCAGTGCTTTGCTATTCTATATACTTGCCTTCTGGGTTTCTTTGCATTCTTAGAGTTCATATTTTCAAGTCACTTTCCATGAGCTGTTCTCTGTTGTAGCAAATGAGAGTTGAAACTTTCCTAAAAGCTCCTGACTCTAGGACCTGGTACTTTGGAAAACTCCGCAGAATCACCTGGCAGTGACAAATTTTGGTGCTTGGTCCCTGTAAATAACAGGGCTCTTAGTTGAGTTTGACCATAAATTGTTCTGATAGACTGCAGCTATGGGTCAGCCTTCCTGAACTGCTTTAGAAATGTCCTTACTGAAATAGTTGGGATAGGCAGTGTGCTTACCTTTCGTTCTTAGTGTATCCTCTCACCTCATATTTAGTTGTCCTTCTGTCTGAAATGATTTTATGCTTGTGGCTTCCTGAAAGCCATTCATTGGAAATCGTAGTTAATGACAAACCTACTTTTTTTAATCACAGTGTCGACAGTATGGCTCATGCAATAGAACATAGGAGTCTAGTCCCTGCCTTGAAGGGTTGGAGGGCGGTGTGACAGGCACGTGGCTTTATGCTTCACGATCCAAGCGTATTCCTCATAAATAATGACGATTCACTTTCTCTTTAGTTTGTGAAGCGCGGTTTGTGAGTAAGGTCCTTAACGTGTTGGACAGAAATCAATACAAAGCAGTTGTGTCACAAATAGGACGATGCCAGTGACCCAGCGAAGAGGAACGAGCAGCTTGCGTGGTGATCTGTTCTGTTCAGGGGCAGGGTTTGGCCCTGTAAGTGCAGGAGAGATGGACTGTTCATGAAAAGGGCATGAAGAGCTAACCCACATGATCCTTTGTCAACCTGGGAAGATTTAGTGTCAGGCAGGGTTTCATGTGAAAGATGAGAGGTATCGCTGTTTATCTAATAATAAAACAAAAGTATTTCTATTTTTCCTGGAGTCTTTTATATGTTAATAGAGGCAAGTGTGAATATGATCACATAATTTAAATGTTAAGTAAGAAATATACATCTTTACTGGCAATGGGTTAAAAGTAAGATGTATATGTTTTATGCAAAATACTGCTATTTCATTGTTAATCATGCTGTTCAAGCCATAACTCCCCACAAAACAGTGCTTTTAAACAAATAGGAAATAGTGTTATTGTACCATTCATAACAGAAATGCTTAGGATATTTAGAGACTCATGCAAAGTGTTTATTTGCATGCTTTAATATATTCCCGTGTTACAATGTTAATGTACACGTGCAAAATTGCAATACCAGGTGATTGTGTTAACCCTAATTATAAAATGTTAGGCTCTGCCTTTTACTACCTGAAGAAACCTGGGTATTTAATAAAGGGGGACAAGAGATGTAATTTTGGAAATAAATGCATGCCATTGCATGAAAACTGAAGAAATCCCTGTGAAATACTTAAATATTGAAAGCAAGGAGGGAGAGTTTAGATGTCTTTCCCCTCACCCTTATACCCTGCCAAGTCTGGCTCGCTTAAAACAACTGCTGGGAGTTCTGCTTAACGTTATACTTTGCATGCATTTGTGATTTGAAATAAAAAAAAGTCCAAATTGTGACGGACAGCTTGAATGGCATGCTGTCAGTTTGGCTCTTCATGAATTGGCAGTGGTCTCATTTAGGACCTTCAAATATGTGTCTGCCTGGACAGAATGAGAACGCTTTGCATGTTCTTCAGAAGACAACCACTCCTTGCTGCCTTGCAGTACTCAGTGGTGCATGACAGTTGCCCTTCATTGCTGTCTTCTTCGAACTTAACCTTTGACCGTCCACTTAGTCGCTGTGCAACGGCTGGAGCAGGCCGAGATGCTCCTGAATGACGGGCATCGGCCTGCAACGCGCTTGTCATTATTCGACTGTCAAAAGTAGCCTGCCATTGGGCTCCATCAAGGTTTGAAACCCATGTGCAGCAGTCCATATTACTTAACTTCCATGACTGTCAACAGAGTGATCAAATGTGCAAAAAAAATGTGTACCGAATGCATCTTTGATCATAATATAGGGAGATAGTTTTTGTGTGCGCTAAATGTATTCATGTGACTTGCACAGGGCCAAGAGGTTGAATCGGCTGCCAGGGTAAAAAGTCAACTGTTGTCTCCTGTGGTCTAAGTTTCAGATAGCACAATTTAGATTTGAACAGCTCTGCCAGTTAAATTCTCAGCTTGTCTTGCATATCCTCTCAGCTTTTCAGCCGGCAGCGTAAGCAGCAAGATGCTAGACCAGTGGTGCCTGAGGTTAGCTGTCAAAGAGGAGAGCTATTTTGGATCTTGCTGTAATGTGATATTAGAGAAGGGGGTCAGGCTGTGTGATTTGTAAAGCAGTTGTGAGAACTTAAAATGACTGAAATATTGTTTATTTCAGGTACCTTTCCCTTCCTCCCCCCCCCCCCCCCCCCCCCCCCCGAAAGACTCTGAGAGAAGATAGGATTTATCATAATAAAGTATGAAACCCAAAGCCATGTGAAATAGTCATTTTTCTCTCAAGTACAGGGTACAGTGCATAAAAGAGCATCAAAATTCAGTATAAAGAACCGAATATGTAAGTCTGAAAATCACTAAGAGATAAATGCTTGACATTAAACATATTTCCTGGACAGACATATTTCTATTTTCTAAGAATGAATGCTAAAGACATTTGGGCCTGAACCTCACTCTTAATCAAATGAATGGGAATTGTACTAATGGGTTAAATGGGTTAATTAGGAACACAAGCTTGGTGTGCAAGTGAATCATTTATGGAAGCTATTGTACAGTAAAATACCAAGAATTGCTTCATGTTTGGAAAAGTTGTATCCTGCTTTAACATAATATTCACTAGTCACTTGGACAAAACAATCTGTAACTGCAGTTTATTTCTTAAATGTTAAATGCATCTGTTTTTTCTTCTCAAAACATCTCAGTTCATTCAGATTTGAAATAGTGTATCAACATTACATCAGAGTATAAATATCAACATTAAAAAATGAGATTCACTAGAGGTTGTTCATAACAGACAACTTCTGTCCAAAGCATAAAAATAGCATTATATTGCTAATTGGCTATGAGATGCACATTTTTTTTATTTTGAAACATTCTCATGTTAGTTAATTATAAACAATAAAATCCCAAAAAGTGATTAAGTTGATTAGTGGCAATAACTGTTCTTTTCAAGCTATTTTTGCCCTGTATGTAATTTCACAACCAGATTTATTTATTTTTTTGCTTACAATGCCATTTGCAAGAGACCTGTGTTCAGATGCACTGATCTAACAAATTAGATTGTGTCATGAAGATTTTTCAGTTTTTGGTTGTCTAGCTCTTTATCTTAAATGCTCTTCCTGTTTATTAAAAGTCTTACTTTTAAAGGGTACTTTTTTTTTAAAGGGTTACTTTTTAAAGATTTCAGTCTTTGCTGATGCATTAATATGTGCCTTGCCTGAAATGAAGTATAAAATGCATGTGTTCAGATGTATGTTTGCATGCATATACACATGTATGTATGCATATAAAAAACGTACAAAATTCTTTGGTGAGCAAAATGGTTGGCTAGTAGATGTTAAAATCACGTTCCCCTAAACAACTTTTATTTTTGGTCGCTATTTTTGTTACTAAGTTTTGGTTGATATTTCCCTCTTACATAGGTGGTGGAATACCTTCTGGTGAAGGAGAACTGAATTTTGTAAGGGTATCTATGCAAATATGCAACAGTTTAAATATAAATATGCACATAAATAGTGCTTAAATGATGAACCATTGTGTTTGTTGATATGGTCTCTACACATAGAACTGCTCTCTTGGCCTGCATAGCTTAAAAGATGTTACTGAAACAAATAGAAAAATTGACTGGACTAATTTCCAGAGTAAAGGAATGTTATTTTCCATTTCAGGAAGAAGTTTTGTTCTTCCTCTGTAAAAATCAAGCTTTAATTTCTAGTGGGGGTTAACTATACTGCTTGTAGCTGTGTTCCTGAGGGAAAGAAGAAATTGTGCTTAGTATCTTTAAGCACAAATCTCCCATTTCTCTTAAAGTACAGAATATCTGTTCTTCTTCTAACCAGAATTTCTTTTGCCCTTTTTGAAGTAACATTTTACACTTTTGTGCAGAAGAAACTGACCATCCATCATGCAGTTTATTGCAAGTGCATTTCATCTTTATAGTTTTCCAAAAAGAAAAGTCCTTTTGTGAATGTTGTCCAGTCCTTGGTAATAACTGAGCAATTTGTGTTGATGTTCTTGGTAAGCAGATCCTTTTATCTCCTCATTATTTTAAAACCAGTTTATTAGCAGAAAATGCAATAAAAAGTAACTTGCCATGTTCAGATGGTTGCATATTTAGCAATTAGAAAGTGGTGTTTTTCCCCTACTGTCTTAAACAATATAAGGAGCATTGCCATAAAAGCATCTTTCAAGTTTAAGATGTTTGAATCAAATGTTTGAAAGCACAAGGACAACAAATAAAGACAACTGTAGGTAAGCGTCATTATTTTGTGTTCAGAGTTAAGATATCCTGACTGAAAGCAAAATGGTTTAAGCAAGCAGAGAAACTTCCGAAAGTTGTTTTCAGGAGGGCAGGAGATGTGCGTATGCTTTTAATTCCAACTTCCAAAAATGTTCAGAAACTACGGACATGTGCTTGAGAGGTTAGACATGCACGATGCTCTGTGGTGTTACAGGAAAAAAAATTAATCCAGTTATGCGAAATAAAAGAGAGGTAGGTGCCTTAAGTGAAGTGCTTTGTTGTCACCTACCTTCTCTTCAGTACAGATACCAGCTTGTCACAGAGGTTGAGACCTTTGTAGTGCATTTTTCCAGAGTACGAATCTGTCTCTCTTCTGCCTTTAATGCAATAGCTGTGAAATATCTGTATTAGGTAAAATAGAGGTTAAGGCACCTTAAGGGCACTGAATTCTTATCTCTTTTTACTAGCGGTGGTGTCAACATGCACTAAAATGTGATGACCTACTCTCCTCTTTGATAAAAGGAAAATGACCTGTCTACTGTGGTTGGTGATAGAGTTGCCCGAGGCAGATTATATTGTCACCTTCTTTAGTATTGGCGTGTAGAAAAATAAAAAAAAAATAAATAAAAAAAAAAAAAAAAAAAGGCCAGGATATTTCTGTTTACCATAGAAGTATTTGACATTTCTAGCTACTGATAAAATATACTCAGGGGTGGAAAGAAGGAACTGTTTCATGCCACTAAACAAGGCTATGAAGAAACGCGGAGACTTCTTATTGTGTAAGCTGTTGGTATCACAGGACACATGATACGTATCAAGAGATTCCTTCTGACAACTTCAGACACTCAAGGTTCAAGATCGACATTTAACCCTGTTTTCTGCTTGTCTGTGGCCTTTTTGTACATACACGAAAAAAGCTGACATATTTTGAGTCGTATCTTGAAGTTCTGATGCACCTGTTACTGTGCAACATGCAGGGTTTAATCATGCACAGAGGTAATACAAGCACTTCAGTTGTTGTTTTGTGGAAATAAGTGGTCTCCGGTCAAAGACCAAGGACTCCGCAGCATTCCATAACGTTTATAGTTTTGTAACAATTCATTTAGCAGTAACAGAACAGGCACTCAATGTAACTGAGAGTGATGAGATGTATAATAATTCAGTTGATTTAAACTGCAGACCTGGAACACGTCAAAGCATTCAATGTCCTTTAAGCTATAAGTAATAGATCTGTGGCATTCTGTAAATCAAATGAAGGTGGTCTTCATGCTAATCGGGAACTAGATTTAAGAATGAAGGAAAGACTTCTGTTATGAGTTTTATTGATGTTTAAAATGGAGTGTGTTTGAGCAGCGGTCCGTGCTTTACAAGATGGTGATGAAATACTGAAGATCCTTCTCGTGCGAGTTTGTTGCATGATAACTTTCTTTGGTTTTAAAGCTCGGATTTTTTTTCTGAAATAATGAAACAGGCCCATATGATTTATTCACAGCATCCTTTTAGATGAGTGCAGTATCTGCTACCATTGCTTTACGAGGAGCCTTATGGACCGTATACCTGCATCAGGCACTTTCTTTTGTTACTTACCAATTGAAGTCTGAACATCCGGGAGAATAAATCAGTATTTTACTACTTTGTTAAAATAATGAAAATGTGTGAAGTTACCTTTGTTTAACTTTGAAAAACTGAAAAATACATGATTAATGTAAAATCTGGCCTCGTCAATGGCCTAACTTGGTCCTTGCTGACTAGTGTTCAAAAAAAAAAAAAAATTGTTATAGGAGTGAGACTTCACTGGATAGGAAACTGACTATCATCAAATCAGTGCTTTTATTACATCATAATTTTTAAATCAAAATTTTTAAAGACAACTCTTTGTTTGCTTGGGCATCTGTTAGCTCTTGGTTTTGAAAGGTAATGAACAGTAGTAATTAACACTTTCAGGGTGGGGGGGAATGGAAGGATTCTTTAAGCATGGGATGTTAACATAGCTATAATTAAAAAAAAAAATCCAACAAGAAACTTGAGAGAACATGTGGCCTGCTGGTGTGTAAGCACCTTCTGGGAGTTGGTCGTTGAGTCCTTTCAAGAGACACCTGGCTGTGAGTCTGGGCTGCTCTGTCAGAAGAGAGCATATTCAGGACCTCAGCATTGATTTTTTTTGAAAATCTTTGGCATGTGGAATCTACCCTGTGACCCTAGCCCTAATTTTCTATCCTTTCTGATTGACTTTTGGAAATCTTTGAAAATTCCAAACCCTATCTGCATGTGCAAAATTGCAGCCCTTTGCACGCAGAATAAAATCTCAGTGACTTCTTGACAGTGCCGGCAGCGTGATTATTTCCCGTGCATAATACATTCAGTCACACTGTGCATATGTGGTGACAAAGTAAGCTAAGGGGAATGAAGGATCCCC
This sequence comes from Cygnus atratus, assembly GCF_013377495.2. Lineage (NCBI taxonomy): Eukaryota > Metazoa > Chordata > Aves > Anseriformes > Anatidae > Cygnus > Cygnus atratus. Next base: position 16,226,631 of record NC_066373.1, on the reverse strand, counting down.
ATGGATAATGTCTGGGCGAGAGCTCTTGTCTCGCTGTCAAGTACGTTTGCCTCTCCCGTACTCCCTGTAGGGCTTTGTCCTTGGGCTCTCTGCCAAGTGCAGCATCTTCCCCATCTGGCCTGCACTCTGAAGCTGGACCACACCTCGCCCGCTTTAGTCTCTGGCTGGTAAGTTTGTGCAGCTCTACCAGGAGGCAGAAAATACAAAGTGGATGGCATTGTCCTAGGGCACCTTTATATAACAGTCCCTGGTGCTCGCCACACGTCGTCTTTTCCTGTTGAAGTGGCAGTGTTTATAGAAAATCTCGCATAGCATTCTGACTGCAGAAACTCGTACAGTTGATGAGTGCCTTGGATGCCCAGTCCTAGGGCTTCTGTTGTGATCCCTCTTCAAAACTTGCTGGATTCTTTGTGGCTAATCTTAGCATTACTCAGTTGTGTTTCTAGCAGGTCATAAGCTTTTCTGTGCTTCTACAGATAATTTCTAGGCATTACTGTACTTGCGGCAGTAAAAATGTTAAGGTATTGGAGGTAATAAAAATGTGAACTAAGACCACTGAAGCTTTCAAACCAGAAAATTACCTCGAACTCTGTTCTGACACAAGCAGTCACTGCTGCAGCCTCTAAAGCAGGATCACATGGTGCCTGTAAATGTTAACAAGAAGCCTTGGAGAACATGGACTGACAAGGCAGGAGAGCTGTGTGACATGATGCTGGCAAAACTGCCTGTGTCGCATTTGTAGCTACAGACGTGGGAAGGTATAGTACACTTTGCTAGCTGGAGTGTTGAGGCAGGTATAGCGATACGATGTCATGCTGCACATATTCCTCTATCACAGCAAACAACATTTATCTATTTCTCATTAAATTAATAAATCAAGGAGGTTTTTTGCAGCTGTTCTAGGCACAAACTGACAGGGATAAAATATAATGGGAATTCTAGCTGGTTTCCAGAGCTTATCAGTGATGAAAAATTGCAGATTAGTCTGTTTCTATAATCAGAACATTTCCACAATGGATATATTGTTACAGTTGTCGTTCTAGTTCTGATTATTACTCACAATGTCTATTGCAATTTTCTCTTTATTATTGTTATTGAATTCCATGTGTAATAGATGGAATTACTTTGTCCACCATTTATTTTATGAATAGCCTACAGAAACATCAGTGTTAATAATATTATCCACTTAATGTACACAACAGTTTGTAATATGGATAGATGAATAATGCGTTGCACTGTTTAAATTTTGTTGGAATGAGATAAATAGATGCAGAGCATTTTTGTTGGTAAATGCACTGTTAACCTGATGGATTTTAAAAATGCAGACGGTCTGTTCTAAGTGATTGTAACTACTCTTACCTAATATGCGAATAAAATGATGTACACTCAAAATTCTCTATTTAAACTAAGAGGAAATTTTCCTTTTTAAAATGAACTGAGGGCATCTGCTGGTTTTGCTTATTAAAGGTGTACTCTGCTAATCAAGCGAACTAGATGGGAGAGCTTCGGCAGTTTGGTTTCTTTGCTCAGTAGTATGTGTGGTACATATTAAACGTGGCTAAACTCAACTTACCAGCTTGGTAAATATGACATACAGCCCTGCTTAAATAGGGGAGATAGCAGCCTGGAGAGGAAGCAAAGTAAGGCCTTGTCCAATGTACCTTCTTCATTTAGCAATTTTGAAAATTTCTTCTGTCTCATTTTTCCCTTTACAAATATACAAACTTGAGGAGCCTGAACAGCAGTATTCTTATTTCATAGTCAACTGTTTTTGATTTTTTTTATCCCCTGTTAGTTCATAGTATTAGGATTATGTACTTCAGGGTTAAAGAGGCTGGTCTGCCTCTCTAAAGCAGCAACTGAAGATTTCTATTAAAAAAAAAAAAAGTACAATTCTGTCTTCTGCTTACGTTTATCTTGTTGCCAATGTTAGTAGAGGGAAATGGTAAACCAGCAGCTTTGTTTTATACAGTCTGATTTATCATCTCCAGTCAGATTCAACTTTTCTAAGAAGAAAAACTAATTGTGTCATTGAAACCTAAGTTATTTTTGATTCTTGTGAATCTCTAGCACCAGAAGGTAGGCATTAATCAAATTTTGAATGAGTAGAAATGACTCTAGGCAGTCAGCTTCCTAGCCCTCCTTGTTCTGTTTTTCTGTTTGCTTTTTTTTAGCTTAGATTAGGGTAGGAAAGCTTGGTTTTGTAAGCCAAAGAAGAAAATACTTCCTTTTCTAGTGTCTGATCCTTCTGATTGTATGAAGTAGAAGCTCCTTAGCCTGTTTTAGGTAGGGCTTCTTGTTGTCTCAAAGACACAGTTTTTGATAATGTCATTGCCTTACAGATAGTAAGGATGCGTCTTGGTTTCGTGGAAATGCATTGGAATATTAACTCACTACATAGTGGAACCACAATTTATAAAGACAATTTTTTCCATTTTGTCCCTATAACACAGGGACGTTTAAACAGAAAATTTCTAATGAGCATTATGTATAAGTTGCACTGTTTGAGTCAGAAAGTGAAGATCAAGCTTTTGACATTGGTGTTTAAGTATATTTAAGAAAAGCAGTTGTGATAAGTTCTTTGCTGGATTAAGACAAGTTTGATAGAGGTAATCGGTATTAGACCAGCTTGTAAGGCTATAGGAGTTGTACTAGGATGTAGAAGGGCTTAGGTACTCAAGATCTAGTCTGACTTTGCCCAAGGATTCTAGGTGATCTTACAGAAGAGAGACCCACAGCTATTACATTGTGCTGCTACATGGCTGTGATGGTTGGATCCAACGTATTTTGGGTTAGTTTGCTCCCCACACCCCCCTGCTACCTCCCCACCAGCACGTAGTTCTTGAGACAAGCTGTGCCATGCAGACCAGTCAGTCTTGGTTGCTCAAGTAGTGCAGTTCTCCTGTTGCTTAACTGTGTAGGTTGCAAAAGAACTGAGACGTCTGGCATATTCAGTCTTGAATTTTCTGTGCATTTTTAATTATACTTCATAACTGTGCAGTTGCATCATTTAACTGAGTGTGTGCAGCAAATACTTATACCTCTTGTGGCAAGTTGTGTATGTCTTTACAGTTGTGTATTCACAAATTTCTTTGAAGTACTAATACTTTGTACATTCTGAGTTAGAGCAGGAATACATAATGAGCAATTATCTATTAGAATATTTGGGCTGATCAGCAGACTGCAGAGAGCTATCTGGTATTTTGCTTCTAGGCCCCCAAAGATGTTTCAATGAAAGGTAAAATGTGCGCACCACGTACAACTGGCTGGAAGCAAAGCATATGCATAATATTGTTGCTCTCTTTCTTAAGGTAATTGTACCTATTGCTTGTTTGGGACCACCTGTAATTCTGTGCAAAGTAGAGTTCATTTCCTTCCAACTTCAATGTGACCATTTTCCCAAACGTATTGAGAGCCTTCTAGAAGTTATGTAAAATTATTTAAAAAAAAAAAAAAAAGCAAAAAACAAAAGCCAACAGCAATAGCACACAACTGATATTTTAGCAGAACAATTTTGGAATCTTCAGTGGTTTTCGGTTACTCTATCAGTTCTTTTCGCAGATTCTTTTTTGCTTACTACAGAAGAATTACATCAAATGCAGGATAACAGAACATTGTCAAATGAAGAAGGTTTTATATGGACAGCATTAGACAGGAGCAGGAAGATCCAGTGCACTAATAGGCACGTTCACATGAGCTACCTAGTCCATTGACAGTTTCTTCCTTTGTTCTCTCTCTCGACCCACTTTCTGCCAGTGATTTGTGACATATTTTGCAAGAGATCAAATAAGCCCTTGACACCTGATTGCAATGTAGTGCTTGTTTACAGTTGCATTTTTGAAGGACCTCTAGACAAGATGGAAGGTTTAACTTAAAGTAATTAAATTTGCATCTGCTCTGTGACAGGGATTTTCTTATGTATGCATCCTGTTGAGCAACTTTTACTGTAATTGGCCATCAAGTACTAAAAGAAAGATGCAGGTAGACAAAATCATTGTTGCCTACTACTAAAATCTGTCATTGTATTTCATAAGGACTGGCTTGTAACTGGGTTTGCACCAGGTTCTTTGAAATACAGGAATTCCTGTGTTTTTTGCGAGGGGGAAGGGAGAGATTTCCAAAGCCTTGGACCCTTGCATGGACCTCTTGAACTACCTTAGTGAGGTTAGATTTCTAAAATGCCTGTAGTGAACATCAACCTCATTCGGCATTACTTCTGCTTTCTTAAACATTTGCTAGTATTTGTTCTGCAGTTACCTGCCTTTTTTTGGCATGCCTACTTTTTTCCTTGGGCAGATTGCTCAGCTGTTCCATAGCTATGTAGCAAGGCACTGAACCAATTTTCTTTGCTTTCATCATCTTGATTTTCTGATCATTAGAAGTAGTTCTGATGTGAGGTGATTTAGCTCTGCTGAAGGAACTGACACTGTACTCCCTTAGGTTGGCTCTAAATTGAACCAGATGTTAGTGCTCCTCCTTACGTGTGGAAAGGTCCCTATTATACAGCAGCCTGTGTTTGCTTATACACTAGTTTAGGGACAGTGGATATTTGATGGAAATTATTCATGCGAGAGCTTCCTATTATTTTTTTAAAGTTTTGAAAGAATTTTGGGGGAAGGTAGAGGATTAGAGAGATGAGCCTCAGGAAAGCTAATTGATTTGATCACATTCAAACAGGGAATCGGAACTGAATAAGAGATTCTTCTTACTCCAGGTCTGTACCTATATACAGTAGGTTATACTTAAAGAACTTAATAATAGTAGCAATGACAAAACAAACAAAATCAGGAAATCTTGGCTATCACTACAAAAATACAGTAAGTGTTTTTGATTCCATTTTTCCTTTCCTCAGCCATTTGTCACCTTACCAGTACGATAAATGTGTGGTTTTTTTTTTTTGGAGATGCCAGCAGAAATTCAGTAATGGGCCATGGTAAGTATTGGTTATAACTTGAAATGTGTACTTTGCTTGTTAGTTGATGAGTAGATTAAAAGCGCTAACTGCTGAAGTTTTGGTTAGCATCCCACAGTTAGCATCCTACAGTAGCTGTTTGTGGCGTGCAGTGAAACATGAGTCTCTCGTCTAGGTACTAGGCAAAAGGTCTTTCCCAGATGCGTGTAAAATGCTGATGTGCTCAAGTGTGGAATAGGATTTTTGTTCATGTCACACAACCCAAAATTTCTGCTTTTCTCCCTTCCTTGTTATCACTTTGGTATTTAGTTCAGAAGAATAAGCACTAGGTTGCTGTTAGTGGGCAGAGCTCTCAGACAGTATTTAACTTCAGTTTTTTCTAGAGCCATCTGTCCATGGCTTATACACAACAGGATAAACGTTTAAGCAAGCATTTTATTTGGGCAGATATGGCTTTTTGCATATGCAGTTCAGTGCAAACTTGTTAGGAGCCTGACAGCTGGCAGCAAGCTCTCCCAGATTTTTAATTCTGAAGTAACTATCTACTCTCCAGCCAGTACTTTCAACTGCCACTGAGTTACCAAGTTTAATTTCTTTCTGCGGCTGCCCTGTAGCAGTGTGATTCCCAGGATTCTCATGTTTGTTGTCAACATGAGAATCTTTTGATGTATTAAAGGTCCATGCTAATTCTGTGTTTCAGGAAGCAACCAGGACATGCTGGCTAGATTAAACATAAGTGAAGCCTTCTTCTTACATAGTTTTAAATGCGAACCCTGATTTGAAAGATAAATGAAGATGGACTTGAGGAAAAGCATTCTCCATTCACATTTTAAAAACTAAAAAACTGTTTTGTAGTTCCTTTGCATTTGCCACAGTTACCTTTTATGTACTCTTCATGGCATGTTATGGCCAAATGCAGCTGGAACAGGTGATGCAACGTAATGTGCAGGGGATACTGCTGAGATTTCTCCTGTCAGTGGGATGTGAAGTAACATGCCATGATGGTCGCTTAAAACCATTTGAAGTGGTTTTATGAGGACCAAGAATTATTTGTGTCTTGCATGACCTGTCCTTATTGCTGCTTTTGAGTACAACATAGGTTAGAAGAAGTAATTATTTTCAGCCCACTGACTACAAGCGAGATTAATAGCTTCTGAAAGGGCTGTAATGAAAGGCTGACCCAACTGGCTTTTGTATTACTCCTTGTTTATCCTACTCTCATCTCTATCACCTTTGGGCTACAACAAAATGTAATTTATGTTAGCAGTGCTTCATAGCAGGTGAAAGGTCATATTTTTAATGAGGGTAGCCCTGATTGGGATTCAGGTTTAGAAATGTTGTGTGCTAGAGTACAGTCAACCAAGTCCATGTAAACAATGTGATTGCAGAAAGGGGCAAGCAAACCTGTTATTTGACAGTAAATAAGACCTCTTCATTTACACTAGGCGATTGAAGTTCAATTAGCAGAAGTTAAGCAACTAGGAAAGGGACTTGGCCATCACAATGCGGGTAGGAGTCGGGTCTAATAAACCTTTTTAGGCTCAGTGGAACATTGGCTTCTTTGTACTGGAAAAAAAACATGTTTTTCAGACAATCACTTTTCTTTCTCACTTTGATGCAGCTTGCTTAAAAAACAAACAAACACAACTATATTTGTAAAATATGTAACATATAGTATCTTTGGTTTATGCCGGGCAGAAATGCAATGACAGCCCATGCTTGACTCAGGGACAGAAGCGCTGCACAGTGTGTCTGAGCCCGTCCCTGCTGGGGAAGGTTGACCCTGGTACTCTGTTTGGAGTCCTCCCTTCGGAAGGAGAAGTTGTGTTACGTTTGAGTACACCTGGAGATTGAGCGGCGCTGTTTGTTAGCGGTGTGTTCGCTTCAGTAAAACAACCTGGGAGTATTACTCTTTAGCGATAGAGAATGCTGCTGGATTTATTTGGTGAATTAGGTTAATACTAGGACTCCTTGTTACTTACAGCCATTTTTGACAGAGCATCCTCATAGAAGCCAAATTTTTTTGAAGTTGTTTGTAACTGAGGGAATTCTAGTCGAAACAAGTACAGCAGGTGCAGGGGGAAGCTTTGGGGGGTAAGAGAAGAATCGAAAGATTTCAACAAAAGCTGATTTGGAAGAAGTTCTTGGATTTAGGTTTTCAGCATTATAAACCCTGTGTGACTGCAGCATCCCGTGGAAGCCTGCTCTTGTCTTTCATTTGTGCATGTCTTCTTGCAAGTGACAAACTGCTTCAGTTATGTTCTGGAAAGGAATGGGAAACATTTCAGTGATTTTGAATTTCCTTATTGTGTGAGGAGACAACTTCTAACCTGGGTTTAGTTCAAAGTATGCATAGAGAGGAATGGCAGCATGCACCCCTTTAGGTATTTACTGCCAAATTACCTTTCACAGAGACATAATTATGAAAACCTCAGCTTTTGTATGTTCCTTTTATGATTCAAGAAGTTCTGTGTTAGAACAGAAAGTAATTCTTTGCCACATCACAGCACAGTGACAGATGGTAAATGCAGACAATGTAATAGTAACTGCTGTGTGCCAAACCACAAGGGCTACAGGATTCATCTGGTGTGGGATTTCCTTAGAGAAGTTTGAGAGGGCAGCAGTTTAGACTACACAAGCACTGCAAGACTTTGGAGAGTGGTTGTGCTGATGCTTTTTCTCCTGATTTTGCACCATGCACTGTGCATCATGTTGCATCATTAGATATTGGGTCGTGCCCATGTATGACACCAACTTTTTCCTTCCCAGGTAAATGTGAAGCAATACGCTGAGCCCCTCTTCTAGGAGTTTTAATGTGGCGCACCAGCCCCTCTCTCTGCAGCGGTGCTCGGCTGCCAGCAGGCAGGGTCAGCCTTCCTCCGCTGGCCTCCCACCGCGCCGCTGCTGCCCTGCTTCCCTGCGCAGCGCTCCACGTGCCTTCGCGCTCCTGCTGTCTGCGTGCACGCAACAGAATCACACGGTTACCTTAAAGCAACATAATGTTGGGACTCCCCTTCTTTTCTTCAGTGTCACTAGGTCTTGAACTATTAATGCAAGTCTTCAAAATGACTCTTTTAAATTTACACTTGTTTTACATTATTTTATAATTAAGTTGTAGAGTTTAAAGAGAAGAAAGGAATGGAAGTTTTTCAAGTGATTAAATATTAATTTTATTCACATTTAACCCTAATTTACATTAAGGATGTTAACTGAAAGGCAGATCTTTTGAATTCAACGTTTTCATTTCCTTCTAGCCTCTCTGATGAATAGCTGGATCTTGTCATATGTTCATAAAGGGTGGTAGTCCACTGGGAAAGAAGGAATAATTGTGCTGTCTTGCACTCTATGACGGTCTGCTTGTGATGCTTACTGTTTCTTAATTTTGAAAAAAAGCTAATGATTCCCTTTTGTCTAAACAAAATAAAGATTTGAAACAAAATTGGTTCGGACCCTTTAAACACTGCCCTATGTCTCATATAGCTAATTGTTTTTCTTTTATTTCAGAACATTCTCCTTGAAAGATCATGACAGCAACGCATTCAAAATACCTTCTTAAAGGCTTTTTAACCTCTCCTTGCTTAGTTGTTCCTGCTTAAGTCTTAAAAGCAAACCAATCAACCTCAGGTACCTTGAACACCTGCGTTGCCCTCACTTGATGTTTTGTACATGGGTGAAAGACTGGATTATGATATAATTCTTGGGTTTCTATATTTTGCATCCAGATTGCATCATTACATACAAAGTAAGAGACTGATTTCAAGAGATCTGTTAATCCTAGGTAAGCCTCTTGGGAAATCTGGCCATTTGCCTTACTTCCTTAGCAGGACTTGTGTTTTGGAAGTCTGAATTCTATGGTGTTTTATTGGAAGGTGTATCGAGAGATAATATTGATAGAAAAGTTATGTATATTAGCTTTTTTGGGTCTGTTACATGCAGTACTATGAACTTAGTTAAACAGAAAAATGTTGTGATGCATGCAACTGCAAATGGGTAAAACTCACCTCTGGTTTTTAATTTTGTTTTAGAGAATTACGTTAATTAAAATGTATCCAGTATACTCTAACTTCTATCAAGTTGTATTTCTTGCTTGGTAGTTCTGGTGATATAAAATTTGTTTCTGTAATCTAGATTGGCTCCAGTACCCTCAGTACAAGTCCAGTCTTTGTTATTGCTTAAAGCATTACAGTCTGTTCCCTGAATTCAGTGTACACGTGCATGAGTAAAATACTTGTGAGCAATATCCAATGTTATTGCTTTAAAAATCACATTTTTATTAGGGATGCTTTGATAATTTTGCACTCTCTACAATCAGCCATTTTTGCAAATGATACAGACCTTTTGTGCAGTGTTTAATGAATTATTGAACTTCGAAGAACTCTTGCGAAGTAGGTCCTGCATGTGACTGAGCACTAGACATGAAAAAATGCTATCCTCAAGCGTATCTAGCGGACAGTAGTAGATGCTTGATCAGACAATATGAGCACAGAATGACTGATGGCAATAGCATTAAATATTTACATATAGCAAAAGCATCTTGGCAGCAGAAAAGAGGTGGTCTCTGCAGTAAGGTGAATAAAACCCAGTGCAATATAAGTAGCCTTTCTGTATGACAACTGTCTTAGAGAAAAATACTGGTGGTCATTAACAGATGCATATTACCAAAGTAATTATTTGGGACTCACAATTGTATTTCAGTCTAGTTATTTTATATGACACTTTAGAAGACTGTGAATAGAACAATTGTCAAGACTTTATCAATGTAATTATTATTTTGCATATTGCCCCATACCTGCTGTAATATAAAGATGATTACACAGTTGGAGAATAAGAATTCGTAACTGCAGAGGAATAGTGTTTTACACCAAACAAATATACTTTTTGACAGGTATGTTACTAAAGCTCAGAATCCCTCTGCTTTTCTTGCACTTACCTTAGTTTTACGTTTGTGTTCCTAACATAGCTGTCTTGTGAATCTGCTGTTGGTGTCCAACAGAAAGCTATACTGTGGCTATGCTCAAAAGAATTCATGAGAACAAGAAGCAATATCCTTCTCCCTCCTTTCCTCTACACTGCTGAGCAGTTTGTTGGGAGTAAATCCATTTTATTGATGTTCAGAGTCCTTGAAGTGCGTCGTACTTGTTTAAGTGCCCTTTTTGGGAACCTGCAAAATACAGCTGTACAACAGCTTGCACTGTGTGTTCCACAATAAGTCATGCGTGATTTTTTTCACATGATTTTGAAAGAAAATTACTGTATCAGAAACATTGGATAACAACTTATATAACAACTTATTTTTCATACTGAAGCGAGAGCAGGTGAGTTGTGTTGGAGGTTCTTACGCATTTTAATGCATTCCAAATAGCTATTGGTTATAGGGAAAAAAATAAAACAAAGGTGACAGGAAATTGATTTTTTTAAAATACTCTGTGATGCTTGTATTATTATGATGAACCTGTTTACAGTTAATGATCTGTTCTGTTGTAATGAAAACAAATTAAAATTGAAAATGAAGTGAAAGTGAGCAACATCAAGCCACTTTTTAATATAGTAATTTATTTGTGGTAGGAAATAAACAGTTTTAAGTGATAACAGTCTTTTTTAATGTCTTTGGGTAAACAGAATTCCTTGGAAATGTGTACTGTGAGCTGTTTTACTTTTTTACTCGGAACTGTTCCCCAGCTTACTGGTTTCATTGGAGAAATGCAGTTCATTCTTTAGTACATGGCTAGCCATGCTGAAGTCATCCATGTTTGTAAGAAATAAGCATCCCTTGGAATATGGAAGACGAACGTGAAATGTCCAAGGCATATGACAAGTTGAGCATTGGTCAGTGAAGCCTTTCTAGAGGTGTAAAGGAAAATACATTTGTGGTAGGAACCCTATTACTGGAGACATGATTTGAGAAGCCATGAGCAGAATTCTCTTAAATGGAAAGAACAAGATTATACATATATTTTATTATTTTATTTACTATTTCAAGTAGGGGCAATATTGGTTCTTGTGCTAGCAGTTTAGTCCTAAGGCAGAGATCAAACATCTGAAGTGTATTAGCACTAGAGGCTTCTGAACTTAGTGTGCAGTCCACTGAGTGAAGCTTCCCCAGTTGGCTTTCTGAAGGTCTGTCGGTCCTGCAGTGCCTAGGCTCTTTACGTCACAGCTATTTGTCTAACACAGGAAAAGGTTTAATCCACAGGGGTATGTTGTCTTAATCTGATCATCAGGGTAGGAATTTTAACTCGAAAATCATGTTGCATGGCACATCTTTTCTGTAATTTTTGATGCGCATAGATAAATAAAGATGATTCTTTGTTCGTCTTTAGAAGAATAATATAATTTTCAGGGTCCTGACCCTGTAATAGTCAGGACCTGAGTACATGCACTTCTCCCTGCTGCTTCAGAAATATGAGAATATTTAAAGCTATCTGTAAGCATCTTTTTTTTTAAAATGTTGTGATAGAGGATAAATTTCAGTCAGAACTGCCTCTTAGTGTACTCCTGTGTGTTGTCAACACACTAAGGAGGTACAAGGTTGTTAGATGAAAGGAGTAAATGTGATAACTGAGGCTGTGCTATTTGATGCTTACCCAACGACAATGTAGGCGAGGAAAACTAGCAGTGAGTCAAGGAGCTATCACTGATCCCGTTGGGAAGAAAAATGTTTATACATTTACCACAAAATTTTTTTTTTTTTTGAAGGAGGAGAGTAAACTGGGGAGAAGAGACACCTGTGTGGAGAATGGTGTTTACAGAGGATAATGATGCTGGAGGAAATTTGTGGTTGCTTACAAGTGGGGACACTTGCTCAGAGTTGTGCAGCTTGCTAGGGAAGAAAGCAGGGTGTACCAAAACAGATGGGCATTGGCATTTACACCAAAGGATTATTTTACTAGAAAAAAGAAACAATGAATGCCAGGTAATGTTGTGCACAAGTAGTTTAGTTTTGGATTGTAAATTGTGTAATTTATTTTCTTTGTAAAAGTTGGTCCCGTGTGGTCCCGTGTTATCCAGGAAGTCATACAGGTGGTGCACAGAACAGGACCACTGTCCGATACCATGATTTTCTCCCTTTGTGGTCTCTTCATATTGTATTTTATGGAATGTGGTACTGAAGAAAGCAAAACGTTTCAACTGTTTTTTAAAAAAGTATTTCATAATGTGAGTTTTGCAATGGTTTACTAGTATGGCTGTATGTGCAATGATGCACTTAAGTTTTGAATAATTGGAAAGTAAGAATTACCATTTCAGGCAGCCTCGATAAACTTTGTTAATCCAAGCTTTCACTTGTTTTTCCTCTAAAATCATGTGAAATAAAATCTGCCCACAGTGCAGGAATGAGTTTTAGTCAGGGATTGTTCTGTATTATTTAAGCATCTCTTTTGCAGTCTCTTCTTGATCTAAGTTTGTGGATTTGTAGCTTTTGTTGCTGGTAGACCATTGTGCTGGTATTCAATGTACATTAATTTATAGTCTGCATTAAATATTTCAGCCTCTTCCTGGCTCTTCCGAGGCCAGGTTGCCCTGCCAAGTTTAGTCAATTCGCATCAGCCTAAGTTCAGCTGTTGTGCTACTCGGCAGAAGTGCAACAGGATAATGGAGATGTGAAATAAATGCAGTGGCAGAAGCATACGAAGTGTCAAAATGCAAACAAGGAATGAATGTGCTAAGTTTGCAGTCTCTTAAATGCTTTCTTAAGCTGTGAAAAAACTCCAAATAATAAGTTCATTCAAACAGGAAAAACGGTCTCTTTGAAAAAGATTAAGTTGATGGAATAAAATTAGTTTGATAAAATATCCAGGCTATCGAAACCTTGTGCGTAATACAGGTTTTGATACATACTGTGTTGTCCATTTCTGCAAGGCATTTCTTTTTGACTGTAAGAGCAGCTTGTAATCAAAGTGCATATAAGCCTTTATCAGCCTTTTAAGCAAGTATTTTAATTGCAAAGAAGGTGGAGGAGGTTGTTGCACCATGACCTTCCTTTGTCTCCTCTTCACAAGGAGCGCGGCCGCTCGCTGGTCCTGTAGGCACCCGTGCTCGAGCTGAGTTAGCTCTTGAACTTTTCGTGCTTTATAAATCTTAGGAGACAAAGTTGAAGTGCACGTCACTAGGTGGCACTGAAACATCGTCGTATGCCAAGTACAGTCTTGAGCTCTTCATCTCTGCTGCTGGAACTGCCTGGGTTTGTAAGTGTCAGGGAAATTGTTTTATTGTTAAAGGGCAGAGTGTAATATATTCATCTCCATCCGAGGCAGCCATTTAATGCCCTGAAACATGCCCTCTCACAGCTCTGGCCTGTTGACTATGCTTATTTGGTGTAATAATTAGCAGAATTTCTCACTAACAGTGGTACTTACTAACACCTCACATTTTCCTCAGTGTTTTTGTACGTGATGGATCGTGCATTCTGGGAGTGAAGTTAAGCGGGTCATAGCCTAAGCCCTGTACGACACCACTGTTTTCTGCACAGTACTTTGGAATAGGTATATATTAACTACTTTTTAATTCCCGTGGTGTATAGTGCAAACAAATTAGAGTCTTTTTTAATAGGCTAGTGAAAATTTGTAAGCACAGAATAGTTAACTTGTCAACTTCCAGAACAAAAGAAATTGAATGAGTGGCTGTAGGAATCAGAGTACGCTGTCTTTGAATAATGGCATGCTTTAGAAGCCTGTTGTAATGCTTTTCCAAGTTTTGTACAGATTCCTGTGCCTTGTTTCAGAGGAACAAATCTCTTATGCAATTTAAAGGTGATCTCTGTACAGTTGATGATGTTCAAACATTCTGTCTGTTATGAAAATAGGAGTAGCAAGCCCAAGTTAAATATCTTTCTCATACTTCAGTAGCTGGAAATGAGTCACTATGTTGGAAATTGTTCTGGTGCAAAGGAAAAGAAAAGGTCCGTGAATAACTGTTGCAGTAGGGATCCCTCTCATATTTCTTTGCAAATATGGTGGCAAGGACAAATAGAGTTAAAGATTCCCAAAATTACTAGGTAAAGGTATATGGTTTTAGTTCGACTTCTAAGCAAAAATCTAATGAAATCCCTCTATAATGAACTAACTCAAATTACAGTGATTTGGGACGTTTGTCATGTGGAAGCGCAGCTCTGCACTGAGACCATCAAACCATTTCACATAGGGCCTCAAGTTTCCAGGCTGTATTAAAACAAACAAACAAAAAAAAAACCTTTCTCATTTCTAGTTTAGATGGGTTTCCTGGCATATGTAGTGTTAAATATCGACTATAGTCTGTTGCTGGTGTTTGATATGTTTGAATTTTAAAATCCCCCCTTCCAATAAATATATATAATATTTTTCCTGTGTTGTTCATTCTTTTTTTCACCTATTTTAGTTTTAGTTACTGCTGAAGCAATTCTGGTGTAGAAGGGGAAGGAGTGCAGCATGGCAAGCCAGCAAATAAGAACAGCAGTGGCTCTGGCAGCCTTCTCTTCATGTCAGTTCCTTGCCCTCAGCCTCTGTTATTAATGCATCTGCACTGCTGTCACTCAGATAGCACGCGTTTGTGTTAAAAGTATGTGTCAAAAAGGTGGCCTAGATTTTTGAATTGCAGTTTGAGAATACCCCCAACCTACAAAACCACTGTACCAAATTATAAAATAATTAAGTCCTTGTTAGACATTCTGAGGGAAATGAAATTTCTTCTTGTCTTGTAAATATGCTCTAAGGAAGCAACAGAGTTGAGAATGTTACGGTGTCCATGGTGTTTTCACTTGGACAGAGACTTGCATGCATGCCTTTAAAAATAATTTTGTGAGAGTTTGGAACAAACCTCTCTGTGAAGTTTTACCCTCATATTAGAGTTTTTGTGGATTTGTTATAAAGTGTTTTTCTCTCCTTACCGTCCCTATTCCTTCAATTCTCCTAGTTTACCTGTGGGCTCTTTGATGTTCTTATATACAATTATGTACTTTTTAAAAATCCCCTTTTTGGTGCATTTCATTTATTGGGTCACTTTAGAATTGAATCCATGAATGTTATAACTGAGTTGATGGAAGATGTTTATTTTCCTATCATCCTGATAACTGCTTTAGTATGTGGTGCAGATCAGTATCATGCCTTTTTTCTATACTTGTTTGGAGAATAAAATGAAACCATTCGTGAATGCTTTAGTACTCTTTGTAGGAATTGTTTGTTAAATTTGGCAGTTGGCATATGCAGTAGTATAAACTTGGCTTTTTTGGTTTTCATCAGAAGGGAACAAACAGGACAGAGGAGAGCTGAGAGGAAATGTGGACTGGTCCTTTCTCTTCTAGCCTGTCTTTCTCACTGTCAGACATACATATTTGAGAACACAACATGGAGAGAAAGGGAAGAGATGATTTTTAAAAGACTTGTCACTACTGTGCTCTGTCTCATTCGTTAAGTATGGGCAGTGATAGCAGCAGGGCTATCTTGACTTGTAGGCCAGTTAGGAGTACAAGCGTACGTGGAGGAGGGCAAGTCAAGTCTCCCTGAACAGATGTACGCAGAAGGCTTAAGGAATCAGTTTTGTATGTGACCACTTGAGTTGAATAGCACAATTGGACCTGATCACTGCAAGCAATGGAAAAAAATAAGATGAAATGCTGTCTGTATATGCAAGTAATAAAAATGAGGACTAGAAAATGTATTAGTCTTTGCAAGAGTTAGGATTGCTTTTTTTAAAACAGCAGTATTTGGCAGGGGGAGGTGGGGACAGTTCTCAACTCTGCTTGACAAATGTATTAAGCAAAATGTTGATTTGCGTTATGAAATGTACCTTGGCTTGGCACAAAGCAAATGGCTCAGCAGTTGTACTTCTTTCATAGTAGATCAGTGCTCTCTTGTCTATTTATTTACCTGCTAGTGCACCCTAAGCTTATTCTTTAAATTATCCAAAGACAGTTTAAGAATAAAATGGGAGTGAAAGAAAACTGCGGAATCTTGCCTTTAACTGTAGTAGATGAACGTTATAATTCTACTGTAAACTAACCAAGTACTGTGAAATACAGATCCTGACAGCTCTTCTACAAGTTTGCATGAGCTGTGATGGAGAAGAGAGTTTTTAACCCCAGCTTTAGGACTTCAGTGAAATGCATTCTTACAGAAGCAGACCAGTGTCTCCTGATTTACTGACCACAGGTAACTGGCAAAATGATGAATCAAAACCAAACTGAGGAATCAGATGGATCAAACTTTCAGTCAGTGTCTCTACTGCCTACTGTTTATTTGGTTAGGCTGTATGTGCAGAAGCTGGGGAAAAATGGGTGATTCATTGCAGTCTGGTCTGAACAGTTTGGGAACCATTGAACTAAAACGTATCATTTAGACAAGCGTCGAAACCCGATATAAAAAGAATTCCCATGAAGGCAAATTCATCTCATAGAGTGATGATCTGCTCCAATGGTTAATTATCCTTTCTTTTAAATTGTGCTCCATGATTCTGGTCTGAACTTGCCTAATGTTCTTTCAGACCCTGAATTTTGCTAATGTTGTCTGCCAACTTAATGTTAAGTGTTAGCTTTCTGTTTCCTATATGGCTTATTGTGGAGGCTGTGAACAAAACAAAGCCTTCAAACCAAACAAAATTAACTAAGTTTAAAATTTTATTCACTGCATCTGAGTTTTCTTTAACTCATTCTTGCAACAAGAAGAAACCCTCTTCTTTCATTAAGTCTCATGTAGAGATGTTCTTCTTGAACTGGGATGCCCAACTCAACAGGGTTTCATTAATAGTTGTCTTATAAAACCAAGGCAACAACTGCAGTTTGCAGGTTTTCTAAGCGAGTGTTATTGTCATCATTTGACCAGTGGTGCAGTTTATGCACAAAATCATCAGTTCTGTTATATTAGTGTTTGGTGTTGTCACACAGGTTACTTTTATGACTGTATAAAATGGTACAAGTTGCTCTTCTGCAACTGAATAATCTTGTACAAATATTGATACTTAAGGTAAACTTATCTCCCTAGTACAATCTGTGGTTGTCCTTGAAGTGGCTGTAGAAATGATGCAACTGTATTCACATTGTACTCCTGTGTAGCTTCAAAAATAATCTCATTTGTTGGCTGTGCTGTTTCAGAAATATGTTGGCAATCTGTGTGACACCAGGTTTGTTGTAGCCATGATCACAAATCAGGGATGGCTGCCTTTAAATTGTTTTGAGGACTGGAGGGGGACTCACACAAAACTTCTACTCACAGGCTCCTCTAGTGTGAGAAATGCTTGCAGGAAAATGTGTGTTTATCGTGTCCTTTCCAAGGACAAGTCACAAAAATTGAAGATAAGAGGCAGCAGGGTGCTGCTTATACAGCTGAATTCCAGGGGATGTTGTGTACCCCTTCTGTCTTCTGCAGTGATTTTCTTAATTGTGGCATATAATCTCAAAAATAAACTCAAGTTCATCCCATAAAAGGTATTGGCTCTATATTTGGTGAAATGCAACTGACACACAAGAAAAGTGTTCCTGGAACAAATTTCTTTTTATCTTTAAGGCATTCAACAGTCTTCCTGTCTTTTCATTATGGGGTGAAGAATCTTCGTAAATAGATGTCTAAGATGGTTATAAAGGTCTTTAAATTTTAGTAGATTTGTAAGTGCTCTTACAGTTTTATAGTGCTTATTCTGCTAATAGAACCTGTGAAAAATAACTTTTTATGCTTAAAAAATAAAAAGGCCTACAAAGATGTTCAAGTAGTGTGTAATGGACATGACAGTTACAGTTTGTGAAATTTAATGCTCTAGCTGCTTATTGATCTTCCTTGTAGCTGATTGCATGGCACAAGCATTTGCACGTAGCACCTGCTATTTCTACATTTACACTATCTTCAGAATTGTTATCAAGGGGACTTTGGAAACCAAACTTGATGATAAGCTTAAGTACTTAAGGAAATACCTATATTTTTTTCAAGCATCCATTTTATTTTCACTCTACTTTTGACATCTGCTTCTTCTGGGTGATATTTTAACATGTAAAATATAGATGTAGTTATATACCAGGATTGCTGCGAAGCCCAGTGTTTCCTGGGAATGATGGAAAGCTGCGCGAAAGTTAGTTGCATCTTTCATCTTGCAGGTGGTTGTGATAGTTCATGTGTAAGCAGTAGTATTTGTCTAGATCATACAAGGAATCTTAAGAATCAGCTTCAGTAATTTGAATGGGAAGTACGCAGTGGGATAAGAGACTAAAATAGCTGTACCCACAGCAGAAGCTGCAAGTTCAAAAGGTTTTACCTTGATCAACAGGCCTAAATTTCCTCAGGAATACGACTATTGCCTTTTCCTGTGGCCAGTTTTTTCCTGAGTTGGTTGGTGAAGGCCATCTCCAAAGAGAAGTTGTCAAAGTTAGAGGTTGGACTGGATGATCTT
Organism: Cygnus atratus; assembly: GCF_013377495.2. Lineage (NCBI taxonomy): Eukaryota > Metazoa > Chordata > Aves > Anseriformes > Anatidae > Cygnus > Cygnus atratus. The sequence continues at coordinate 16,208,375 of NC_066373.1, read as the reverse complement.
TAAGGTCCCTACCAACCCAAACCTTTGTAAGGGTCTATGAAAGTCATAGCTGATTGTGTTCCTTGTAGTGACTTCCATGCAGTTGCTCTTTCATGACACAAAGCCAGATGTCTACTACTTATGGTGCATGCCTTCATGCACACATCTACTAGTACTGTGTAAGTTTAGAACTTTAACTATTACTGTAGAAACTGAAGGTCCCATCTTAAGAGAGGCGCAAAGGGGTTGGGGAGGGGGGAAGCAGAGCTCTTTTGAAGAGTTTGTTCTGAGAGGAAAATGCTTTTTTCTCAATGTCTTTGGGTTCTTTTTTCCTCAGAGGTGTTCCCTGCTTCTAAGGAGTTTCCCTCCTTTTTATTCTGTCTCATAGTTAAAGTGGCCATGTAGTTAGGTCAAGGTTCAATAAAATGGCAGTTTATTTGGGAAAACTGCTAGTGTGACCTGCTCATGTACGTGTTTGAAAGGTGTCTGTCTACATTCACAGAAGCTGTAAACATGTTGCAATGATTCAGAATCTGCGTTTCAAGTTCTCAGCCCTTTAATTTAGTTCTGGAAGTCCTAGGTTTGTTCTCTGGGTGTTGGTCAGGTTATTTCTTGTTCCTTCAAGAGCTTGTGCCTACTCCATGGTATGCCCCAAGCAAGCTCATGCGGTTTTGCATCCCAGATGTGTAATGCTTCCCAAACCACTGTGGCGAGTCTTAATGGTTCTGAGCATCCCTAAAACATGACAAGTCTGCAGACAGCAGTGCCGAATGAATTCCAATTTCAATATTAGCCCAGGTTATTTGTTTTTATTTTACCTGATTTTAAAGTTTATTGAATCTCTTCTGTATTGAAGGATTGTTCGTTGTTTCACACCTGGTCAACCTCCCTTGTATTTGGTTTCTTGGGACTGGGTGGATAGAGGTACTTTTGATACGTCATGCAGAACCAATTCCTGATGACAGTCACCAGGAAGGTCTCTGCCTTCTGATTTACTGGAGGTAAGTTGATTAGGAGCTGCTTTGTTATGAAACTTAATTTCTCGGTATCTATAACAATTTTTCAACAAAACCATGTAAAGAATGGCATGCAAAAATGTCCCAGGATCCTCATTTGTCGCTTGTGATTCACAAACAATATACTGATCTAGAAGTATCTACTCTTTTAAACATTTTCTTAGATGCATGTATGCTCTTGTTCCCTGTATGTATATGAAGAAAAAAGAATTGGATATCTGATTGAAACCTGATCATTGTTTTCACCCAGAGCTTGAATGTTCTTGCTTTTCGCCTAATACAGCTGATCCGTTTACCAAATGGTACCGGCTGGAAGAGGATGCACAACTGGTAGCAGGAACAAGGACTGGCTGATGGTGGCCAGATGCTTGCAATATTGGTGTAAGTTTGATAGTTACACTGAGGAGGCTTGGGGACATCTAGTCAGCAAAAAGAGGTGTGTTTGAATGATTTATCACTTCAAATTTCTATTACAATTACTTATGATAAACAACGTGTGACTAATCTACGCTCAACTGGGTAAGAAAATTGCCAGTTCTGTTCCATTAACAGCCATGGGCCTAAAGAACAGTGTTCCTGTAGGTTAAAACAACAACTAAGGGGCACGTAACATACCAAGGTGGGGAGAGAGGCGATACGATTAGCAAAGACACTTTTCACGCATTGCCAAGCTGCTTCAGTGCATAAATTACCTTTTGGTTCAGTTACATCAGTCAGGTCTCGTGCACGTGCATGACCGGTCCGTGTGTGTGTACCAAAACTGGGGCCTGCAGATTTATGAGAGAGGGTGGGCGGGAGAGGTTGAAATTAGTAAGCAAAGGCAAACAGTACCTTCACAGGGAAGATATCGAGCAGTCTTTTAGACAGCTGCTCACTTAGAAATTGGTCTCTGTGTGCATTACAGACCGTTACGTGGCTTTTCTCCTGACCAGCTCACTTAAACTGCCGCTTACTGCTTCGGTAACTGGGCTGCTCAGCGGGAGCGTGGCGGCTGCGTTAAATAACAGCGCTCTGAGGTGGAGGGTTGGTATGGGCTGGTATCTTTAGTCATAAATAATGAAGTATTAGTGAGTTCTTGTCATTAATATGGAAATGTTTCTGGCATATAGCACCATGGGGCAGGGCGGAAGAGCTGTAGGATGCAAAGTGCAGTGTAATATGGTCATATTGCCTGCCAGTGGCTTTGATGGGCTGGATTATAGAAAGAATGTAGCATGGACAAGGCTGTTGGTAAGTCTTGAGTATAATGAAGGGTAATCTGGAAATATAACTTTTTCATGTGAATAAATGGTGCTGTAAAAATGGCTGGTCCCTTAAGATCTTTTAATGAGTGGCATTTGCAGAAATAATTTGAAGGAAAAAAGTTCTGAAATCTAATATATGTGATAATGGAGAAATAAAAGCTTTAATAGTGCACTTAAAATGTATTTTTTATTACTCTAGGTTCGTTTCTGACATAACTGGTTTTAGTGAGCCACTTGAATGAACTTGGTTGCTATGAAGTTTTAATAGCTAACACTTGGAAAGCCTCATAGTTTAAAGAAATGTCAACTTCAAAAATCACATTCCTGTCTTGAGTAACTATCCTGAATTTGATCTTTTTTTTTAATTTAAAGATGTGAAAGTATGTTAGGGTATAAGGTTATGCAAGTTCCTGTAAAGCAGTGGCTTTTTTTCCTAGATGGGGCCTGTAGAGCAGTGGCTTTTTTTCCTAGATGGGGCCTTAGTATTGTCACAATTCTGACCATATAAAGTATTTAATCTTCTTCCTTTATAAAGCCATTGAGCTCTCACTTCAGAGCACTAACACTTTTCTTCAAGAACGGCTTGAGGTAAATCCACATAGCTAATGTAAAAACAGCAACAACAACTGCTAAACCAGGCAGACCTTACTGGGTGTTCTCCTGTGAGGAAGAAGGAGGGATTTATGGAAACCTAGAAGTTTGCATCTGAGCTCGTGGTTCACAGTCCTCCGTCATGAGACCGCGTTCTGAGTAAGGCCTGCCTTGCAATCCCTGATAACCTTTTGGATTGCACTGAAGACAACAAGACTTAAGTGTCTGGACTTTACTAATTGTCATCCTGCATCAGTTTTCTCAACAGTGTAAAATCGGCATCAGACAGAGTACAGAAGATGGCTGTTCCCCAGTATGATGTGTGTATGAAAGCATTGCAAATAAGGAATGTCTAAACGAGTCAAAATAAGTAATCGTAAGAATAAAAAGAAAAGAGGAAGATAAATGCAACAGTGAGATATTCAGTTTGTTTGAATTATCTTCTTTCATGCATCTTTTCTATAGTGTGGTTCCTCTCTTGCTTTGTTCTGCACGATGCTGATTGTAAGGGGAAAGTAAATACCCTAAGCCTGAATGCAGGGTTGTTTGCATCCGCTCATAGGTTAGGAGTGCTCAAGTCGATTTTGAAATCCTCTCTTTATTGTAAAATCTTTTTTGGGGGAAATAATAAGATGAGCCTTTCTAGAACAATGAGTAACAGGCATGTTGTAGGGGATCTGCTAGTTTGAATAAATTATCTGTTTTAACTGTTCATAAGAGTGAGTGCTTGTTGTATAACTAAAAGCTAACATCTCTAAATATTTCATAGACATTGTGTTTGTGTCTTAGACTTGTGACTGATGTCTTACATCTGCATGGGATGCTGCTCCAGGCCCAGGGAGATTACTTGGTGTAGAGAAGCTGATGTTTTCCACTGAATTTGTGAGAAATGCAGGACAGCAGATAGCCCTGGGGGTTATCTTGGAGGCACATCCTACTTGCCTTGACCTAAGTCTGCTGTGTGCATAAACCCAACTTCCTCAATAACTTCTTGAGTGCATTTTATGTGAAGTACTGGAAAAACAAACTTTGCTTAATGCTTTCAGTTTTGTTATGCGTTAGGAATTGTTGAGATGCTATGGCCTTAAGCTTGTTTTCTGTACTAATTCAGGTAATACGGCAATACACTTCCAATACAGTTCTTTCTCAACGTGTTGTTCCAGCCAAGACAATGATCTATAAATTGGAAAGTGACTGTTGTCTTCTGACTTGCTTGGTGATGAAACTAAGTGGGAATTCTACGTTTGAAGCACAAGCCTTTGTAGCCTAGTTATTGAACTCTTTGCCTTACAATTAAGAGAGAGATGAAACCTTTTGAGAACAGTATTGACACCCTGCAGGGAAATACGTCGGCTGCGAAAATTTTTACACTGTCACGTTCCTTCACCAGAAAATACCATTAGGTCTATCTTTTCCTTAATATCACTTAATTTGAAAATAATGAGCCATGTGTGTATAACAGTACTGCATTTTGGCCTGATTTTGATATGTATTAGCTGTGTTTCTGTTACTTTTCCTGCTCTGTAACATACAGTGCATTACTTCTATGACCATGAAGTTACTTGTGCAGGAAAAAAATGTGCAGATTGGGCTTGAGAGATTCTACCTATTACTCTTCCACTTGCTGAATTTTACAACCAACCATCTCATTAGTATATCCACTTCTAGTAATAAATGGGCACATATTGTTAATAACTGCAAGAAGTTCATTGCATACTCTAAAACTGGGTATTAGTGCTTCTGGTACTCGCTTCATTCTCTGAAAGCCCAAGTGTGACTCGTCAGAGGTTTCTTGAACAGTGCACGGTGCGTGAGGATATTACAGGGGTGGTGCACACAAAATTGTCTTTTCACATGTTGGCATTGCTAAGCCATGCGTAAAAAATCTTACTGGCATTTAAAGCATGAGAAACGATATCTGAATAAACTGTTAGGCTGTTAATAATTTTTCAAATGTAAGAGTACAATTTAGAAAAATATTTTAAAGATACTAGATACCTGCAAGTGAAGGCATTTTTTTACTTCTCGGTTTACCTGTTAGAAGTGCCTATAAGCAATGCTGATGTAACAGTTAGACTTGGCATCAGGCATCCAGTATAGCTAGAACTTCAGGGGTTTTTTTGGAGGTATTTGAGAATAGCTTGATATTTTTGACATCTGTGTGACAGCTTCTTGCATAAGAGATGAGCAGCATGTTATACCACCCAGCTGCGTATATTAGTCTGTGCATCAAGCTGAGGAGCAGCACTTAGCCAGATCTGACAATCAGATGGAAACTAGTACTACCTATACACAAGGGTGCATTTTAATGTGGTGTGCATTTTGCCAAGAGCCTGGTACTTGACAAAGAAATTGTCAGAATCTCTGTTCTTCCCATCTCTTTTTTTCCCCCCAGTTGAGTCCATGTTGAAACGTAGGATTTCCTTCTGCAGTTTGTTTTACTTTGCATATAACAAAGGTGGTCTAATGTGTTTGGTGATTTCATACTATAAAATTGTAGCAATCTTTTTTGGAATATGCAGTGTATTAGCAGGTCATTTTCTGCCAGCTTAATCTAAATTTGCATTATGCTTGGTTTCACTGACTTCGTGTCAATATGTCATGTGTCCCCAGTGGAGACTAGAGACCTAGAGAAATTACATTTCTAGTTTTCAAATTTCAGTGCTGATATTGTCAGTGTTGGAAGAGTTGGAAGAATGGCAGATTGTGAATGTGGAGATGAGTATATGAGAACTACGTGCTCTAATTTTAGTTTGACTGGACTGGTAGTTGTAAGCCTTAAAATTTCTACACTTCTTGCTGGATTTAAGTCTGTCATTTGCCTTGATGCTTAAATTTGAAGGAATTGTGAAATTTCTGCCACAGAGTAGACTGTTTATTAATGCGCTTCATAGGCTTGCTATAAGCCAGGAGCATGTAATAATACTACTTTCTCCCTTTTTTAAAGATAGAATTGTCAGTATTGAAAAAAACTATTTACACCTGTATAATAGGATGTATTAAGCAGGTGTAACCCAAAAGGGTTGATTATCATGAGGGAAATTTATGATGAAAAGTACAAAATGTTGCTGTTTAACAATGAATGCTCTTCTCAGTAGAATAACTGATTTGCAGCGACATCCAGGTGATGAAATAAGTAACTGTTCCTGTATAATTTAGTTCTAGAAAAGCATTTGTTATACCCCTGTTTTTAACCTATTGCATTTTTTTCCTTTGCGTCACCACTTTATTGTTCTTTTAAAAATTGTATTCCATTTCCGTCTGGTCTTCCTCTTACAATGTGAGTTTTGAGCGAGCTGCAACATCATTTTTTTTCTCCTGGTGATGTTTCTGTAGTTGAAAATATTTCAATAAAAATGAGAATTGAAATCCTTTTGTTGTCTGAAATATTCAAGCACTATGGCAAACATAGTTTTATGATCTTGGAGTTGTATTTTTAATTAGCAAGTTTTTGGTAATGATGGAAACTTGTAAAGAAACCATCTTTGAAGGCTAAAAAGAAGAGGAAGAAATAAGGAGAAAATCATGTAAATTTTCTAGGCCAGTACTTCCACTGTAACAATTTAACACTTTCGTTAATGTCTGTTTGCACCATGTCAATGTAGTGTCTGACTGTAGATAGATAAATGTGGATTGACTTGTCATGGATTGGGATTGCTCCACTCCAAAAACCTGACAGCTCATTTCAAGCTTCTCTTGCACTTTCAAAGTCCTTAGCTGCATGCTTAACTCTATAATGCATACAAAAATTCTAATTTTATTAGTAAAACACAGAAGAACAGTTTTTGGAAAACCAGGCTTTTTCTTAGCAATTTCTTTGCAGTAGTATTAACTAAATATTGGTGGAGACACTCCATCCAAAACAGAGGTGAAAAGGGAGTTAAGAGAAAAAGGGGCAGAGAGAACCTCTTCAGTCAGCTGGTTCTTAGCTCACCTCCGGCATCAAACCAGAGTTTTGGTTAATCTCCTGGGACAGCAGTTCTTGAATATGGCATTTAGAATATGTCAGGTTGTAGAGGCTATAGTTTTCGGTAGGTGTTTCGTTTGTCTTTTTTTTTTTTTTTTTCCCCCCATTCATACACCCATATCAGGAATCACTTTAGAATGTGTACAACATTTAGGCTCATTATTTTTAGTAAAGTATGCTATTAAGCCATTCAGTGGAATATGAGCTTTGTACCTACTGGACCCACAAACTTGAACAGAAAAAAAAAAAAAAAAGGAAAAAAAGAAGAAAGGAGAATAAAGAGTCAAAGCAGGAATAGTTCTGAAGATGGATTTTCGTCTGTGTTGTAAGGACTGATTACCTAAAAAATATAAGAGGAAAAATACTGATATGCTCTGAAACTACTTAACCTGAATTACTGTTAAGTGGAAAAGCTTCACTGATTTCACATCCATTTTTATTTATTTAAATTTCCAGAATTGAAGGTAGTAAGAGCAGTAACTGCATGTTTGTCTTTTTAATACAACTATTTTCATACTTAACTGTGTTTTTTATCTTGCTTTTTAGTCTAACTTTATGTTTTAATGTTATTCCCCAAAACAGAAGAAAAAGCTTCTTGAAGAACTTGGAGAGAGTAGACTGCCATATATGACACCAGCTGATGCTGACTTCCATCAGTTGGTAATGTATTACTTTTTAACTGTACTTGTTTTAAACTAAATTGTCTGTTTGCACAGAACAACAAATACAGCTTCCTTCTAGGAGACGCTGTGAACACTGATATGAAAAAAGTATCAACTCTTACAGTTCTTGCTTATGGCTGGTAAAGATAACATACTTTCAGATGGTGTGAAATAAGACCTCTAGCATCAGGATATTCAGGAATGAAAACTTTGTGAACCTAATTTATTTTTAGGATATTGGCCTGCCCAGATTTCAAACTCAGTCTTTAGCTTGCTTCCATGCTGGAAGCTATAGCAATATGTATTGAAAGATACTGAAATGAAAATCTGCATTACAGGAATAAATGTCGTATTTTCTATTTTCCTGAAACGTTGTAACTCATGCAACAGTGAATCACTGTTTCTTATACTTTGTTAAAATGAAGTACACGTCGCCATTCTTTTAATGTTTTTGTGACTTGTAAAGAGAATTTATTTATGGTTAGACGACGGCAAAATAAGAGAAATATTTACATAGAAATTATTATTTTTAACATAGTTCTACTTTTATACAATAAGTAACCCTTGAGGTTTTGCAGAGAAAACGAGCTGTGGAACTGGAATGCATGCCTCAAATGAAACCAAAAACAAGTGAAAATAAGCCTGGTAGCCCCATGAGAAGTAAGCCAAATGAGCGCATTGACGAGTACCATGGAATGAGTCAATGAATATTCTGTATCTGTGATGGATCTTTTCAGGTGAGCTAGAAACCATATGGCAAGGACTGCAGGTTCAATCAGATCAAATGGGAGCACAGAAAGATAAAAAGCCTAAGAAAGAAACTGTTAGTTTGAACAGATACAGCAAATGTGTTTACATGACAGACATGTCACCTGTCTTGTATTGACATATGGCCCAAAGATGTGTATAGTAGCATAAAAATGGGTCTGACGTTTCCCTTGCAAGGATGCATTTCTCTTTTTTGCAGGATGCCAAGGCCAAGAAATGTTTAGCGTATATCACACTACAGAAGAAGGAAGATGTGATTTTTCTTTGGTTGGGCACTGGATTGCAACTAAGAAGCATAAAATCAGACTGCGGTCTTGTCACAGGATTACACCTGTGATACTGAGCAATCTGTATACTTTCCTTACCTTTCCACGTTATTTGGGTTGTGAGGTGGTTAGTGAAAGCATGGTTCTCTGTATTCCTGCAGTGCTGACCAAAGTGGCAGTAAGCTCTTGATTGGGATCTTTACCAGCTGTCAGAATAATGAGAACACATTACTTGCTGTTAACCAGAAAAGCACTTCTGTGAGAGAGGGCAGGCAAAAGTGTACAAGAGCTTAATGGAATTATACTTTTTTGTTCTTTTTAAAGAAAAGTCATTCTTTTCAATCCTAAAACGATGTTCCCTTTCTGCTTTAACCTCTCAAGCAGATCATTGTTCTCTCATTCATAGTCCTGTAGTATATTCCCTTCTGTTTATTTTTTATCTGCTTTTGTCAAGAGATGCTACGCCCAGCATCTTTTACTTTATTCCACCTTTAACATCTGTGGTCTTGTGGAACTGACAGGAAAAGAGAAGACAGAGCTGAGGCTGCTCAAGTGGCATCTCATTTGCTTGGTATCAGGAATATATAAATACAGAATACAACTGGAAGAAGATAAGCAGAGAAATTGGACATGTTCATGCCTTAATAGAGTTTAGATTCATTGTGTTTGCATTATGTAGACTTATACTTGCTGTGTAGTGTTTGTGTGTATGCTAGGTACTTTGTATGTGATAAACATCACAACTTCTGCATTCTTATGGTGATTGTGAAATATTACTTTAATCACAGCCATAGATATTACAAGTTCTGTGATGCTTAAATGTACTACACACGGAGTGAGAAAAAAGTGATATACATACAGTGATAGGATGAAGTTTAATTTTATAGTCTGTCCTTCCAGGAGAGAACTTCAAGAGCCTGTCCTTTATAAAGCAGTATGCTTTGAGTGTGTTGGAACAATTAGGTAGGATGTAATTCAAAACTACTGCGTACTAACAGGCATGGAAATGTACAATCTGGATGAAACTAAATTCTGTCACAAGCAAAACTTCACTGACATCCTCTTTCAGTGGGTGTCTTGCCCGATGAAGGATTTTAGTAATGGCCCCCAAACCACCAGCTGAAACAATGTAATGTTTAAAGCTGAGTATGAGCAAGAAAGCCTGTTTAAAAAAAAGCCATTTGCAAATACGTGAAGTAGAAACTGTCATTTCATGATGTATCAGTTTGCTTATCAAGGGTCCTTATTGCTGGTTTCCAGCTCTATCATCACTTGAGTTACCCGGTAGGTTGATTCTCTGCATTGAGTACCACTGTTGCAAGTAGACGCATGGCTCTACTTGAAATAGTGTGTGTAACATTCATAAGGGAAATTCAGCATCAAATGTGCCTTTTTTGCCCTGTAGTTGCTAGTCACATAACCACTTTGTTCAGCGAACAGTGAATTGACCTTTAATACTTGCTGTCAGAGTTACAACATACAGTACATGATTCTTACCCCTTCCCCATCCCCCAAAAACAACGAGGTGTCCAGTGTGAACCCAGCGCTCACCCCGTGCTCTGATCTCTTAATGCTTTCCTTATGTTAGACGTAGCACAATGACTGGTTGGAGAGTTAAAGAAGTCCAAAGTGTTTTCATGTAATGTGTCGGAAACGTGTTTCCACTCCCTGACTTCTGAGATATCAGTGTGGTGTTTATTTAAGGTAGAATCTTCACTACAACGTGTAAAACTTAATGATAAAGTAGTTCTTAAGCATGTAATCTTAAAACAGAACCTAAAGGGAACATGCCTCTGACCTGACTGGCTGGCAGTAAAATGTGGAAGGCATTACCTCTGCAGTTCAGGAGGAAAATACAATGTTGTTACCTCTATCAAATCTTGTGTGCTTGCTTTCTAGTACGTGTTTTCAGGCACTTAGTTGCTTTACATCATAGTGTTATTTCCCTCCTTCTGTTTGTAATAATTGTTTGGAATTTCACATGTGATTCATATCAGAAACTCGGTGTATTTAATAATGTAAAAATGTGTAGTAATAATGACTTCTTAAATATGCCATAACAACCAGCTACCACATTACATATGCTAATCTGACCTGAGCACATCCTATGTACAGAATTATGTAAAGAACTACTGAGATACTCCTATAAAACTGCTAGTGCTCTTTTAATACATATTTGCATAATGAAACAACTTGTGCAGTAATAATCTTTATACATCACAGCATAAAATGTTGTTCATTGTGATTGTGAAGTACGTATGATCTCTGTCAACCTATACCCCCACATCTGACTGTAGCTTGTAGCTGTAAATACTTCAAACTTGCCGTTACTACTTTCAGTGGTTATTCTGTACGGATATTTTTCACTGTGTAGTTCAAATGCTGCAAAAACAAAGCACTGATTGAAATAAATGAGACAGTTCGTGACCTCTGAAGGAATTGTTTCAGGCTTTTGGCAATTCTTTCTCCAGTTTATGTTCAGTTCTTTTAATGAAAGCTGGGATCCAGTATTTTGTGCTCTGGATTGTAGAGGGACCTTCAAAGTAGATACCTGGAATGATTTTCAAGCTTTGGTGTTTAAAGTTAAGCATGTAAATACTGTTGTCAGAAATTATTATCTGTAGGTACTTTTATGTTAAATTAGTTTTTTTACCCTCTTTAGGAAGCTAGTTTTTGGAAGCCATAAAAATGCGTAAAGAAAGGGAGCTTCACTTTAAGAATTCACAAGCAGTGGTGGCAACATTTATAGATAAACTAAGATTTATTATGTTTGATCACTATTGCTAAAATAGGCTTCCTTTTATAGTCACCTTCTTAGTAGAACCACAATCCTATAAAACCTTCTCACGTGTTGCTGGTTAACAACATGTTGTGATGCAAAAGTCTATTTTCATGCAGAAGAAAATGTGCATACTGACTGCTTGATTTGTATTTTTTAAAGGCACCTTTTAAAATTATTTTCCTGAAAGGCAGGTGTAAGTCTGACTTGGAAGTGGGAGTACTAGATAAAGTGGTTTTGAGTTGCACCAGCAGGACCCTGCAGATGTAAGCTAATGTGATGCTTTTGTGGTCATGGGTTTAGTGTTGTTTAAAAGCATTTTGAACTTGAGCTGATCACAAAATGCGAGAGTAAAGAAGTGGCTCTCCATCTTTCTTATAAGCTCCCTTTAAGTATTGGAAGGCTGCAACTACAGTAGCAAAATTTTGGGATCAGTGTTGTGCATCTGTGTGCTCTTGCCCTGTTGCCCGGTGCTTTCAGGTTTCACCTCACCTTATTTCTGTTCCCACAACACCAGCAGTATCTTCCTTTCCTCAGGGCAGTGACCGACTTTCTGACAAAAGGAAATGAGTGTTGTGAGTGGTTCTGAGCTTCCAACGTACTAATTGACACCTGATAATTGACATATTACAGCCTTTCCCTTACTAAGGGTATTAGTCTGTGTGTTTCTTTCATCTATTAATTTTAATGAAATAAGTAGGAATGTAGTCTATTTAAGAACTTACTCTCTAGTCTTCGTCTGGTTTGACAAATGGTCTCAGCAGTTGTTCAAGATGATTTACAGGCAGCCAATAAAAGTTATGATTATGTAATACTCGCTTCCTTAGAAAGCCATATTAATAAAATCATCCAAGAATTCTTGGAGTGGGCAGCAGTATTTCGCATTCAAAGCAAGATGCTGCTGATGAGCAGCGCCATGCTTGGCTGGGAGTTGCTGCGTGCCCAGCCTGCTGAATTCTGAACTTCAGCTGACAGAGATGGCATAGTCAGAAGAGGATGGGAGGGAAGAGGATGTTACAGGTGGGGAGATGGGGGTAAAATAAGTTTGGAAACTTTTATAATTAAAAAAAGGAAGCTAATTGGCGTATGTTGAGGAATGTGAAAATAGGAAGGACCAGAATGTCAAGGAATATTTTGAAGATAATGGAATGTAGTGCAGCAGAATGGTGGCTTTTTTGACATGCTACATTCTATCATATTTTATTTACTTTTTATTAATTGCATCAGTTTTATTTTTTAAATCAGTCTTGTTTGTTCTCCCATTAGTTGACAAATAATCTATACTAAATCAACAGACCTATAAATACCTACAGCATCTTAGTTACCCTTTAAAAATATTAATGCAGTATTAATCTTTTTACTGTTTTGGAACTTTCTGAGGTTCGTGAATTAAGGGAAATCAGAGTTAACCATTAATGAAGTACTCTGACCAGGCCTTTTAAAACTTTTTAATCCAAACTGTTTAGGGCTGTTGATTAAACATTATAACTTACCAGCTACAATAGTAATGGATATGTAGTATTTTAAGAATTTCTTCCTAAATTACTTTCTTGTCTGCTGGTCACAGATTACTTCTCCTACCTTTCACTTCCTTGGCCGATTTTTCTGCAGTTCCTAGCTTTTGGTTTATGTTTAATTCTCTTGGCCTCATTTTTTCCCCTCTTTGTTTTAAAGGTACTTTTATCTTCCCTGTAAAATACCTTGTCACAGGTCTTCCGTCTTGATTTGCAAGATTGAGTAGTTCATAACTATAATAGGCATTTGGTTTGTAAGATTTTAGCCCCTGTGATAGTACATAGTACTGCTCTCAGATTTATTAAATCTGCTTGTTTAGGCTACCTAATACATGCCTACTTTACTGCTTTGGACTTGATTCATATTGGCTGATGTTCAGTTGCTGTGATCCAGCAGTAAACACTAGCAACGTAAGGCTTAAGAGTAGAGAGATGGAAAATGCCAGACTTAAGAAGGTTCCAGTAACATAATGGAATTCAGAGCAGTGTAACCCAGCCATTTGAGATTGAGACTCTTCAGCATTGCAGTGATTTAAGAGATGGCAGAATGCAGTGACGATGTTGCCATCTAGCAAGGGGCTATTAAAATATTTATTGAGGAAGAAAGTAATTCATATGGTTTTATCTGATTTTATGTCCGTTTCATATGCTTTTATCCAAGATGGTACATCAGCAATATATCTGATAGGTACCAGCAAAATGGATTTAGAGTAGGAGTGAGGCTGACCAAGTATTTCCTAACCACTGAACCTGAATAATGGAAGTATGGGAGCAGACCACAGTGTCGGTGTTGTGCTGTAAGTTACTTCCCTCCAAGTACGAACAAATTCAACCGCAAGCAAAGAATTTTGGTGGCTTTCATAATCTCTGACATCATTCCAAAATGATGTCAGCAGAAAGGCTATAGAAGTGTCATATTGCTATGAAAAGACACAAAGCTATCTATACTGCCTTATAAAGTTGATCACAAAGCTGTAGATGTCCTTTGATACATTTTGCAGTTTTAACAGAGTGGAGTTGCTTTTAGATGACACTTTATCAATGTTGTGTTGTGACATTAAATATTTGCCCTGGTGATACTCTGGTTATAGGCCGCTTTGCAATATGTTGGACTATGAATATCAAATAACAAATACTAGCATCTATTTCTTTACTGTGTTTTAGACTCATGCTTGATAGTCTGTGAACTTATCCCTGCCCGTTCTTGAATGTATGAAATACTTTGGCTCATGTGGAAAAATAATTTGTTTTTTCTTGTTTTCTCTTTCAGTGGAAGACCAAGTATTCCAAGCTAGTTTTCAGAAAATCTGATACAGTACCTGAAGAACTCCATCAGATGGTACAAGAGAGCTTTTTAACCTTGCGAAAACACGATTGTTTCTTTCAAGATCTTGTAAGGATCAAAGGAAAAGATTTTTTTACCCCAGTGTCTCGTATATTAATTGGAAACCCAGGATGCACTTACAAGTACTTGAACACAAGATTATTTACAGTTCCTTGGCCTACTGAGGGTTATGAAATAAAATATTGCAGTCCTCAAATACATGATGCTTGTAAAGCATTAATCAAACTTAATGACTACTTGCATGTTGAAGCAGTCAAGGCATTACAAGGACAAAATTTGCTTGAGTCCAAAGAAACTGAAGATACTTCTGTAATAGATAGGGAGCAAAACTTTGCTACTTCTCTTAGGGAGAAAGGGTCTGTCTCACAAGATCAAAGCAGTTGTTATGTACCAGAGGATGACTTCACAAGTCTAAATAGCAGAACATCTTATAACGTGACTTTATTAAATTATATGGATCCTCTACAAATGCTGTACTTGAAACAAGAGCCTTATTTTGGAATGGGGAACATGGCAGTGAGTTGGCACCATGATGAGAATCTGGTTGAAAGGTCAACAGTTGCTGTGTACAGTTACAGCTGTGAAGGTGAGTAATGGGAGGTAGTTTAATATGACTTGACTAGTGAAATAAATATCTTAAATCCCTGAAGTTCTTTTATGCTTCCTTGTGTGTACATACAAAACCACACCTGCTTGCTAGAGCAGGTTTGTCACTTGCATCTGAGTACATTGTGGTACTTAAGATTCCTGTTTTTAAGACCTATCTTCATTTCCCCTAACACCTTTGCAAAATATACCTGTGTTTACTGCAGCTGGCTCTATCAGTAGTTCTCTGAGTAGATTTAAAAACTGCCGTAATTGACTTCCCGATTAAGAGCCAAGAAATCAAAATCTGTCAAATATCTATTTTAGGCTAAAACAGGAACATGTCTTCTGTCCTTTAAAAATGGTTTATTACAGTTGAGGTCACTGTGTTATTAATCATATACAGATGTGTTTCTGCTTTATAATGATTTTACTACTGTCCTTTCCTTGGCAAGATCGTTCTGGGTTATTCTTGTGTAAAACTACTACTATATTTACTTGGAAACTATATACATTTTGTATCTACATGCTGTAGTGCCAGTTCATGTCTTGTGAAGGACCTGCCAACACTTCTGTAGTTTAGAAGAGTGCAAATTTTCCATTAAGAAGACACGTCTGACAGGGCTTGCAGGCTCTTACTTAAAAAACAATTTAAATGCAGTATTAGGGGGAAAAAATGTGCTTGAAGAGTCATTAAATATTTTTTAAAGTACCTTTCCTATTTTAATCTTTATTTAAAAACAGAAATAAGGATTTTTTTTTTTCCTAGCAATTCTGAACAAAGCCTTGGATGTTTTTTAATAGCTTCCGGTTTTGCAAACATAAGATTAGAATTTAGACACTTGATATGAATTTGCAAATGATCCCTTATGTATCATAGCTTACAAGTGACTTCTAGTACTTCCAAAAAATCCTTTCTTTTCTTCAAAACATGGGAAAAATTCACACTGGCTTTGGGTAGGCTTTGGCCGAAGACCATTATGTAAAAATAATAGCTTATGCTTTAATGTGCTTTCTATTGTTAGTTTTGAAATGAAGGGTTGCTTTGTTACTTAACATTCAGTAGAAATCACCGTGTGTACATTTTCGTGGACATAAAACATCAGCTTGCTTAGCAAACTGAATGAAGAAGGATTCCCTAACCAGTAGAAGTGTCACATTCTTTTCTAAGTTTTTTTTTCTTCAAGCAAAGATGTTGCTATCTTATGTCCAGTAAGTATATTTTTCAGAAGTACTGTAGATACAGAAATTTCTAGAAACATTTAAATTAGAGAACCATAAACATGACAATAATAATAGTATTTGTGAAGATTTATGGTAGCATCCTTAAACTTTTTAATTCAACATAAAACTTGCTTGTGAAGGAGAAAAAAATAGTTGAGAGAGCTATAAATTAACATACAAGTTGCTATGTTTAGTCATTACTGTGTCACTTGAGTTTGTTTCTTGGAGTTCAGCTGGTTAGACAAGTAATTACACTGTTTTAAAACCACTGCAAATTTTATGCAAGACTTGAATGACAAGGGTAGAAATGTCTTTGACGTATTTACACCAAAAATTATGTAGGCATCTATGTGTAATGAGTGTGCTTTTGCTAAGAAGTACAAGATGTTTTCCAAAATAAAAAAATAAATAAAATAAAAGGTTTTTTACTTGAAGAATTTTAAAATGATGGGAAAACTTACAAAAGAGCTTTCCAACAATTTTCTAACAGTTATTTGTCACTTAAAAATAACAAAGCAAAGCACAAAATTACCCTAATTATTGTGACTAATTTTGCAGTGATTCTGAAAGTTTTGATCATTTTTTTATTGTGTTATATGAATTAATAAAATCATAAAAAAATCTTTGGCAGGAGCTGGCAATATTAACAGCTCAGTATAGCTGGAGATGGTGTAAAAGACACCTTTTTTTGGGAGGAAAATAGTTTATGAAGTCAGATCTAAATCTGAAGGAAATTGAGCTTCACTTGGTAGCTCTTGAGCATGGCTCAAATTGGTTCCATGAACTTCGGAGGGAGTTAGTGCCACATCTGACTGAAGATTGTTTTTAAACGTTTGGAGAAGTGTATCTTGACTCCTGTTCCCATTTTCCATAAATAAGTTTGCTTTTTATGCCAGCATCTTTTATTGGTAATTTGTCCACTAACTCAGTATTGAGTTAGCATTGAATTCTCTCTTGAAGTATATACACGATGACAGAATCATTATAGAGTATATAATAAAAAGAGTAGAGATGGTTGGAAATTTTTTGGTGGAGCAGTTCTTCCTCAGAAAATGTTGATTAGATGGATTTTTAATTTTCTGGTATAAAATAAGGATTCTGTAGGGAACTCCTACATCAGGCATGTTGATTTTGTTACAGCTGGCTTGATTCTCTTCTTAGCTAGTTGTGCACTGGTTCTCTGTGGTCACTCAAGACCCTGAGGGTCTGTGGCATCTCCTTGTCTGGGGAAGCTGGGGCTTGCAAAGCTTCATGGCCGATGCTCACCTCTCCTGCCACGGAGGCAGAATCCCCAGCTCTTCACATCTGGAACAGCAGGAGCCCTGGAAGTCAAGCATTCGTACTGCACCGAGGTAGCTGTTTGATGGTTTAGAGATGCACAACTCAGTTTATATGCTTTTTTTTTTACTTCAATTTGCAGTTTTGTGTCATTTGTTATGTACTTATTTCATTAGATGGTATTAAAGCAGTTACAACTGTAATTGAAACAACTTCATTTGCTTGTTCATTTGTTTGCTGTTTGATGCCGTAGTCAAAGTTTAATGTTTGAAACTTTGATCAGTATTAATTGAAGTAGAAACTGTTTCTAATATGCTGGAGAAGAAATTTGAGAGCCAACAAAAAGATACTGGAACAAGCTGATATTCTAATTACTATCACTGTTTATTTTCTTGTTTCAAGTGTCAAGCTGTTTCATAGCAACTTCAAATGAAATGCATTTAGAACAGCAAGATGGGATAGACATTTTGCTCAGTGCTCATCTGAATAGTAATGATTTTTATTTAGAGTAAAATACATAACAGTACTAGGTTAGAAGAAGATTATCAATTGTTAAAAATAGGTTCTCATGCGAATTAAATATTCCCAATTTGTGTGTATACTGTGTGAAAGTGCCTGAGTGGTAGTCATGGTGCATAAGGCATACCTGAATACAATCTAGAATGTCTTCAATTACGCTGTCACTAGCATTATTTGCAATTAATTTACTTTAATAATATATATTACCTAAAATGAATATGCGAGTAGAATGATCAGGTCTGTAACTTGTAGATTTTGGCCAGTTTGAATTTATTTTTTGAGGGAATCACATTTTTAATGATCGAATTACTCATATAATAGTAGATGTGACCTCCCCCCCCATTTAGTAAGAATATATCATTATTCGTGTTACCTGTTGATTTCTTGAAGTTTTTGACTATCACTGATTTTCATCAAATCACCTCTCCTTCAACAAAGATGACCGAATATTCTTTGTTCTTGTTTTAGTGCTTTAAGTCGTGATATATTTGGACATAGTATTCTAGATGGAAATAGGTAAGAGCAATGTCAGCAAATATTCCCTTTTTTGTTTTTGTGAACGTTAATTGCAAGTGAGAGTTAAAATGTTAGTACAGTCTGATCTCTTATGCTATGGCTTTTCAGTAATAAGGCAGATGAAATTACTCTGGATAGAAACTCATTCTTTCCCACCAGCTACTGAAAAGCAAAGGATGGTCTGCTTTTTTCACTCACCTTGTATTTAACATCTAGAAATTGTCATGGAAGACTGTAAAAATTCCAGTGTATATATTTCATTAAACTTAGAAAATGTCCCCAAATGCTTTTACATTCTGGAAAAATTTAAATCAATCTGTAAAGTGTTGAAGTTAATAACAAAGCTGGATGTTTACAGTCCTTGTTTGTAGCAATACATTGGCATTGGTTCCATCCTGTAAGAAATGATGTCTGATTTAAAATTACATTTAGGATATAGCTTGGCAGTACAGTTTGAGTGCCAAAAACCTCTAAATTTTTGTGCCAAATAGCAAAGTAGCCTTTTGAGGCTACTTCTACTTTCTTTGCTGTGCAACAATAGCCAAACTAGATCCAGGAAAAAAAATTTCATGTTGTTCCGTACCTAACCATGACCTGAACCTGATAAGATCAGGTCTTAGAGCTGCAACATCTCTGGAATTTGAGCTGTCTAGTTAAGGCATGGCATTGTGGCCAATTCCCTACAGCTACGTCCTCCTTCATGGCTCTATCCTTAATTACAGGTATGAGCTATTACATTGTGGCAAGCTTGTTACCTAGTTATACTATTCCATTTGGGATGCAGGCACCAGAGTTTCTTGCAGGCCAAATTCTATAACTTTACTGAACAGAGTTCAAATTTGCAGATAGTTTTATTGTATTCCCATTAAGTGCTGCTACATTGGACCATTTCCATGTAGTCTACTCCAAGATAAATACATGTTCTTAAGGTGCTGTGTATGAAGTCCACATGATTTACTCTCAAGTGCCTAAGGTTTAGATGCATTGAAATGTTTTCACTTAAACGTGAGCTGTTATTATCTTAACATATACAACATTCAGTCATACTTGGTGTGACATACAGAATTTTAGAATAACTTCTTGTTAGGTAAATTTTGTCAGTGCCACCCAGAGATATACCACAAATGCTAAGGTGTTTTTCCCCCTTC